>NC_050448.1:37866972-38215305 GCF_903995425.1 Onychomys torridus | reverse complement strand
CCCAGTGTCCAAGCACGGACTCTGGAGTCTACTTGCTGAATTCTTGAACTGAAGCTCTTTGCCCAATATTGGCTCACAGAGTCCTCATCTGTGAAATAAGACTCAAGGAGCCTTCTCAAAGTGTTCAAATAATAAATCAGAGCATGGACAAAATATACACAAATCCCAGTGACATTGGTTAATGAGATGGGGACTATGGTGCCACCATATAACCAGTAATGCCAACAGTGCTAGTGAGGGACTAGCCACGTGGGGATCCAGTCTTGAGACTAATTGCCAGGGTGCTGAGAACAACACACAGACTGAAAATTATCCTCAGTAAGCTCACATTTCCTGAAGCTAGGAAGAGAGCTCAGTCAGTGCTTGACTATGCAAGCATGAGGACCCGGATTTGATCTTCAGAACTCACACAAAAATCTTGGCATGATGGAGTACACTTGCAACCCCAGTGCTGGCTGTGGTAACAGAGACAGACAGTTCTCTGGGGCTTATAGGACAGCCAGCCTTTCTTCATCAGCAAGCTCCAGGTCAATGAGACTCTGTCCCCCAAAAAAAAGTACACGGTACCTGAAGAACACTTGAGGTTGACTTCAGAAACTAGAACTGTGTGCGTGTATGTGCCCCACGTACAATACGCACACAATTTTAGTTTCTGTTGCTGTGATAAAATACTGACCAAAACCAATTTGGAAGAAAAAGGTTTGTTTTACTTATAAGTTACACCACCATTGAGGGAAGCCAAGGCAGGAACCTGGAGATAACAGAAAAATGAAATAGAAGAAAAACGGCTTGCTCATCAGCTCCCTCTCTTACACAGTCCAGGCCCAGGGATGGCACCAACCATGTCAATTAGCAATTAAGAAAATACCCCACAGACATGCCCACATGTCAATCTGATGAAAGCAATTCCCAACTGAGATTCCCTCTTTCCAGGTATGTTGACTAGACAGCCAAGATTAGCCATCACAGCCACCCCTCCCTCCTTCCCTCCCTCTCTCTCTCTCTCTCTCTCTCTCTCTCTCTCTCTCTCTCTCTCTCTCTCTCACACACACACACACACACATGACAGGCACACACACATGGGCACAAGCATTCACACTCTTCAGCAAATCAGCCTCAGGACATTTGTTGCTCTACTCACCCCAGTTCATAAACACACAAGACACTATCTGTTTGGATGACAGTGGTGTCAATAACAAATGTTGTAGCCATTATTAGCTAATTCAGCAGTTGGACAATGGATCACAGGGTAGATAAAATCCTACAGACAAGTGAACTACTTGTTTAGAAAAACACTAGGTTTCCTAATCATTTTAAATATTACACTAGTAACTCCGTTTGAGATTGAGTTTTTCATCCATAACTATTAGTTGGTCCATTCAAAGTGCTTTTCACTGTTAACATCAAAATATTTAAACACATCAATTCCCTGAAAAACAAAATTGATTCAATTCACAAGATAAATAAAACTAAACAAAGCCCTTATCACCACTGGCAGAGAAGTAAACTAGTTTAATCCTATGGAAGTAAGTATGGGGCTTGTCAAAAAAACTAGAAATAGAACTACCCTGATAAATCCCAACTACATGACTCCTGAGCACATAGGAAGGATTCTACACCCCACTACAGAGACACCTGCACATTCATGTCTACTGTTCCTCTATTCACAAAAGAAAAAGAAACCAGCCTCAATGTCCATCAACAGAAAAATAATGAAAATGCAGCAAATCCACACAATGGAATTCTACTCAGCCGTTAAAATAAAATGATGGGTTTGCAGGGGAACAGGTGGACCCAAACAGTACACTGAGTCACACGGCCCGGTCTCAGAAACACTAACACCACACACATTTTCTCTCTCATACTCAGCTCCTACCTTTTAAAGTTTGGGTGTATGCACACCAGGAGTTGTGCAGGTTGGTACCAGCTACGAGCGCTGGTATTTCCAACTCAACCAGGTTTCTATTGCAGTAACAAACACCAGGACCAAAAGCAACTTGGGGCGGAAAGGTTTGCTTCCATATTCCAGGTGACAGTCCATCACGAAGGGGAAGTCAGGGCAGAAACTAGAGGCAGGAACCTAAGCAGAGGCCACAAAGGAGTACTGCTACCAGCTGGCTCAGCCTGCTTTCCTCAGGGGCCATGGCCACACCCATCACTAATAAAGAAACTGCCCCTCGGGTTGCCCACGGGCCAGTCTCATGGAGGCATTTTCTCAACTGTCAATCCTTCTCTTCTGGTAACTTTCTTGTATCAACTGACATAAAAATCATGGACCACGAAAGGGGAACAAGAGGTGTTTAGAAGAGGAGACAAAGGGGCACTGATGAGGGAATGTCTGTCTTCCTGTATGCTGTGAGTATGTGTTGCTCTGATTGGTTGATAAATGAAGCCGTTTGGCCTGTGGCAAGGCAGCTTAGAGGCAGGCAGGAAATTCAAAGAGAGAGACAGGAAGAAAGCAGGAGAGATACCAGTGAGCCGCCCAAAGAGCTACATGTAATGGGACACAAGTAAAGCCACGGAACATGTGGCAATACATAGATTAATAGTTATGGGCTAATTTAAGATATAAGAGCTAGCTAGCAAAAGGCTTGAGCCATGGCCAAGCAGTTATAATTAATATGAGCCTCTGTGTGTTTACTTGGGGGATGGAGTGGGAGAGATTTGTCCTGAACATTGGCAGGCTGGGACATAGGAAATCTGGCTACAGGGACATGTACTATGAAAGGCGTGAAGGAGAGCACTAGGGTCCAGGGAACAAGGGAGAGAGGGGAAGCAGGGAAGAAGGGAGGAAGGTTGGCTTCCCTGCTGCTGCAATGAAACCCTGACCAAATATAACCTGGGAGAGCAAAGGGTTTCCCGGGCACAGTCAGTCTGTGAGGGAAGCCAGGGTGGGAACAACCACAGCACAGAGGAGTGCTGCTTCCTTCCTGGCTCACTTCCACACCATTCTCATCTTGCTTTTTCATCTGACCCAGGAACACCTGCCCAGGGTTTGGAACTATCCACAGTAGGCTGATCCTCCCTCATCAGTCACAAATCAAGAAAATGCCCCAAAGACATGGCCACAGGCAAAGCTAACGAAGGTCAATGTCTCAATTGAGGATCTTGTTCCAGATGGTTCTAATTTGTATCAGTTACCAAAAAATAACCAGAGAAATGGCAAAAACAAAGGTTGAAAAATGTTATAACCAAGCCTAATTCTTTGGAAGCTGGTAAAAATAAAATACTTTGTTTAGAACATGTATCCCTGGCTGGTCCTTAACTCTATGTAGACCACGCTGGCCTCCAGCTCACAGGGATCAGCCTGCCACTAACACCAAGTGCTGGAATTAGAGGCACACAGCATCACACCTGCCAAATACATTTTTTAAAAAGATAGTTGATAGTAAACATGTTTTATTTCTGAAGTCCTCTCCCTCTAGCGACAATGCTCTCAAATTTGTTAGCTTTCCCTAAAGGCATCTAACCATTCCGTTCCTTTGTTTGATTTTAGGTTTTAGGTCTCATAAGGACTAAGAATTACAAACTTGTATTTAAGCTTCCCTAATTGCATCAATTTAAATATCTGACCTTGGCTAGGGATGTAGCAGAGTAGCATAGTACTTGCCTAGCATACATAAAAGTCTGAGTTTGATCCCCAACACTGCAAAATAGAAATATAACTGAATGAATGCATAAACATCTGTCCTGATGTTCCAGTTGGTTCAATCCACTACCTCCTTGCTTGAAGCTACTCATGAGAGGTCTCCCACTGCCCCAAGTCCCCTCCCCCACCTGTCATTTTGCAGACACTAAGTAAGTCTTGCTGGCACAGGCTCTCCATGACCACAACCCATTTCATCTACTGTGATGGTTTGAATAACAATAGCCCCCATAGACTGCTATGTTTGAATGCTTAGTTACCAGGGAATGGAACTGTTTGAAACAAATCCGGAGGTGTCGTCTTGTTGGAGAAGGTGTAGCCTTGTTGGGGGAAGTTATGTTACTGGGGTGGGCTGTGAGGTTTCAAAAGCCCAAGCCAGGCTGGTCTATCTGTCTGTCTGTCTATCTCATCTATCTCTGTCTGTCTCTGTCTCTGTCTGTCTGTCTCTGATAAGTATGTAGCTCTCAGCACCAAGCCTGCCTGCCACCATGTTCCTACCAAGATAATAATGGAGTAGACCTCTGAAACTGTAAGCAAGCTCCCAATGAAATGCTATCTTTTGTAAGTGCTGCCTTGGTGATGGTGTCTCTAAGTGACTAAGACATCTATATATCAGATCTACACCCTCCACATAATGATGACTGTGAGTATCTGTGTGTTGTCTCATTGTTGCTGTTACCCACTTTACTTTAGGAAAAAAAGCTTCTTCCAATAAAATTAAACAGCACCGCTTTATAGCTCTGTTCCAATGCTGAATGTGGAAGAGAAAATAAAACATATGTTTCTATTACAAAGAAATAAAAGTCATTTCTATTGAAAACACTCTACATATCCTAAAAACGTCATCAAGAGGATGAAAGTTATAAAACCAACACTAGGAAATGGTGACATTTGATAGTCAATCTTGCCCCAAACATGCTGAATGATTTTTTTCACCATCAAAGCCAGAACACAGAACTTAATTCTGAAAGTTAATCTTCTCAAGTGCATTCAATCTCATCCAAGGCCACACTCATTGAGTATTTGCTTGGCTATATAGCTTACTTGGAGAGTGAACCCTGCTACGTATGACTGTGTTGATGCAGGCAAGTGCATCTAAACATTCTGTATAATTAGAGAAGCTGAAGACAATGGGAGAACACAAAGCCACCAGATGTAGCATGGTCTCAGTAAAACAAGATCAGGTATTTGAAAAATGTAATCGGAATGGTTCCATACAGTATACATGGCATATTACACTTGCATGTTAAAATTACATAGAAGGAGGTACTGCATGCCTGGGGCCAAGTGATATAAAGAGGTTCCCCACCCCTAGAGCAACAAGCCTGGCCAGTGATTCTAAGTGGGAGGGAACCCACTGGGAATATGGTCACTGTGGGTATCTCCAAATCAAGCATTTAGCCTGAGAAGACAGCCACCAGGTGTCAGGAAGATGGTTCTGGGGAACCTTACTGACCCCCACACCCAGCACACAGGAGTTAACTGTGGCCCTCGCACCCAGCACACAGGAGTTAGTTTCTACCTGCTTTATTATCTATTCTATGCACTGAGTTGCAATCCAAGCTATAAATAGGAAGGAAGTGCTTGGGATGACTAAACAATTGACTAAACAATGCCCAAAGTTCCTTATAATTCTCAACTCTGTAAATACTCCTAACTACTCAGATTTGAAACTCACTTCTGTCTGTAAGGAATGGCTCCACAAAAACCACAATATGTCAAGAAAGAAAAGTTCATTCTGTGCTATAGGCCGCAGGAATATATCCTAAGAACTCAGCTAGCTATGGCAAAGTCACTACCTGGAGGGATCAAGGAATTCCTCCAGAGGAAGCCAAATTTCAAGGAGTTTTTGGTGTTATTTGGCTTGTTATATATCAGTTGTATTCTGTTATGAAAATCATGTGTGCCTTCATAGTTTTCCCAATTAACTTTTCCCTAAGAAGGGCTAACAGTGTGTACTGATCACTCACTGGACATACACATTCCAGGTATTTGGAGAACAGCCTCAGGAAAGGCTTTCTCTGGAATCAGATATCTCCCTTAGCCACTTTCAAGGACTAACAGTGATAACAGCCCACTTGCAAGTCTTCTGATTTAATTCCACAAGGAGACACCACCTAGGTCAGGTGGAGGTTAAATAATAGCTTTACACAGTTTAGTTGGACCCTCCTTTCTTATACAACCTTACTAATAGACCCCAAACTTCTTTCCTAACCACTTTTGGGAATGTAGACTGAGCACATAGATCCCCTTTTTGATATGCTGATGGGTCATTAGCACTCAGTTGACCTTTTACCATTCCCATTCTGGATTGTAGAAGAAAGCCTGATGGTCACTGCCTGAAGAAAATTATTACCTGCCTTTATGACCCTGTAGAATTCAAGCCTGGTGACCTTGCTGGACCAGGGGCTTGCTATTGCTTGGGTTTATAACTGGATCCCTGGGAGACTTAGGGGGACCGTGGAGGACAGAGAAGAGAAAAGAGAATGGAGGAACTAGATGGGTAAGAACTTAAGAGGAACAATCTGAGATGGGGAAGAACTAGATTGAAGGGCTAGAAGAGAGTACTAGAGGAACGAGATGGAAGATGAGGAAGAGCCAGATGGGGAAGAACAAGATGAGAAAAACAGAGATGGGAGAAGAGCTGATATGGGAAAGAACTAGATGGATGAGAACCTAGATGGGGCAGAACTAGATGAAGGAATTAAGATAGAACCTAGAAGGGACAGTAGATAAATATAGAGAGAAATCAGGCAAGAAAGGAGCTAGGCATGAGAGCCGAGTAGAAGATATGTAGAGAGAACTGACTCAGAAGAATAAAGTGTATGGACTAAGGAATTTCATGTACATCAATTCATTTCTTTTCTTCAAAAATTAATTATCAGCTGGTTGTAAATTCTTCCCGGACTCTGGGAGGGGACTGGCTGGACCCCTGTAGTCCCAGATAATTCTGGAGAGACGGTAAAAGGCTGTGCTGTGCCTTGATGGGATGATAGCCCAGCTTATATTCTCACAGACTGGATTTTAGAACACTAGTAAAAAATAAATAAATAAAAATACTGTTATGATCTATGTTGTTCATCCATTGTCACTAATTTTATCAGGTCTATAAAAGCCAAAGGTTGAAACTAGCACAAACCCAAGTGATTGCCCATTGATTGTTCAGTGTGCTGCTATGGTGCAGAACTTGTGTTTGATGTTGCTTGTGTGGTCTGTCCTTACAAAGATGGAGTCAACATTACTGTGTTTGTCCTTCGAGGGGCTAAGGCACACGGTTATGGAACTTAATAAACAAGCCAGACCTTGTTGGAGAAATGGTGAGACAATTAAATCAAGTGGGAAAATCCTAGATTTTTCAGTTTCAACTAAAATAAGGAGCCATGATGACGGTGTAAGAACCATACCTTTGTCAGAAGACTGAAGCAATGGCTCTTCCACGGCTGGATCACAGTCCCTGAAGAACTGCTGAAGAAAAGAACCAGCCGGTCCACTATGATGACATTGAGATAATAAAGGAAACTTTCTGTGCCCATAGTTGCTAACAAAGACATGAGAAGCTTGAAAAACGTAGAAAATGGGGCAGAGGGTATGACAGGCACAAGGGGACTTTTAGCAAACTCAGCCATGTGTCTGGACATGAAAACTTACCAAAATGCATCTGGGACTAGGCTGACGTGGCTCTTAAACCTGGAACTCCTGTATTTAATGTACATGGCGGGATAAGATAACATCACAGCAGGAAAATCCAGAGTATGTTATGCTCTGGTGTGGTGAAATGAATGACAATGCTCCCCATAGGCTCAGGCTTGAACGCTTGTTCCACAGTCGGTGGAACTATTTGGGGAAGATTAGTAGGTGTGACCTTGTTAAAGGAGGTGTGTCACTGAGCGTGAGCTTTGAGGTTTACCAAGTCCATGTCATTCCCAGTTAACATGCTCTCTCTCACACTCACTAACTTACATGCCCCTCCCCGTCCCCACCTTGTGGTTGTCTCAATATGTAAGATCCAGCTACTGTTCCAGCATCATGCCTGACTAACTGTTGCCATGCTCCCTGATGATCACGGACTCTACCCCTCTGGAACCATAAGCCCTAAATTCAGTTTTCTTTTCAAAGTTTCCTTGGTCATGGTGTCTTATTACAGCCACAGGACAGATCTAGCACATCTGGCAAGCACATCAGCAATCCCACATTACCTTACAGATCATAATGTCATTTGGCTGGACTGACGACATTATTTTAGCATATACTTTATATTTACAATGAAATCATGTAAGGTCAGGTCTTAGTTTTTCCTTTAGGTCACTGGTTTTCAACTTCAGAAGAAGAGCAATCCCTGGGGCCATGCATGGTGGCACATCTCTATAATCTGAGTGCTCGGAAAGGTGAAGCAAGAAGATTGGAAGTTCTAGGCCAGTGTGGGCTACACAGCAAGACTCTACCTCAAGGGAATGTTTGAAAATCAGACAGTAGGACACCACTGTTGTAGAGAAGAACATGGGAAAGAAGAAAAGGAGAGATTTACCTGGGGTGGGGGGGGCACATAGAGGAAGAGGGAAAGAGGAGAAATAACCCTAAGGATACTTGAAAAAGCCATAGGGAATTATATTGTGTTTACTAAGACTGCATATGATATATATATATATACATTTGCATGTTTACATACAGATATATATAATTTTTAATTAAAATTACACCAATCGAGGTGACAATGCTCCCTCTAAAACTGTAGACTAACAAAAACTCAGGTGGTAAGTACAGAAAAATCCCTTTCCAGTTGTTAGTCAAGGGACGCCCAAGAAAATATATGGTATTGCTGTTTCCCTTAGTGCCTATGAAAAAGAAGTAAGATCCTAATGTTGAGGACACCACACATGAGACACAGGACTTGGAGCAATCTACCTGGATCTGACCTGAGAGCCTCCTCACTGAATACTGGCTCTTCTAACATCAAAAGGAGCCAAACAAGCCGCCACAGGAGAAAAGCAACCAGCAGTTCTAACCAGCTATAGAGCCTACGAACCACAACAATGACCAGCACGCAAAGATATCCCAAAAGATGCAATAGTGGCAACTGATCCTGGGGGTAACCAACGAATTAGGGGTAAGCCACCTAAATGTGACTTCAGACCTCCTCAACAGGAGGGAAATCATGCTGAGCACTGTAAAATTATCCAAACACCCAAGGCCGGTGAAGTCACAGAACCTACTTCTGCCCCTTGCTAAGCCAGTATGACTCCCAACTATATTCTAAACACTTGTCCACAGAAAAGTGTATCTCTCACCCCTCATCAAAGAAGCTTCTTTTTAGCCGGGTTGTAGTGGTGCACACTTCTAATCACAACACTCGGAAGGCAGAGGCAGGGAGCTCTGAGTTCAAGGCCGGCCTGCTCTGCTACCAAGCAAGTGGCAGAACAGCCAGGGCTACACAGAGAAACCCTGTCTCTACTAAACACATTGAAGCCTCAGGGAACAATCTCATGAGAGAAGGCAGAAAGACTGTATGAGCCAAAGGATCAGCATATCAGCTTCAAGGTAATTTATAATTAAACAAAACGGGAGTGGTGGTAAGAACATAAAGTTGCTGGGTAAAAAGGAGATGGATCTGGGAGGAATTAGGGGAAGGACACGGGGGTGAACGTGAACAAGATACATTGTAGGAAACTATCAAAGACTTAATAGAAAATACTATATATATTTTTAAAATCAGATTATCTCCCATACTTAAAAGGCTCTAGTTTAGTAGGTCTTGGGTGGACCCAGAAGTTTAAGGAATCCAGGAGGCTCAAATATCTAGTGGTCCTACATCAAATATTGAAAATAAATAAACAAACAAACACCTCTGCTCTGAATCTCTATAGACTCTGGCACTGGGAGCCTGTGACATTTTTATTAATTATTTATTCTATATATATGGGTGTTCAGCCTGTGTGTATACTTGTGCACCACATGTGTGCCTGGTGCCCTCAGAGGCCAGAAGAGGGTGTCGGGGCACCTGAGACTAAGTTACATACTGTTGTGACCCTCCATGTTGGTGCTGGGAATCAAACCCAGGTTCTCTTTAACAGCAGCCCATAATGTTAACCACTGAGCCATCTCTTCAGCACCCAAAGTTAGTTGTTGTTTTTAAATGTAGCTTTGGCTATTTTGGAACTCCCTAGGTAGACTAGGCTAGCCTCAAACTATCGGAGATCTACCTGCCTTTGTCTCCAAATGTTAGGATTAAGGTCATGGATCACCACACCTAGCAAAACTTTCTAATAGTAAGAAAAATAAAAATAATATTAAAATGAAACATATATAAGAATACAGAAAGCTAGGCTTGGTGGCACATGCCTGTAATCCTAGCATTCAGGAGGCCAAGACAGACCTCTTAAGCGTAAGGTTACCCTAGGCTAGATAGTGAGACCCAATCCCCCAAAAAAATGGGATAGGATAGAAAGCAATAGTAGTTACATAGTTGAATTACTCAGTAACTAATACAAAGGGGAAGATAGTGATTTTTCAGTCCAAAAATATGGCAGAAACCACCTCATAATATTAGATGACATGCCGAGATGGGCACAGAATTGCTGTCTCGGTTAGGCTTCTACTGCCATGATAAAACAACATGGCAGGTTTATTTCAGTTTACAGTTCCACATAACTGAGGAAACTGAGCAGAAACTCAAACAAGGTAGGAACCTGGAAGCAGATGCAGAGGCCATGGAAGAATGCTGCTTTAAAGGCTTGCTCAGTCAGCTTTCTTACAGCGCCCAGGACCATCAGCATAGGAGTAGAACTGCCCACAGTGAACTGCCCCCCCCACCATCAATCAACAATCAAGAAAATGCGCCACAAGCCCTTCTGGTGGGGCGTTTTCTTGACTGAGGGGCCTGCCTCCCAAATGACTCTAGCTTATGTGAAGTTGACATAAAACTAGCCAGAGTGATTATGAAATACTCCTACCAAGGGGAACAAACATAATCTGATCATGAAAAATTAGAGAAATGGAAATGGAGGACCACTCAGATAAGACTTGCCCCTCTCAGAAATCATCAGGCAAGGAAAAGAAAAGCTTGATGTGAGATGAGGAGGACCAGGACATGGAGGAAGAGATTAGAACCTTTCTTTAACCCCTGGCCACATGGTGGTAGAATTGGAACATAACACACACCATTCTTTGTCAGATCAACATCTACGATGTTATAAGCAAACTCCTAAAACTCATACAATTTTAAATTGTTTTTAACTTTAAACTTAATCATTTTTCAGATTTCTGTCCTGTAGGTGCTATTGTGAGAAACAGTATAGCAGGTACTTGACCTTCATAGATTTAAACATTTACAGTTTTAAATGCATAACAGCAATCATAAGTATCTAAAATGTTCCTTTTATTGAGTCAAAAAAAAAATGACAATAAATCATATTGTACACTCTGTTGCTTATGAAGGACAGAAAAATATAACTAGTGAGTAAATCCAGCAGCCAGCCTTTATAATTATACAAACAATAAAAATTTTTGCTTTGAGGCAGGGAGAAAACACCTCCTCAGACCAATCGACCACAGGGATAAGGGCACTAACTCTAAGAGTGATGAATCCCAAAAGAAATCCAGCATGTTCTCATGGAAAAGACACTTCCCTTCACTTGGTAGGAGATCTTGTGTTCCATGGTAATGCACTCAAACCCAGGAAGAGGGCCTAGTCAACTGTTGTTTATTATAAAATTGTTCTGAGGTGCAGCTGAGACACTAATTCATGCAGAGCGTTTTGTACTTAAATCTCATGTTCTACCAACCGAGGTACTCAGGCACCTCTTTCATATATTTATCAGTTATAAATTAAGCTGAACATCAAAGAAAATATTGGCAAGGACAAAGAACAAAAGAAATAAAACACGTGTGTGTGTGTGTGTGTGTGTATGTGTGTATGTGTGTGTATGTGTGTACGTGTGTGTATGTGTGTGTATGTGCGTGCGTGTGTATGTGTATGTGTGCGTATGTATGTGTGCATATGTGTATGTGTGTATGTGTGTGTGTAAGTGCGTGCATGCGTGTGTGTATTATGTATATGTGTATGTGTGTATGTGTGTGTAAGTGCGTGCATGCATGTGTGCATTGTGTATATGTATATGTGTGTGTGTATATGTGTGTATGTGTGTGCGTGTGTGTATGTGCATGAGTGTGTGTATGTGTGTCTGCGTGCATGTGTGTGCATGTATTATGTGTGTCTGTCTGCATGATATGTGTGTGTATGTGTGTCTGCGTGCATGTGTGTGTATGTGTGTATATGTGTGCGTGTGTGTCTGCATGCGTGTGTATGTATGTATGTGTGTATGAGTGTGTGCATGTGCGTGCATGTATGTGTGTATGTGCGTGTATGTATGTGTGTGTATGAGTGTGTGCATGTGCGTGCATGTATGTGTGTATGTGTGTGTATGTATGTGTGTGTATGTATGTGTGTATGTGTATGTGTGTATGTGCATGTGTGTATGTGCGTGTATGCATGTGTGTGTGCGTGTGTGTGTGTGTGTGTGTGTGTGTGTGTGTGTGTACACTTAATGAATGGAGTAGTCCTGCCAGTTACAACAGCTAGTGATGTTGCAAGTTTCAGGGATTATGAATCGGAGCAAAAAAATTACAACATGATCCTTTATTTGGGAATTTCACATCATGCCTCCCCAATCCTTCTCACCTCCTTGTCCCTCCATACCTTCCTCTCACCCTTTCAGCATCCCTACGCCCCCAAAAAAGAAACCCTCTCAAAAACAATTAAAAACAAAACAAAACAAAAAATGTCTCTGTTGTGGGTAATCTTTTTGTATACTATGAAGATGTGTCTTTGCCAAAGTACCTTCTGATAGATTTAAAAAAGAGATGAAAGTCCAACAGATAGACAGGAGAGGATAGGCAGGATTTCCAGGGAGAAAAAGCAAAAAAGAGATGAACCTAGGTATACAGGTATGTTGGTGAGACACCAGCCATGTCAGACATAGAGAAAAGAGGAGAGGTTAAAAAAGAAAACCACATGGCAGAATGTAGATTAATAGAAGCAAGTTAATTTATAATCTTACATTATAAGATGTAGTTGGGGACAAGCCTAAAGGCCAAGATTTTTTTTTTTTTTTTTTTTTTTTTTTTTTTTTTTTTTTTTTTGAGCTGAAGATCAAATCCAGGGCCTTGTGCTTGCTAGGCAAGCGCTCTACCACTGGGCTAAATCCCCAACCCCAAGCTTTCATAATTAGTAGGCAGTTCCTATGTTATTATTTGTGAGCTGGCAGTCCCAAAAGAAAGTCAAACAACATTTGGCGCCCAACATGGGGCATGCAGCTGCATAAAGGGCCCGAGAAAGCTGCAAAAGTACAATTCCAAACAGAGTCAGAGGTGGCTTCCAGGCGGCCTTCGTCTCTCAAGCAGGCCCTGTGTTTGCAGCATACAGAGACATGGTCCCTTAATACACCTCATACATCTGAGCACTTAAACAGACTGGACACTCCTGGGGCAGGACACTAAAGAGAAGCACCTGCTGCCACTTCCCAGAGTAGAGACAGTTAGAAGCAGCTAGGATGGTTAGCCAAGGGAGTCAGCAACAAACCATATGCTAAGCGAGCTATGTGGTAGAGGGCCTAGACTAGTGCTGCCTAGCTGTTTAAGCTTAGATAATAAAGAAAAGAAAATGCTTTGTTAACTTTCAGTTCTTTGAATGCTGATGAGCAAAGGGCAAACGCTGCTGGGAGACATTGTTCTGTAGAAAAAAACTGCTAAATGAAGACTGTCTTAACTTCAGAATGGAAGTAAGGAAATATGTTGCATTTGGGGATAGGTTATGCCTTTGTTTCCATGGGAAACAAAACACTATGGATTCCTTCAAAATTAATAAAGATCATAGGGGAGACCTCCTGAAAATCTTAGCTGAAGACATAAAGGAAAAAAAATAGGTGACATATAAGCTGATTCCTCTACATGAGCACAGCTCTGAGACCAAATGAGACATGATAAATCTTGCTGGCTACAGAGTTCTCATGACTTATTATTACATGCCATTCTTTCATGTGGCATGGATGGAGATTTATATTACAGTTTGGTTATGCAGTCCAAATGGACTTATAAAGTTCATAGATGCCTTTCACCTGCTCAGACACAGACCAAAGAATCATCTTCAGCTGATTTGTACACACCAAACATTCTATACTTGTATTGCTGCAGACATGTATGCTACCTTTAAAAGATTGTGTGTTTTCAGGGAAAAAAGGACCAGACACCAATCAGGACAAATAGCCTAGGTGATCCAGCCTCTCAGAATGCCTCTGTTGCGGTTTCCTAAAAAAATCTACATCCAGAACAACTTCAAAGCTGCTAACTGAGATGGTCCAGCCTCACAGACAACTGCAGCCAGGGCTTCAGATAAGCTCTGAACTTTCCCATCACAAAGAGACTAGACAATAAATGACAGTGAGACATATCTGCTCCTGACAGCACCAATCTACTTCAAAAAAGGATGATGGGCATCAGAGAACCTCCATATGGAGTTTGCTTTCAATGTCAGAAAGCCAGCCACTGGGCAAGAAATGGCTCTTGCCTCAACTGCTGAGTATAAACTAGACAATTAGAGGACACAAAAGAAAGTGACTGCCAAACTTCGTTAAGACAAGGTTGAGCTGTCCATCAAAACTCCTGCTTCACAGAAAAATCTGTCAGATATTGTAGGCCTGTGGGCCAAAGATTGATGTTCCAACATTGCAGAGGAAACTTGGGTGACTGTTCAGGCAGCCAGCTGCTTCTGTCATTTCTATGATAGTCAAACTTATAGTCATGTTAAGTTTTCTAGGTATATATAGATATAATTCAATTAGGTAGGTAATCTTCAAACACTTCAAAGACCTACAGAATATAGCATTTAAAATGGTTTAAAAATTTAGACTTTCTGGATAATGAGACATGTCTGCTACTGGCAACACCAATTTACTTCAGAGAGGAGGATGGGCATTGAAGACTCTCCAAATGGAGTTTATCTTCACCTTGGCAAAAATAGCCATTTGGGCAAGAAACTGTTCTTGCCTGGACTGCTTGACCGACTGGACATGCAGGACCCATAAGAAGGTGACCACTGAACTTTGCTTGGCAAAAGGGTCCTTCAGGTTCCTGATTTGCAGAGGAAACTGCCAGACATTCGACAAGACACAGAGAGAAGTGACTGAGAGACTCTAGGCCTATAGACTAAAGACAGATGCCCCAACTTTACAAAAGAACTTTGGATGACTGTCCAGGCTGCCAGCTGTCTCTGTCTAATCTTGCAAGACTCCCAAAAGTTGCTTGCATCCTTTTCCTGTTTCTCAGTTAATAGTATATCCTTCTGAGGTCTTTGGTGTAGTTGAAGAGTAGAGTTATAATTTCCTCAGTTATGATAAAAGATAAGTTAGATATAAAATATAAAACCTTAGACTCACAAAGATAAAATAGATAGGATATCTTCTTTAATTTTGCCAAGTACAAATAGACTAGATGTTGTAGCTATGATTCTTGCTTGATAACTGTTTTGTTGTATGTCATTTTACTATGTTGAAATTGAAACCTTCCTTTTTGAAAAAAAGAAAAGGGGACGTGCTGTGGAATGTTCTGTATGTTAAATGTGTTGTTCTGATTGGTTAATAATTAAAATACTGATTGGCCAGTAGCCAGGAAGGAAGTATAGGCAGGACAAAGAGAAAAGAGAATTCTGGGAACAGGAGGGCTGAGTCAAGAGGCGCTGCCAGCCGCTGCCATTAGTACCAACATGTAAGATACTGGTAAGCCACAAGCCACGTGGCAAGGTATAGACTTATAGAAATGGGTTAATTTAAGATGTAAGAACTAGATAGCTAGAAGCCTGAGCCACGGCCATACAGTTTGTAAGCAATATAAGTCTCTGTGTGTTTACTGGGTTGGGTCTGAGCGGCTGCGGGACTGGCGGGTGAGAGAGATTTGTCCTGACCATGGGCCAGGCAGGGCTGGAGAAAACTCCAGCTACACAAGGTAATAGCAATTTTAGCCAGAGTGGTCCCAGGTTTCACTGAGCAGTGCCACGGTGAAGCCAGTGGGCACACACTTAGCCATCTACAGCAGGGAAGGAGAACAGTGCCTACCCACTTAAGGTCAAGGCTTAAAGTCAGGAAAAAAGCATGCAGGCTGCCAGTGTTAGCCAAGGGAGGAAGCGAGTGAGCAGGACGGTTGGTCATAAAAAGATTCTGAGACCAGGAGTGGCATGATTTCTGTTCTAACAGGATAATTCTGGCTACAATGCAGAAAGCTGTGTGAGCAAGATTAACTAGCATCAACTGTCATTACACAGGCAAGGGCAGTGAGTGGTACTGACCAGAAAAGGGACAGTGAGCACAGGGGAGGAGGGGTAACCAACAGCTGTCTAATTGGAAGTAAGGCCTGCTCAAATGGAGTGAAACCATGCAGGAAAGCCAGTTGGGGGCTGCTTCCATCCAGACAAGAGATGATGGTCTGACTAGTACCTCCACAGCTGAGCTACCATAGAGGTCACCAAGGGGCAAAATCATGGGGACATCAACAGGACTTGCTGAGTGAAAAGTGAGTAGCTTTCTGCTGCACTCTAGACCTTCCAGTACTCATCATGCTCGAGTGCGGAGTTCTAAGTGGGTGCAGGCGACAATCACTCGAAATATCAATAGTGAACCATAGCACACTGCCTCACTTACCCAAATTGGGATCCGGAGCCTGGCGTTTCTTAATTTTAGCTTCAGAAATAGCAGAATAATAGGCACAAGTCATCTTGATCAGCCATGTTGCTCGAACCATTGGCACAGAATACTTAGCTAAATATGCAAAAACGTCCTCTTTTTTACTTAGGATGGGGACCTAAAAAGAAATAACATAACAATCACACACTATAGCATTGCATAGGCAAATTTACAGAGAAGGAAGCAAGAAAAGGGCTGTAAGTTATGTGCTGCTAGAAAAAAAGTATGTCTGATGCAATTTCAAACAGTGCATGTGGCTTTAAAAGTGGGAAGAAACTTTAAGCCAATTTTCATTAAGAAAGGAAAATCAAAATTATGTTTAGCACATGGCAAAAATGGTTATCAGCCACGCTTTCTTATTTATGAAACTAAGTCTTGTCATATCCTCAGATGAGGAAAGTTATTTGCCTTATGAACAAACAGGAGAAAATAATTTTATGATACTCTTCCAAATGATTTGTCCCAAAATTAGATGGGAAAGATCAGACAGGATCTGTCATCATTCTACATTTTATCTGTGGACACTCTTTTGCATGAGGCTTTATAACTGCAATGTTTCACAAATGCAACTATTTCCAGAAAATATGTGAAAGTGACTTTAGCCCAAAATGTTAAGTAGACTCTAAAATGATGGATCAGTGAATCTGCCTAATACACTGAGCCACAATAGCTGGGCAATTAATTCACTGGCTGAAGTAGACACTTGAGGCTGTTAATTCTTTCTTCAAGACCACAAAGGTACAATTCAGCCAATTAGTATCCCAATATACCAATGAATAGTTTGAAAGAGTTAATTCATTCTTCCAGAATACCTCATAAATATCCTATAAATGTAATCCATTTAATTTATGAATATGGTGAAAAAGTCAACAAGAGTACATTTGTTACAATGCAAGGGGATGGGACTCGTAAAACTGTAAGGTGCACACACTCCATACCCCACAGCAGGGTGACTACTCATGTAATGCTTCCTTAGGTTTTGCCAAATCAAGTCCATCACTTTTCAGCCATTTATGAATTTTGATAATACCAATCCTATGCACCTCATAAAGTGGGTATTTTGGGTTTTTTTAATGTGTGTATAAGAATTATAGCAATAAACATTTTGTCACCAGATTAGGGATTTGTCTATACCAGCCAAAGTGTCTCCATGCTATTGATCTGGCCCTTGAAAAGAAGCCACTAGAACCCTGCCATGGATATCTCTTTACCACCCCAAAAAATCATACTTGAATTTTGGTTAGGAGGTCAAGGCTTCAAACTTGCCAATTCATATAGCATAGTATTTTTCTACTAGCTTGCCAAGTCAAGTGCATTTTTTAATTTAACCATTTGCATGCTTGGTATAAGATATGATCCCTAGAATTTAAAAGTTTAAGTATTTTTTTTAATACAACCCTTAAAAATAAGCTATTTCAGTGGGGCTTTCCAAAGAAGCATCAAGCTGTTCCAGTGCTGAAGGAACACTTGCCTGCCTTGCTCAGCGGAGTATCATGTGTCCACACTGTGTTTACAGAAAACTGAAGACTTCCTGATCAGGTACACTTGCTGCCTTACACGCTGAATTCAGACCATGGCCCCCATGATACAGAAAACTACACTGCACAAACACCACTAACAGGAGGGAAAGACATAGGGGCTAAATCTGTAAGCTTCATCTCTGTACAACACAGTGCTATACTTTCATGGAAAATGTCCTGCAAGTTTAGAACACAAGGCCCATCTTTTGGGGAACACGGTCTCTGTAGTTACTATCATTTAAGACAGAGACAAGAAAAACACAGGGTCAAACATTCACTAAAGACTTGATGCTTTTCGAGAGACTACACAATATGGAACCAGTGGCATAAAGTGTATCAGTCCAGGTCAGGTTGCCTCTCATTGGCACACACCAAAAAGATGGAAGATCAAAGCCTAAAAATGCAGATCAATGCAAAGTAAAAGTTAGCATCTCCAAAGAGTCCTGCTAATAGTATCTTTCACAGATGACCAAAGGATTTATTTAAACAGCAACAGTTAGGAAGGGAAAACACAAACAGCTGAAAATTTGAAATGTTTGGAAAAAATAGCATACAAAACTGACCAACAGATCTTACATGAACAGCACAGGACAAAACTGCAAAACCCTGAGTTGAGTCAAGTCAGGGCATCACTATCCAAACAAACATATATGAAGAAAGTTAGCTGATTAAGCGAGAAGATACGTAGAGATGGTTTTGTCCAATCTACAGTTTGGGTCAACTTGGGAAGAAAATTATGTTTACTGGTGACTTTTTTGTTTTTTGTTTTTTGTTTTTTGTTTTTTTACAGTGATGGATCCTTTTTTTTTTCCACCAGTAAAATACCAGACATCAACTTGATACTGAATGTTGGCAATCACTGGACAGTGTTTCAGTCTCTAAATCAATCTAGAGCTGCAACGGAAATTAAGATGCTAAGTGTGTGTTTCTTGCATGTGCACAAGGTGATTTATTACTAACACATCTCCCCTTGGATGTCCACCACCATCAGCATCTTCCATTATCTAATCGGGACCAGAACGAAAGGGAATTCTCAGACCTCAGTAGCCTAAGGTACCTGCATAAAAAAGTAAGAACTAGTCAACTAACTGTTCAAGAGGTAGAAGATTATCCCTGGTTGCCAAATTTTTCCTTTTCTAAATCAAGTAATGGTGGAGACTGAATTAAAAGTCCTTTACAGGCATCTCTAGATACTGTGTAACTTTACACTAATGGAAAGCTGGATGCCATGCCGGAAACACAGTCCATCCCATATGGAGAGCTATTCTAAAAGCTGGGGAAGAGCTGGAGGATGACTCTGGGTCACAGAACTCTTTCCCGCCGTAAGCCCTCTTACACGTAAACATCAGAAATTAACTAAGTGGCTGAGTATAAAGACCATGTAGAGAATCTGGTCCTTTGCCAAATCTACAAGAACTTTTGCCATTTCAAAAGGATGACATTGTGAGAAGAGAAGAAGGACTCCTGGAATGCCTAAGACATGAATCCATCAGAGTCAATATTTCCTAAAGAAAATGTCTATGTTTGCAAAGAATGAATGCCAGGGCTTACCTGAGGGACACCTGACTTGGCCAGGGGCAGCTCCTAATAAAGAAAGAAGAACAATAGCTAATACAGCACACCATGAGTCAACTCCCTCTTAAAAGATAAGAGACCCCTACACCCTTAAGGCAAGGAAACCAACTCCTTATCGATATTCACTTTAAGAAAGCATCCAAAAAGTATCCAAAGAGCTTGTAACAAAGGAAAACTAAAGAACACCCAGCTGACAGCTCAGAGGCTATGAATCGGTGTACAAAAGCCATCAGACTCTTCAGGATGCTCTCTGCTTATATGGCCTTCAGAGACAATCAACCCATGGGCCACAGTGAGACCACAAACAGCTATTAACACTGGGGAAGAAGTGCTCCAACTCCAGAGTTCAGGCAGGTTGAGACAGTGGCACTAACTCTGTGGAAAGAGTTGGTCACATTTAAACAAGTGATCTTCAAAGACTGCAAGGACCTTTCACATCCATCCATCTATCTATCTATCTATCTATCTATCTGTCAATCATCTATCAGAGGCATGCAGTGTCAAGATATTATAGCAAAATAAAGCCAATGGAGGATGCAGGCACTATTTTCAAAGAGTTGTTTTCAAAAACAAACAGGCAAGTATACCAAGGCATTCCTTTCTGAGCTGGTCCCATACCAGTGGAAGTGATACTTGCATATTTAGGACAGAAGATGGCAGCCCCTAAAACTCAGGGGCTCCCGGGGAGATGAGAAGAGACACCTTGGATTGTTTCAAAGGTGTACAAGAAGTCATAGGTAAAGACTAAGAGGGAGAGCTCTAACTTCTTTACGATAAGCTTTCAAAGGATATCTTGTATTGTTCAGACTACAAGATTGTTGAACCTCTATATTGATTACTCCCACTGAAGAAAATTACTAGAGGGTAAAGATTTTAAAAACAACCTCCTACCACCCCATACACATCCTTATCAAAAAAAGTTATAAATAGATCTGCTTGTTTTGTTTAAAATATTTTATCACAACACAAAACACAACCAGATGAAACTCTTTATCTTGCTTGATAGTAGGACTTAACTTAGCTTGAAGCTATTATTTACACTCAAGCATGTGTGTGTGTGTGTGTGTGTGTGTGTGTGTGTATGTGTCTGTGTATGTGTGTCTGTGTGTGTGTGTGTGTGTGTGTGTGTGTCTGTGTGTCTGTGTGTCTGTGTGTCTGTGTGTGTGTCTGTGTGTAACTCCCAGGTGCTGGGATCACTGGCGGGAGCCTAGGATTACACACCCAGCTGGGATGGCCATTTAGACAGACAAGGGAATAATCTCAAAGGGATCTTTTTATCTTATCTTAGACATCTTGATCTCAGAAAACTAAAAGTGTAATGGGGAAAAAAATGAAGCATTATTGCCCACTTTAAAATTTTAAAATATGTTTAAGTCTGCCTAAACTGCCTCTATGCAGATGCTTTAGGTTCCCTGAGCACCACATGTAATCAAAATATAGAGGGAAGAACGTAAGAACAGTTCTATCTGTCCTGTGTACCTGCAACTGAGCCTTCAGTCTATAAAAGAATAAAAAATAAATAAATAAATGTATATGCGCACATTATGTCAAATGGCTTCATTTCTAAAACTGTAATTATAACAATGGAAGAAAATAGTTGATACCTTTTTTGCCAAAATAGCAAGTGGTTTATTTCCTGCTAAGTCAGAGAACCAACTATGAATTGCACTCTGAGATCGAGCAGTAACCAGCCAATAATTATCTTTAGCATTAACTTGGGGCTTCTTCTTTCCGGTGTCCTGGAAAGTGTTAAGCTTTAGTTTCTCAGCCAATATGCTGCTGAAATACGCGCCGATCTGTAGAAAGAAATGGAAACAAGACAGTATTTAAGAACAATGTGCAATGATCTAAGGATTACACATTTTATCTTCATTGTTTCAACTAAAATCTTATACAGCCCATCAGAGAACAAAATGGAAATTTAAATCTTTGAAGCCCAAAACTGTGATCTCCATATAGTAAATCCTGAAACCCAATGGTGTGATGTCTGTCCAGTAACACATTGCAGAACTCACACAGCACCTTTGCCCCACTGACCCCAAGCAGTCGGAAAAGGGATGAAGCACCACAGGCTATCTCTGGTAACAGGAAGTTACTTCCATCAGGACAAATTTCAGAACGGGCCACGCTTGGATCTTAACTGCACTCCCTCCTTTACCACACTGCACACTGCACAGTGGAGAACTTGCTCCCCTGCCGGGGCACGCAGGAGAGGAGAGGCTGGGAATCAAGGTAAACATTCTTTTTCTTGTTTCACCTTAATAGCACGTGCTTTTTGAAAGGAAATTCTATGTTCACATTTGGTGCTGCTTTCTTAAAGAACCCGGAGAAATTTATTTAAGAGGAAAATCACCAAAGGTGGAGATGAATTAGGTGCACAGCATTATGACTGCAGTGCCAATTTTACAAACACAAGGAGAGGACAAGAAAAGGGAGGAGTCACTAGGGCTGAACGGGCCAGGGCAGAGAAGCCAGCTTCTGCCAGCTACTTTATCATTTCATGTTATTTATAGGGTAGGGTGGGCAATGAGCGGGGTGGGGGGAGGAACAAAGAGTGAAAGGAGAGAAGGCCGAGGGCAGGACAGGAGGAAGGTAAGAGATTCAATAAATCTATAGGAAACCTGCTAAGAGTTTTCAAGAATCCAGAAGGCATCACATCTTGTTTCATGAGAACTTGTAAATCATACGATGCAAACAATGTCTAAGAAGTGCCACCAATAGTTAGCAATCAGTAACAACTTAATGAGATAAGAGCGCTACTCTGGAAAAAAATCAAAAAGTAAGAGTCTCATCTTAGTTAAAGTCAGGGGTTGGGGATTTAGCTCAGTGGTAGAGCGCTTGCCTAGCAAGAGCAAGGCCCTGGGTTCCATCCTCAGCTCCAGTTTAAAAAAAAAAAAAAAAAGAAGAAGAAGATGAAAAAGAAAAAAAGTCAGAGGTAAGTCTCATGCATAGTATAACCCAGTATGACTGGAGCCATCAACAGAGTTGATCCTCAGGATAAAGAGCTGGTACAACCTTTCTGTTTAATGTGAACAGAAATTCCATGAACTGAAAAATGGTAATAAAAACTGTGGTGGTTTGAATACAAATGGCCCCACAGGCTCAAATATTTGAATGCTTAGTCATCAGGAAAAGTCACCATTTGAAAGGATTAGGATTAGGAGGTGTGGTCTTGTTGGAGGAAGTGGGTCACTGAAGGTAGGCTCTGAAAAGCGTGGCAAGCCCTGAGTCTCTCTCTGCCTATGGGTCATGATGGAGCTCTCAGCTACTGCTCCAGTGCTTGCCTGCCACCATGCTCCCTGCTGTGATGAAAACCGACTAAACCTCTGCATTGTGAGCCAGCTAGAACTAAATGCTCTCTTTTATACAAGCTACCTCAGTCATCCTGTCTGGTCACAGGAATAGAATAGTGACTAACAAAAACTAGAGTGGGTAGCAAAACAGATATAATATTTTGGTTTTCAAACAAATTCATTGAAGTTTTTCTGCTTAAAGCAAATGTTTCTAGAACTTTCTGTGGATAAATTAAGTAGAAGCAGAACCAGTTGGTTGTAAACAAGCAGTCACTTGAGGCAAATTGTTCGATTTTAAATTTCTCAACTGATATTTGGTCTTTCTCTCAAGGGCACTAAACACCTAAGAGCATATATTCCTGCATGTTCAAGAGATCTCTAAGTTGCAATTGTGTCTGGGTACATTAATTATAATGAACAAGGGTATAAAAGTGAAAAGAAAATTATTCTAAGGAGTCAAAGTACCCTCTTAATAATAGAAAAAAACTGAATATAAATGTTTTATAATTCTCCTTAGTGAATCGTGTAAACAATTTCATACTGTAAGTAAAGTCAAAATTCATAAGTAAGCAAGACAGGAGAAATATACATTAGAGCTCAAAAGAAAATGTTGAAATAATGTAACATTAAAAAATATTTTAAGACTGGTCTCATGCTGGCCTGGAAAATACCCCACCCCTTTCCTCACCCCCACCCAGCTAGGATTACAGGTCTGCCACCAACCAGCTAGAGTGCTTAGTTTTCTCCTAACAGCAATATATTTACATTATTCGAAAACCAGAAGACATATATTTTTTAAAGCCTCATTCTCAAAACCTAATTCCTACCTCCAAGTAATCAATTTGATTAGCTGGTTGTACAGCCTTCCACTGTTACATGAACAGACACAAGCAAACACATACTTATTATTTTCCTTTTTGGCATATCTGGCTCACTATGCCCAGTCAGTATGAGTATACCTACATGAGGAATTATTTGTTTAGCCACACAATAATGTTCTGCATGGATATGCTGTCCTTTATTTAATCAAGAGAGTATAGAATCCTGTTAAAATAAATACCTTTCACATTTGTTAATGCAGGTATAGGACAATTTCTATAATTTAGATGGCATGATTCTACAATTTTAATTATATCACCCTTCATAAGGCCTAATATCAGTTTATATCCCTTCAAACAAAGTGTAAGAAGGTTAACTCAACACTTGATTTTATTCACCCAGACCTATTCAGTTAATAGCTCCTTTGATAAGAACATGGGAAAGGTCAGGTGTTAAGTACTAAATTTCCTACATTTCATGTTAATGAAATCAAATTCACATAAGAAATATTAGGTCTCTGAATAGACCTCACAGAAAAAGTAGTCCAAGTGGTAACAAGTGTTATTTGTGTTAACTTGGTTACTTAAATTATCATAAAATTTGACACTAAGAACCAAGAAAATTGAGCAGTTCATAACACATTAAAAAAACTCCTACTCTCTGATGTGAAGTAAACACTGAATGCCCAAAACATTGAAACCCTAACCCACATTACTGACAGCAGCCTTTTATTTTATCTTTTTAATTTCATTATAATTTGCATATATGAAAGAAAGAGAGTGTGTGTGTGGGGTGTCCAGGCTCATCGATGCCAGAGCATGTGGAGGTCAGAGGACAAATTCCAGGAGACAGATCTCTCCTTTCTAGTTGAGGCAAGGTCTTGCTTTTTAATGAAGACAAAGCTTTTAAGGATGTGTGAACAATGTGTGCAGAAAGCAAGTGGTAGTTTCCTCCTCCCAGATACTTATAGACTGAAACTGTTCATCTAGAGACCAACTGCCCATAATAAAATACTACTGAATTTCCAGGTTGCTGGAGGCGCCCTCCATCAAAGCCAGCACAGCCCACCTGGTGCCAGCTTTTCTGTATGTGTGCCTGTCATGTCTTCAATATATGTTGCTTCTTCTTTCCTGAGTTGCCCCGGTCAGGAGTCCAGGACCAAGCCATGGGGACATGGCAGCAGATCACTTAAGAAAGATGAAAATGTTCTGGGGACAGGCAGTAAGGTGAGGGTTATATAGCAATGTGAGTGGGTAAACTGCCCAAGATCTGCACACTAAAACAGGGTGAAGTGCCAAACATTAAGTACACTGAATTACATATCTAAAAGTGTATATTAAATCACAAATACGTAATTATAGTTGTAACATGAAGTGTATAAAGATCACAAAAGACAAACTTAAAAGTATCACCGTGTCTGATAAATGGAACTACATACAAACATGCTTCTGTTTTCTTTCACGTCTTCTCAATAGCATTTCCACTGATGATTTAGTGGTCAATTATTTGTGTGTTTTTGTGAGAGAAAAGAAGTGTAAATATTGACTTGTGCTTTTTATTTCTTCCTTGCATATGATGTTATTAATTTCATGAAAGTAAAAGTACTTTAATAACAAAGACTAATCATGTAAAAAGAATTTAAAAATCAACCACTAAAATAAAATGAGCAATATTCCTATCTTTATATCTAATTGATCCATGGAAAAAGACATTTAATTCAATAAACTTCTAAACATAATATTCTATCATTTTTTAAATTTTAATTAAAACATAAGTAATCACTTTCCCCTTTCCTTCTTCTAGCCCTCCCAAGGCTCTTCCCTCCAACTCAAGACTATGTATTTTTAATGAAAGTTGGTCTAAGGACCAAAGGTGTGTAGAGAAATTGTAAACCTTGCACAGAAACTTGGTTGTCATGATGGCACTGAACACGTTTGCTCAGAAACATTTTGTGTGCTGCAACACCAAGCAAACTCTGAGGGCACTGCAGGGAGCAAGTCTCACTTCAGGGGAAGGAAGACATGAAGGCCAAACAGGAAGAGGAAAGGGAATACTATGGGATGTGCATCTGGAAATGGTAACAACCGGTAGGTAGACTAACCAGGCACGTTAGACAGAAGTGTTTGTCCTCTGTCCACAGAAAGGGCCTGGAACTAACTACACTCTAGAATTTCTGAGCTTTCCCAGCACCCAGTGGCAGACACAGACAGAACAAGATGAACCTGGAAGATGCTGAGCAACAATACGAATGGTGGGGATACTTAACCAGGGTTCAAAAGGCCCCTACTTAAATATTGGAAAATTTGGGCAGCCAAAAGAAAAATGAAGGTAATAAATCATCACACATAAAAATAAAACCAGGAACCTATGAGTAACACTGGAGTAATCAATAGTGACCCTGAAAAAATGAAATGTAAAGGGAGCTCCTCACAAAAGAACTCAAGCTAACGCATGCATGAGGAATAGTAAGTATAAAAACATGTCAGCCCCCTGCATAATAAACCATTCAGCAAGAACCATCAGTGAGCTAGGCATTCCCATAATCCCAGGACACAGAAGGCAGGGACAAGAGGGTTGATGCAAATTCAACGCCAATCTGGTCTACATAGCAAGTTCCTGGCCAGTCAGGGCTACCTGGTGAGATGCTGGCAAAAGAAATAAAGGAGGGGGGTGTGTAGAGGTAAAGAAAACATCAACTTTTGTGTGAAATTTACTGAAGTCTAGGTTATTTATACGATTTCAAAATATCCTTATGAGGGGCTTCTGGTACAGCTCAGTGGTAAGACATACACACTGAGTCTGGAAGTCCTGAGTTCAGTTAAAAAATAATAACAGTAACTGGAGATTACCAAGAAGTAGAAATTGCTATTTTTATAATGTAGGAAGACCATGGACATCACAATGACTAAATGATTATCAACAATTGGGTAGACAGACACTGCACTCCTCCTGACATAAAGCAACGAATACAGTCTTAGCAAAAACAGTCAACCTGAGCTGTCATAGGAAAGCAAAATAAATCTAGACTACTGGCCCCAACTCTTCTATATTGGCAGCCATGAAAGCCATAGAAAATAAGTAGAAGGTGGAAAAAGGACACTGTAGTAGTCCCAGAATGGACTGACTGACAACTGATGCCAGGCCTGCTTCATGTTTGCAGACAGAAGGAAATCTGGAACATGGAATGTGGCTTAAATAGCAGACATATAATAAACCACACACACACACACACACACACACACACACACACACACACACACCTCCATCTCTCTCTCTCTCTCTCTCTCTCTCTCTCTCTCTCTCTCTTACACACACACACACACACACACACACACACACACAAGGGTATCACAAACACCCCTTTTCAGGAGTTACAGGAAACAATCAGCATTACCTTTGATGGGTTGATTACAATGTTTCTGGCAGAGCCATGTTCGTCTCCAGTGAAGGCTGGCTGATTGTTGAAACCCTGCTTTACATTCACAGCGGTAAGTTCATCCTGTTCAAGAGAACATATTGATTAAGCAGAGAACAAAAACGCTTCAAGTCAATCCAGACTCTGCGGCCCAAGTAAGAACTAAGTTCACTGTTGTCTGTAAGAGAAAGAAGTTGAGAGGACAGTAATTAAGAGAGAAGAAACCAAAACCATTGCACACACGAGTAGGGAAAGATCAAGTGAATGCTGCAAATTCTCACATGGTTCTAGGTACAGGGCATAGAGGTTATCCTGACTGGTTACTCAGCTTGTAAGAGCATGGAGTCAATCTTGACTGTCAGCTTGGCAGGATTAAAGTCATGGTGAAAACACATCTCTCGGTATGTAAAGTGTCCTTAGGAAAATTAAACTGAGCAGGAGGACTCACACTGACTATGGTAACACCATCTCAGGAGATGGGGTCCTGGACTTAAGGGAAAGAAATGAGCAGGATGAAACCGGCTCTCATTTCTGCTTTCTCATTGTGGGTTCTGTATACCCAACCACCCAAGCTCCTGGGGCAATGAGTTAGTTCTCTGCCATGATGGACTGTTATTCCCTCCCCTACATTACCTCTGGAGCGCTGGGGATGCTGTGAATATGGTGCTCTGATTGATAAATAAAATACTGATTGGCCAGTAGCCAGGCAGGAAGCATAGTACAGGTGGGATATGCAGAGAAGAGAATTCTGGGAACAGGAAGGCTGAGTCAGGAGTCACCAGCCAGACACAGAGGAACCGAGATGTAAAAGTACCGGTAAGCCACAAGCCACGTGGCAACTTATAGATTAATAGAAATGGGTTAATTTAAGATATAAGAACTGGATAGCAAGAAGCCTGAGCCATTAGGCTAAACAGTTTAAATAATATAAGCGTCTGTGTGTTTATCTGGGTCTGAGTGGCTGTGGGCCCGGGCAGGACTGGAGATCACTCCAGCAACACTGGAGGGCATGTGGTCACAGCAGGGAGATGGGTAACTACTGCAAATGTCCTACTATTTTAATTGCTCTGTGAGTCCCATGAACTCTTAGCTTATAAATTGGAAAAAGAAGAAAAAAAAGGAACAGCTCCTTCTCTCACACACAGAAACAAGCTACTGTAGAACTTTTTAATTTTGTGGGAGTTGCTTTTGGCCTTCTAGCATGTGAGTCCTGGGGATTGAACTGTCTAGTCAAAAGGCTTGCCAGCAAGCTCCTTTAGCAGCTGGGCCATCTCACAACCCAAGATCACAAAATGTTTTAGTTAGAACTGTTCTGAGGAGCTCATAGTCTGACCCTCCTTCCTTATTGCACTATTTTTTAATGTTTATTTATTTGTATGTGCATGGGTGTTTTGTCTGCACAAATGTCTGTGCACCACATGCATACAGTGTCTGTGGAGGCATCAGAACTGGACTTAGAGACCATGTGAGTAATCCTCGGTCCTCTGGGAGAGCAGCCAGTGCTAAGCAATCTCCCTAGCTCTCAGCCCTATTTCAGATTCAACAAAGCTCTCCCATCTAACTTATCCAAGACCCCATAGTGAGTTAAAGAGAAATGAAAGGTTTATAGTAATAAGCTATGTGGTGGTAAGCATGCCCCAGCACAACCTATAGCTGGGGGTGAGGGGGGTCACTAGTGCTACATAGTCTAGTTCACGTAACCCTTACCAACTCAGGTGCTCTCTGGTCAAATCCATGTCACAGGTGAGAAGGGTGACATTGGTTAAACTAGTGCACCATCTGTGCAGGCCAACACTGACACATTATCCTTAGAATGATCCTAGACCACAGAGAGACATTTCCATAACATAAAGAACAAATGTCACATGAAAATGTGGTCTAAAAATACAATGCTACTCCTACAATCCTTAAAATGACCTCCTGAATAGATGTGGGGAAACTCTGCTAAGGTTACAACACATCAAAAAAGGCCTGGAATAATAATAAGTTTTATTATTATTAATATTACTGGTCATCTAGTTTTTGTTCTTGCTTTTCGAGATAGGGTTTCTCTGTGTAGCCCTGGCTATCCTGGAACAAAGTAGACCAGGCTGGCCTTGAACTCAGAGATCTGCCTGCATCTGCCTCCCTAGTGCTGGGGTTAAAGGTATGTGCCACCAAGCCTGGATAATAGCATGGGATTTTAGAAATTTTTTAAAAAGAAAAAAAAAAAAAGCATGACCTCCTTGCTCTGCCCAGATTATCACTGAGTTCTAGAATAAATCAGAGCTTGGAAATAAAGAATGGGAAAAAAAAAAGTTGTAAGATATGAGGCAAGAAACCATCTCAGTGAACTGAACTGATGGTCACCACAGCACAAAGGAAAGAATGACAGACACCAGATGCAAATAAGAGACAGAAAAACTGTTCCAAGGGCTGCGGTGACTAGTCAAAAATGGCTACCTTGGCTGAGAACCTCAGTCTGCTAGAACATGCCATGCAACTGCATTGTGTGTGCATTTATGGGCATCTTGGCAGGCCGCTGCTTTGGCCACTTTCAAAGGATCCCAATACATGGAGCAAAGTTCTGTGGGAATCAAGTCTTCTCCCAGCTGAGGCAGCCACTCAAATGATGATCCACACAGAAGACAGACTCATATCCAAAGACACCTCAAACCAGTCACTCATTATCAAATTAATTATTCAAAATTTTAAGACGAAACTACATAATGTATATTTTAAGCCAGGAAGATTTTGATCAATCTCAAGAAGCAGCTAATAAAAATGTCTGTGTAGCGTCAGTGCCTAAAATAGTAGGGGTAGACATGGAGTCATGAAAGAGTGTGGTGGCTCACGCCTTTAATCCCAGAACTCGGGAGGCAGAGCCAGGGGGATCTCTGTGAATTCGAGGCCAGCCTGGACTACAGAGTGAGTTCCAGGAAAGGCACAAAGCTACACAGAGAAACCCTGTCTCGAAAAACAGAAAAGAAAAAAAAAAAAAAAAGGAAAAAAAACTGGGTATAAATTTGCCACAAAAGCACTGGGGAACACTGAGTGTCAGCAATAGTTTTTACTGCCAAGGGCTGTGATTCACTCAAGAGGAAATACGAGGCTGGTTCTGCAGCATCTCTACTTCCGACTCTGAACTGACACAGCTCACTTAGCCCCGCCCCCTTGAGTCTTCTTCACCACTTCACATGGGGTTCTACAGAAACAGGTAAAAACCAAGAGCATGGTAAGCCAGATTTGCATGGATGGTCTATTTTCTGGAGTACATGAAATGAACAAACACTGATGGCAAAACTCCAAACGCGTTAAGAATATGACACACTCCAGTGTTTTCTAGTGTTGACAACACAAACTCCAGTGCTGCAGCAACAGACTCCCTTAAAGGAAAATCATCCTCTCCAACCTGGTGGTGTCTGCGGGTCCAACTTTGAGAAAGCAGGCTAGGATAGGCTAGCATTAGGCAGCTTTAAGTGATTTAGACAAAAGGTGATGTGTGTTACCTGCATTCACACAAGAAGCTACTGTGACTGCTCTGCACGCTTTGCCAAAATTAATTAGGTGTAATTAGAAAAGAAAGAGTCCAGAATTTGGAACAGAATGCTTCTAAACTGCCAAGCCAGAGCTATCTGTAAGGGACACATATAGCTACTTCCCTATGAGCTTTGAACCTCTTCAGAGACTTTCCTAAATAGATGAATAACAGCCATCCACTGTTGCAATGACTTTCCTTGCAAAGACAGGGAGACAGATCACAGCCATTACCTTGTAGCCCAAGGCAGCATTACATCACACCACGATGCTCACATATGGAACTTCTATAGGTCCGTAACAAAGGTAGCAAAGTTGTTCCAAAAGTAGCTAGGACACGGATAAGAAAGGATCCCACACTCCTTCCGACTGACTTCAACTAAAACATAAGCCTTAGGCGGAAAGCATGTGGGGCACAGGCTGCCACCCTAGCACTCCAGAGGCAAAGGCAAGAACACATGAGTTCAAGCCGGAGCTACATGGTGATCCCTTTTATCAAAAAAGAAAATACAGTACACACTTTAAACAAATTTAGAAAGGAAAAAAAAAAAAGTAAATGCCTACAGAAGCCCATGCTAATAGAAAAAGCCAGTGTTTACTTTTTTCTCTACATTTTCAGATTCGATATAGATTGAAAAATCAGACATTTAGGACTATGGGCACACTCCTAAAGCAACCATGAGTCTCACATACGTATGCTGAGGTTGCTATTTTTCTGGATCACTTTCAAAGCAACCTTTTAATTTCAACAAAATATTTCAAGGCTATCGAGATGGCTCAGTCAGTAGAGGCGCTTAGGGGCAGACCTGACTACCTGAGTTTGATCCTCAGGACCCACAGGAGAGAAGCAATCCTAAGGCTATCCTTTGGTCTCCACTTGTGTGGCACAGGTAAGCATGCACATACACACACACACACACACACACACACACACACACACACACACCTTTTTTTTCCTAAGTAAAAAAGATCTCTTTGGAGAAGTGAATACATTTTTTTTGATGCCTGTCTGGAAACTGCATAAGCTCCTTCTCACTCAAGAAATGGAACAAAAAAGGCCAGCTCAGCACAAATTGCAAAGACCATGTCAAAGGCAGATTAATAAATGACACACGAACACTTGTGTACACACACACACACACACACATGCCCTTTTCCACCCTCATCATCTAATACAGACCGAAATCTCTGCCAGAGGTGAAGACAACAAATCATCAGGAAACCAGCCCCTTGGCTGCTACCCAGGAAGACTGGTTAACCTATCTCACCCAGACACAGGTGTAGTGGGTATTTGCTCCGCCCATGACCTTGGGCTAGCTAGCCCAATGGAGGCAGTGCTTCTTGCCTGCCTAGAGAAGGCTTCCTGGCACATGGTTCGGCGGGTCTGGAGCTTTCCCCATCTTTCCCTCGGAGATGAAGAGGCAATGGCGTCGCTCCATTTTGTATAAGTGAGTGTGTGATCTCCATTTCATCCCTTAATAAATAAGTTTTCTGCCCAGGAAGCCTTCCACGTCCAAGAGAGATCGTGAGACCCCTTCCCTCTTCCCTTATAGGAGGTCATGAAGGCAGGCAAGAAGCACCACAGATAGCCCAAGGTCATGGGCAGAGAGAATACCCACTACACACAGGTTTTAGAAACAGTTGATCATTACTGTCCCTGGCCTGTACCTCTCTCTCAAAAGAGCATTCTCTCAGACCCCTGAGGTTGTCTGCTGATACCTGTTAGAAAAATGCTATTATCCATGATTTAATGATATAATGTTCCTATCCAAGATGGCATGATAATCCCCATTACAGACAGAATTTAAAGTCAATGGGCACCCAGTGGCGGCGGCGGCGGCGGCGGCGGCGGCGGCGGCGGCGGCGGCACACGCCTTTAATCCCAGCACTCGGGAGGCAGAGCCAGGAGAATCTCTGTGAGTTCAAGTCTAGCCTGGTCTACAGAGTGAGATCTGGGACAGGCACCAAAACTACACAGAGAAACCCTGTCTCAAACCACCCCCCTCCCAAAAGCCATTGGGCAATAGGCATAGTTAACAGGTATAAGTGACCTGAAACATTAAGGAAGAACCTTTCACTCCCATACTTCATCATTAATTGTAACACTTCTCGCCCTACACACTTCACACTCCTTCCTTTGAAGTATTCGAAACACTCCAGTCACTGTGGCCTGTCAGTGCAGGGTCCATCTACTGCTTCTCACTCACCCTGCTTCTGTCCTGCCCACCTCCTAGCTGCACTGAGTATTCCTGAAATAGTGTCCTGACCCACATGGCCTTATCCAAAAACTGCAGAGGGCTTTCCCTGGTTCTACCCTCTGAAGAAGCTAAAGAAAGATCTAGCATAACTCTATACAGGTCATCAGTAATGCTAGAGGCCTTTTCCCTACCAGACTCTGGCCACAAATCAAAGCATCTCCCTATGACTGAAGATGTGAAGCTTCAGTGAAGATCAGTGGTCCAGCCTGGCTGATATTCAGACAGGGCTCACACCCAGCACTGGGGACCAAGTTACAGACCCCTCTCTATCTCATCTCTTTGTTTAAAAGGAAACAAGAATAACTCACAGGGCTAAAGTCACATAAGATAGAATGTTGCAGAGTTTAGCACTGTGCCTGATCCATTATTAAGTGCCCTGTTTTTTAATATTTTAACTTGCATTTAATCTACTTGACAATTTCATGCATTTCAACCTGAATGCCTACATCATGCCATTTCCACACCTTCACCCTTACAGTACTGTGAAGTCCTTTGAATTTCCCAAGCCATAATTCAGGCTCCCCCTCCGTTCGTTCATCAAGGAATTATAAATACAGCACTGCAGTAAAAAACTAGAGAATCCACCGTTGGCAAATGGCAAGTGTGGAATATACCCCAGACAGAAATGCTGTCTGGTCGAGCGAACAAAGAAGGGTTCAGCCCAGTCTGAGAAGCCAGACAGGTGGGAAGGTGGTCTCTGAGATGAGCTCCAACTTTGAAGGATCGTTCTCTAAGAGGACACTTACAATGCCAAAGTTCTGACCTCTTTCTTCTTTTTTTTTTCTTCAAAGATTTATTTATTGATTATGTATAGTGTTCTGCCTGCATATATGCCTGCAGGCCAGAAGAGGGCAACAGATCTCACTGTAAATGGTTGTGAGCCACCATGTAGTTGCTGGGAATTGAACTCAGGACCTCTGGAAGAGCAGCCAGTGCTCTTAAGCTCTGAGCCATCTCTCCAGCCCCCTCTGCCCTCTTTCATGAGGACACATCACATTAACAAAACAGAGTATGAAGTGTATTATGTAATTCCTAAAGCAACCATGCACACATACAAATGTATAGCCAACATCTCAACAAGAAAGTTAAGAAGTGTCTAATAATCTAAAGAGAACAGGAAAGGAAACAACAGACAAGTCCAGCTGGAACAACAATTATATTACATGCTATCCAAATAGTGTGGAATGCTTAAGCTGAAGCATTATCAACTGGATCCAAAGTGGGGGGGGGGGGGGTTGGCCAACTACATGCTGTATTTTAAAATTAAGTGACACTTTAAAGACAGACAGACAGATTGGTAGTAAATGGACAGAAGCAGAGTCATAGAATCTAAACATAAGAGGGCTCAAGTTAACATCAGATGATATAAACTTCATGGCACGGAGAATTACTAGCAACAAGAAGAGGCATGTCATGACAAAGGTTCACATCATAGGAAGGGTAACACTCACTGACATTTGTTCAATGAGGGAAGACAGAGGGAAAGCCTGTCGGATGTCTATCAGGCTGGGAAAAAGAAGGAACACTGTCACTTGGGGGATGGGAGCAAAGATGCGGCTGGCCGAAGCACTGAAAACCAGACAGAATACACAGGGTGTGCGGGTCATCAAGAGAAAGTCTGTCTTCATCATAAACACACTACAGGTCGGAAGCAGAGGGATGGCAGCCAGTTAGATAGGTCTGCACCAAAGACCACTGATCAGAACGAGGTCAAAATGACAAAGGCATGTGGAACTCAAACCCAGGGGATGAGATGCACAGGAAGAGAGGAAGCTGAGGAGGGACAAGGGTCCTGGACAGACCTCAGGGAAACCCAACTGTAATCTAACAGCCAGGTAGTGATGGAAACCCTCCAAGGACATGTCAAAGCTTGGCCATTCCAGGAAAAAAAGGAGACCTGATGTGCATTACCTGGGAAACTAAGGGAAGAAAGTGTCTTGTAGCAAGAAAAGGCAACAGTGTCCAGTGCTTCTGGGATGCGGCCATCCCTAGAGACCGAGTGTGAAGGCCTCAAAGCTACACCGGAGGGGTCAAAAGAACAAGTGGACAGTGAAGAGGCAGTAAGTTCACAGGGTGCTTCTAGAGAAAAGTCTGGAGAAAGATAGGATCAGAAAATGGGGTCATAGGGTAGAAGGACTTTAGAACATGGGCTTCCAGGATGTGTCTCATCAACACCAGGAAGAAGAACAGGAAGGAAATGAATGATCTGCCATGCACATGCAAGACAACACAACCATGCCCAGTGCCAAATCACCCCGGGTACTCAAAAGAGATGGGGAGAGGTTTGTATACATACTGTTCAGTGTCTGGGCCCAAGGGGAAAAAAAAAGAATTTCAAAGTTCTAGTCTCTAATAAGTAAGCAGATGACCTTCTTTGAACTAGTGTCTTTACAGACAAGCAAGCCAAACAGGGTCATACTGAATACATGGATCCGGATCTAGAAGGTTGGAGTCATGATAAAAGAAGGTACAAACACAGAAAAAGGACAGTAAAGCAAGACAAGGCAGACATTGGGAGTTACCTGACTGCACACCAAGAAGGGCCTAGACTACCGGAAGCAACAGAACACAAGGAAAGATCCCTGCCTGAGGCTCTGAGTGACCATGGCCTTGCTGACACCGTTATTGAAGATTTCCAACCTGTGAGAAAACAGCTACCAGTGTTTTAAGCTGTCCAAGCCATGGTGCTTTGTTTCCCTCAGGGCAGCACTGTCCCTAAAGTCAGGACCCGAGCTGCATGGCAGCAATGTGGAAGCCATCACTCAGTCCACGGCAGCTGAAAAAGTGGGGTTTGCAGTAGGGACCAACTTCTATCGGCACTCCTTGCCTGACATGTCACCCCATGACCAACCAAGAAGTCATTTAAATGGTAACCTAGGTTTGGACAGACTGCCTTGTTTGCAGCCAAACTACTTGATGGTGATAGCGTTAACAACACCAGCCTCCTTAATAGGGCAGGACTCCCCTAAAAAGAACCCCCCACCTCCTTGGCCTCACCAACATTTCTAACACCAGGGCCACACCACATTTACATCAAAGTCACACCAAAAGGTTGTTGTTGTTGTTGTTGTTTTATACCCACCATCATCTCCACTGCTGTTAATACTCACCTCCCATCCTAACCATACCTGAAGCCTGACAATCACTAACTATAGGACCTGAAATAAAGCCAAAGGATGAACCTGGCACAAAACAGCAAGATCTGCCTTCATACCTATGCCTACTGAAAGCAAAAGGAAATGCCTTTTAATCGTGGTCACAGTGATAGCTCTCTCCCTGGTATTTTATTTAGGCAGGACATGCATGCCCATTCTCATATAACTCCTAGGAAACACAGGCATGGTAAGAACTCTTTTTACAGATTGAGAAACTGGGGCTGAGTACTAGGTAGAAGTGAAGGTTTAGGTGGTATTACATATGCTTTGACTCTTAAGTGGCCACCTCAGGGATCTCTAAAAGCAAAAGCTTTTAGAACTACATCTTTGGCTATTACATATGGCATTCTCCAAGACAGAAAGATCTCTGAAGCAAGCAGTGTTTCCAACTAACCTAACCCAGAATCCTGGCTCCCCACTCCTCTTCTGTGAAATGGAGGTGAAGCTGCCCACTTCACATTCCCAATGTGACCGTCAGAGTGGTAACTGCCATACACTGACTATTTTTAACACAGAATCATCACAATCGTTACCATCATGTCCTTTAAACTGCCAGCACATACAAGACCAGCCATGCACATGACTGGTTGCTTAAAAACTTTCAAAGGATTAGATGGAAATGTCCACAACAATTGAGTAGCAAACACACATTCAGAGTGTCAATATCCCTTAACAACATCCCTCATTCCAACCAGAGTAGCCTAGTGAGGCAGGCATTTCCTGCCTTGTTTTAAAGTAGGAGAGTCTTTGATTCCAATTATATCTAAACACAGTATATTTGGCATTTATTTTACTCATTTAAATAACTGTATCCCATTAATTCACATTCAAAGTCCATTCAAATGCTTGTCACCCACTGATATCAAACACCTGGATGTGGTTCTCCGAAAGATTCCAGGAAAACTGCAGGAGAAAAATACTTGAACTTTTAGATTTGCATATACATAAGGCAGGGAAAAGAACCTAAATATCTGATAGTTTATCCTACCCAGAATTAGTCACAAAGATGGTTTTCTCTTTACAGTGGCCACTGCTGAGGAGAACTACAGGCCCAGATGATTCTTGCGTTGCAACCTTTTTTTTTTTTTTTTTTTTTTTTTTAAAAAATCCCCCGAGACAGGGTTTCTCTGTGTAGCTTTGCGCCTGTCCTGGATCTCGCTCTGTAGACCAGGCTGGCCTGGAACTCACAGTAATCTGCCTGCCTCTGCCTCCTGAGTGCTGGGATGAAAGGTGTGTGCCACCATCGCCCTGGCACAAACTTTCTAATGTAAATTCTTCCTTTCAGTCCCATTTTCAATCACACACTGTGGCCAGGTGGGGAGGGAGCTGAAGCAGAGGCAACAAGCACAAGTCTTTGCCTGTGTCCATGGATGTGAAATCTGCAGGTAACCAACTTCACTGCCTCGATGGCTCTTTTTGGCTCTCCTGGTTCCCATCCTTAATTATCCCCCTACCCCAAGCTTAGGGCAGCCCTGTGGGAAGCCAGGCTGTGGGAGGGCAGAGGGCAGTTTCTCCATTTCATTCATTCGTTCTAGGTCAGCTGTTCACAAACAGAACTACCAACTGCAATTCTGAGTCAAGGAAAACAAACAAACAAAACAAAACACAAAAGCCCAGTCTGAGGAGCGGCCCTCAGTTAGCACGCCTCAGCTTCTCCACCCTTTCCATTTTCAGGAAGCTTGCTCACTTCCACCTCTTCAGGCATCCATCACAAACCTGCCAGGCAGTTCTAGCTATTAGCTGCCACCAAAGTAGCCCAGCAGAAGGCCAGTGGCAGGTGTTGGAGGAGAAATTTAAAGATGGGCTAGCAGGAAACCAAAGCTATGTGGACCAGCTGACTGGCTAAAGTCAGCTGGAATTCTTGGGGGCGGGCAGGGAGGTCTGACTACTTTCAATTCAACAATGAGGTGCTAGTCTGAATGCATGACATGTCACTACAGACCCAGCACCAATAGGCACCCTGAAGTCTTCAAGGAGCTTCACAGTGTCCCTGGAAATCTGAACACTGCCCATGCCCCTCTCATGTCCTTTGACCAATTATCACCCACTGCCTCTTCTCCAGCCCTATTCAGGCTCATTTTACTTCACGGTTTGGTTACTGAAGCCGCCTCCCTCACAACCTCCTAGGCCCTACTCTCTCCCCCACACTAGATTTATTAGGCATGAACTAGTGAGATTAATTTAACAGAGAATCATGTACACTCACCACCATCCCCCACAGTCCCCCACAACCAAGCTGCCAGGACACCAGCAATGGCCCCGCTGCACTAAGCCAGATCTGTAGAGCCCACCTACCCTCCCTGCCAGCGCCCTGCAGTGGCTCCAAGCATCTCTCTCCTGAACTCCCACGGCACCTTTAGCCCCGCTCTACAGAAAACGTTAACAGTTACAGCCCATGCTCCAAAGGCCAGTTCCGGCCTAAAGTTGAAAAGGGACTGACTAGTCAAGGATTTCTTGGGCCTCAGTTTCTGCATTTATAAACAGGAGCGAGTTCCACTACCTCAGTGAGACAGAGACTGACACACACCCAACTGTACAGAACCGCACACAGACCAACAGACCCAGTAAACGCTCTCTATTACTATGTAATTGACACTGACATACTACAGGATGTATATATTAGTCCTCAATCTAACATTTAAAAAAATACACCTATTATCGTTTTAGAAATTGCTGTAAATGGGTTCGGTGAACTGGATGTAAACTTGCATGAGGAAGTGCCACTCCAAGGGCAGGCTGGTACCAGTACTGTCTCTCCACAGGCCATACGCACACAATACGCATAAGGTGACATGGGAGCAAGGTGACGCTGATACTACATTCAAGAGGCATTTCGTTTTTATCATATACCAGGCTACAACACGGTAAAAATTAGCGGTAAAACACTCTAGCCCCTGACCATAGTTACTCTGAGAATCACTCTTCTCGGGGAGATGGGCCGAGGGCTTCGACTTCCTTTCTACTCCCCATATCACCCAGCACATGGGAGGCACACGGCAAGTCCTGAGTAAACGAATACATAATCTCAAAAAGTCTGACTAGTTAATAACCTCTAAGCAATTTCAAATAGTGTTAGAAATTTAAATAATATCTCCAACTCACAAAGAGGCTTCAAAACAAGTTGAGTTGGCATTTCATTTAAAACTGACCAAAAAAAAGCAACCGACTCATACAGTATTTTCCATGCTGTCTACTACTGGAGACAGTCCTGTTGTGTGGTTCTAGGGAAAACAAACAAATAAAATCTGAGCAGTGTCAGCACCGCCTGGGAGCTAGCATTTCATAGGTCCGCCACACCCTGAAGCAAATCTCAACAACACTTCAGACACACGTGGCACTGTTAGCTCTGCACTCCTGCAATGTTTTCAACAGTCCTTTGTCAGTCACCTGGCAGGGTCATTCCATGAACTAAGTGACCGCAAGAGGAGAGCGGCGGACCCACGACTCAGTTGACAAGACACAGTGTGGAAGGACACACTGCATATGGGCTGCTGGACAAATTATTCTTGCTGAGCGTCAAAGTGACTCTAGAAAATTCAAGGGATGCCCATGGAAGTCATGTCTCTTCAACTTTCTCAAGAGGGATCAAAGCCCCCCTCCCCAGTGCTCAATCTCTGCCTCTCTAGCCTTGCTCATCTGTCTTCCTCCAGCACTTTCCATCACTTCTTGTTTCTTGTCCTAAAACACACATTCAAGTTGACAGATTTGACATATTCTCACTTAAAAAGAAAAATCAGAAATTCCTCCCAACATGGTGTCCAATTTGCTTCCTCTTAGGCTGAACACACCTGTAATCTCGGCACACGGGAGGCTAAGAGCAAGAGGATCTCTAGTTCCAGAATACTATATACACACTAAATCCCAGCCAAGTATGTTAGAACTGGGATCTCAGGACTTGAGCGGTGAAGGCAGTTAGATCGGAGTTCTGCTGCAAATTGAGTTAGAAGGCCAGCCTGGGCTACATGAGATGGTCTAAGAAACAAGAAGGGGCTGGAGAGATGGCTCAGTGGTTAAGAGTATCCGCTGCTTTTCCAGAGACCCATGTTCAATTCCTAGCATCCACATGGTAGCTAAAAACTGTCTGCAACTCCAGGTCAATAAGATCCAAAACCCTCTCCTGCCTCCACATTCACATAGGATACAGATAAACACTCAGGAGAAACACCTATACACCAAAAAAAATTCAAATAGTAAATATATTTTTAAAAAGAAGGGAGGGAGGGAGGGAGGGGAGGGAAGGAGGGAGAGAGGGAGGAAGGAAGGAAGGAAGGAAGGAAGGAGGTAGGGGGGAAGGAAGGAAAGAGAGGAAAAGTCCTATCCCTGTTTTCAGGCCTTCTCCACTCAGCCTAGGAAACACCCACCACCTCTGAACACTCACGAACGGAACATGCATGGCTGGTTTGTTCCCAACAACACCTTTTTACTGACCCTGGTATCCTGTGCACAGATCAGGTATGCTCCATCCCAACTTCTCAAAGCAGGAACCATTTCTTCCACATCCTGGTATGGCCAAAGTCTGGGCCACGTTGTGACTTAGGATTCTAATAACCATTTGCTGATAATGACCGCTGCCCCATTCCCAAATCCAGCCAGCAATTATTCTCATTCCTTTATGACATATCAGATCGGATTTTTAAAACAGGTACAGCCCCTGCTGTAGAGAATGTACAGTGGCTGGGGCCGGCAGTCAAAGGCAAACAAGCACAGGATGCTGAGCAGTGAGCAATCACATCACCATGGAACGGGAACAAACCGGGCAGGCGGCAAGGGCTGTGAGCAAAAGTCCCAAAGACGAAGATTACTCAACAGGTCCAGGAAAATGAAGACCCCTCACCGGATTTTAAATGGCCTCTTAGACCACTTGTCTAACACAGGGTCCAGGGAGTCAAGCTCTACAAAGTTCCACTTTGCAGGGTCAGCAGGCAACTCTAACATTTGCCAATTCTCAAGCCATCACAGACATGATTTATTCACCCCTAAATCTACAAATCTTCAGCTTCCACTAACAATCATTTCAATTTTGATTCTTCAGAGACTTCTGGAATTGAAAACACCTGGGGGGTGGGGTGGGTGGGACAGGATTCATTATCTCCCCTCCCCTTACTACATTTCTCCACCTTCAGGGGAAAAAAACAATAAACTTTTCGGAGGCACACTAGTTTAGGATCGGCATCAATCTATCTACCCAACAGCCTAAGCTAAATCGGAGACCCCTCAGCTCTCGAGAACTTCCCAGCTCCTTCTCTGTGAGAGGGCAGACTCTCTTCACATCTTCAATCAAAACAACATACTGCAACAGAGTGAATGCAAAACCAGTTATGAACATCCCCACATTCAAGAGGTTTACAAAAATGTAAAACACCTTTTTCATCAGTTCTTTTAATTTGAGAAGAGTTGTTTCTCATTTAAAAAAAAAAGAAAATCTAAGTCTGAAGATGTATAGGTACATCACAGAAAGCTTGTTCAACATACAGAAGGCTCTGGATTTGGTCCCCAGCATCATGCACACACCCAAAGCAAGTAAAACTGACCCACTATTATATTTCAATGAGCAAATAATAAAATATGGTTTCAAATATTTTTGTTAATTTCCAAAATTTCTATAAATAATAAGAAATACAACTATCCGATATAAACCAAAATTGTAAGGAGGTGCTGAGAACCAAGTCTGGGAAATGCTGGCTTGAACTGGCGGTCTGGAACTGGCCCCATTTCTCGGGGTCAGCAGGCTACTCAAACTTTTGCAGATTCTCATACCATCTCTGGCTCACATATCTCTGCCAGTTCTGCTACCTGAATAACTGCTGAGGATACTCTGTTTGGCTTCCCTCCCAAGTCTGCCAAACCCACAGAAAAACAACAACAACAAAAAAAAAAAAAAAAAAAAAAAAAAAAAAAAAACACCCCCATGGAATCTCAGAATCTGCGACTGTGGCACCGTTAGGGATACAAGTCTATATGAGATTCCCCTAGCCTGTACAGTAGGACCCCCCATCCAGTGACAAGCGCCCTCCAGAGAAGTCCCAGGCAGAAGAACCAAGGAGAGGCTGTATGAAAACAGAAGCAAACACCAGAATGGTAAAGCTACAGGTAAAAAAACAAACAAAACCAGGGAATGTCTGAAGCCCCTGAGGCCAGAAGAGGCAAGGAAGAACTCTCCGCTAGATCTTCGGAGGGTCTCCTGCACCCTGATTTCAGACTCCCCTCTAGAACCATGGGAAAATAAATTCCTGCTGCTTAAGCCCACCTCCCCAACCCCAACACTTTGTAGTAACTTCTTACAGTAGCCACAAGTGACAAAGGCGTCACCCAGGGTCCTCAACACCTCAGTATGACTCTCAGAGCCACTGTGGCCTTCGTCACCTTAATCTCATATCCAGACACCACCACGGGGCACCCAGGACCTGACCCCACCTTTCCTCCCCAGACCACTAAGCTCTGCCCAGAACCTGTGATGTTTCTGTCAGGGATTCTTTGCACACGCTGGCCCCTCACTCATATGCTCAGCACCATCCACCCCTACACAAACCCCAGATGCAAATGCTCCTCTCTCACGTTCTACGGAAAGCGGGTCACTTCCTCTTGTTCCTTCAGAACTCTGGAGAATACCTGAACCGTGGTGTGTTCCTCCTTTACTTGTCTGCCGCTCCCTCAGTCTGCACTCCTCCACTCCAGAACTAGCTGGATCCAGAAAAGTCTGGTGTGGGGGGCTGTGTGGTGGCCCGGAGCATATCGGGAGCACACACATACCCAGTCATGACAACCCACAGTGTCTCCAGGTACTGCCAATGTCCCAGAGGGAAATGAGGAATACGCACGCTGGCTGAAAATCTGCTGCGGATCGAAAGCTCTAGGGCCCTGGGTCTAATGTTCCTACAGTTATTTATGATGATATCCATTCATCTTTTTTTAAAAAAAGTTCTGAGCCCTAGGTGTGGGCCAGGGATGTGGCAGGGAAGCAGATCTGGATCCTGTCTTCATTAAGCCCTAGCTGGCAAAGAGCCAGAAGAGTGTTCAATAATACTGGCTAAATGACTCAGTCAGTTTGGCATGCACAGGTGCAGTAACATTCCTCTCATGATATGGAAAATAAACCACCAAAGTGAAAATGTCTCTTCCTGGGGACCACGGCACTCTGCAACTAAGGAGGATCCACTTCCAGGAATGTCCAACTGATGAGATGGCCCTGTCATCAACAAAGTTGACACAGAAGAACTGGGAAGTTGCAAAAAACAAACAAACAAACAAACAAAAACAACAAAAAGTCACAACTGTTAAGGGACAGTCACAGTAAACATAGGACTCAAAATGCCTCAGCCAGAGCTACAGCTATCCCCAGAGGCAGAGATGGGGCTGGGAACCTTCCTCCCCAAAACACAAGGCCAAGGCTGCCTGGGCGCCAACACCACTACAGAGATCTGAAAAGGTCCCACCATCACCAAAGAACAGGGTGCCCTCAAATGCAAAGGGATTCTCACTGTCAGGGCAACATGAGGGTATTTAGAAAAGAAAACACAAACAAACAAACAACAGGAAGCTCTCTAAATGGAAGGTCAAGTAACAGTGCAAAGACAAATCAGGGGACACAGTGTCGGCACAGATCTACTGTGGCAAGTCACTTTATGGGAGCTGAGTTTCCCTTGAGAGAAACTTGGACTAATCCGCCTCTACCGTCAACAGGCATGGCTCCTGCCCATGGGAGAGACCCACAGACCATTCTTCTCCCAGGAAACCGGAACAGGGCCCCTCCATCTTGCAGAAAAACTCCTACTGCCAAAGGCAGAAATAAAGGAGCCCACTGCCAAGTCTCTCTTGCCTTGGTCCTGGTGGACCTCATCTGGTGATGCCTCCTTCCTGCCTATGCCCCACACTGAGCCAGCGTTGATTAAGAATTCTGAGAAACTAACCCTCAAGAACACAGGGAGGCGTGTACCTTGAGTCTTTGCGAGTGGAAAGCACTGCAAAGACATTAAAGTGCCTCGTGCTCCAAGAATTTGGTACCGGCCCCAATAATGGCTTAAAGAGAGTGGTCTTCTATTGTTTACTTAACAAGAATGGGGGGGGAGGGGGATACTGATGCTCCCAAGGTCAGTTCAACAGCTTAAGGATCTCATGGGGCTACTCAACATTTTGGGTTAGCTTTTTCTCATGGGGCTACTCAACATTTTGGGTTAGCTTTTTCTCATGGGGTTACTCAACATTTTGGGTTAGCCTTTCAGCTTGTTGTCATATGGTCACAAGATGGGTGCAGTGGTCCAGCTATCATATCTTCTCACTACCTTTCCAAACTCTGGATTTTTCAGGGCCTAAGGAAAGGGCTTTCTCCTGGAAAGGGCTTTCTCCTGCACCTGCACATTTCTCTGAGAGGAAAACGTTCTTCTGCGGCAGTCCAGTAGTAGATTTCCATCACAGCTCTTTCGAGAGTGAAGCCCTGTGCTTAGTCTAAGCTACAAAATGATACAGAGGATGAAGGTCTGGCTTTTTTTTTTTTAATTTATTTATTTATTTTTTAGGTGGGAGGCAGGAAAAGAAAGGCATGACAGAAGTGTCTTCCATAACTATACACAGCTGCTGGTAAGCCCGACAATCAGCCTTCACTTAAAAACAAAAGAAGCATGTGTGTGTGTGTGTGTGTGTGTGTGTGTGTGTGTGTGTGTGTGTGTAATGGACAGCACTTGCTAATGTCCGTGGTACTGCTATACTCCCACCATGGATGAATTTAAGCGATGAACCTGATGTCAGTCAGCTCACACGAGCTGGTACAAGGTGGCTCCAGCACACCACTGAATTAGACCTCACATTTGATTTTTTTTTTTTTTTTTAAGTTTACAGGCTCCTTCCTATTAAACCACTCTGAATAGCTGTTACACAGTAGAAATGGCAGCGCTGGAATGTTCTCAGAAGGGAGCCTGACCTCCACCCTGCTGTCCCTGTCAGACTCACAGGTCCACACGCACCTCTGTGAAAAGAGTCACATGTGTACAGCCAGCTCCCTCCTAGGGACAATAAAACAAAAGTTGATGAAAAGAACCACGTTTATTCAAGCCAGGCCAAGGCGGTAACTGGTGAGGTTTCTTTTTCACCTCTATCTTGCGGGAGGGGAGGGCTGAGACAGCAAAGGTCTCTTACGGGAGAAAGATGAGGGATGGTGAACATGAACGCTGCAGTTGGGCTATGGGCAAGGCTGGGCAGGGTCTGGTCATCTGGGATACGCTAAGGTTCCTCCTCCCAGATGGCAGACATGTCAAAGGCTTTGCCCTCAGCTGCTAGTTAACTAAAACCAGGAGGGGCTTCCTTGGAAGCAGTGGAAGCGGAGAGGTGCCAGGCAAAGTCTCCTCTGAGAAGAGCCCAGGGACGCAGGATATGGAACTCTGGGCTGTCAATTAGCAGCAGTCACGGGGTGTGCTGTCACACGGAAATCCCAGCTACTAGGAAAGCTGGGATGGGACGCTCCTGGAAACCCAGGAGTCTGAGGCTCAGCCTGAGCAACACAGAACTAACTTCAAGCCATTTAGAAGATTAAAGGTAAAAGGAAAAAAAAAAAAGAAAGAGTCATAATACTAAAGGCCCATCTTTACAAAGCCAATCAAAATTAGCTAATTATTTTTTAGGTTACTTTCTCTGAGGGCAAAAATACTTCAAGGCTGATGTTACAGCTTGAAATGCAGATTATTAGCAAAGAGAAATAAATAAAAAGTATTGCTGATCCTATACCCTGGTGCTATGATTTACATGTATCCCCCAAAATTCTTATTTCCCTAATGCTAGAAGGCTAAGGTATGGGTCCTCTGAGAAGTGAGTAGGCCAGTCACCTAGCTCCTTCCCCCCACACCCTGCTGTCACTCACCCTATGGACTCCCTCTGCTGTGGCAGGGGTCTGGAAACAAGCGGGTACCAAAAGCAGGCCGGGCCTTGATCTTTTACATCTGTGAGATGCCTTTCACCAGATTATAAAGTAGCAAGAAGTCCCTTATCAAGTGACAAACCCCTCAATACTGGATCTCCAAGCTTTCAAAACTGTGATACATTTCTTTTCCTTAAAAATTAAAAAAAAATAAAACACTTTAATTTAAAATTTACCCAGTATCTGTCATAGTGCCACTGAATGGACTCAAAAAACCAGATAACAAGACTTCCAAAATTTGCAGATATGCCAATCTTAAGTAGAAATTGTGCTCTTTTGTTGATTTAGTGGGGTTTTCCTCCCTCAACTTTCCTAAGGTAGTGAGGAGTTGAGAAGAGTTCCTAAAGTCCCTGTCACCACGGACCAGCTTTAGGAATTGATGTGTAGATGCTCCCAGCTCCCTTCTCTTCTTCACCCCTTCTCATCTTCACAACAGATGCCCCCCCCCCCCCCCGTGCGTCTCTCCCTTTCTTCCCTCCCCGGGCCTCCCCACTCTTGGCTACCTTCCTCCAGGCTCAACCCTGCTGCTTTCCTTCACGGTGCAGGGACGCAAAGCTCTAGCCACTTCCACCCTGTTCACTGCCTAATCTCCCACAGCAGTGGCCTCCCCAGAAGTTCAAAACCTCTTTATGAAAAGAGCCTCAGAGCAAAGAGCAAGAGACAGACCTCTGTGAGTCCGTCTTCCTCTTTCTGCCCTGCCTAGCGCCTGCTGCTGCCCGGGCACATGTACGCACACACCTGAGGGCAGTACTGTTAGCCAAACTCCCCAGACTCCACTCAGCCTCATTCTCACCCATCCAAAGACCACACTTCACTTTGTGGTCCTCCAACTCCATGAAGGGCCATGTTTAATGCCAAGTGTCAACCTGTGGGGAAACATCCAACAGGATGTCGGATGAAAGACAGTGGCTGAGACCCCCCCCCCCCCCCGACACTCCCATAGACACATAGATACTTATGTGAATCCCGAGACTCCATCTGAGAACCCAACCCCAGGTCAAACAGAAACCTCACAGCACTACTAAGACAAAGCAGGGTTTTACGGCACAAAGCTAGCTCACTTCTCCTTTGCCTCAGTTGGCCAAGAACGCATGGGAAAAGGCTTCTGATATTTCCGGACCCAGGCATAGAATTCTACCCAACTAGAAATGCAGGAAACAAGCCTAGGCTAAGATTGGTGTTTCGGATCAGCTACTTTAAGGGGGAAAAATAGCTAAATGCTCATTCATAGAGCTTAGTTCACAAAGGTAGCAATACTTCAAATGACATATAGAAAGATAATGAGGCATGAGGAGTTGAGCAGTGCCTGGGAAGAGGGCAGAGCCCAACTGCTCTTCAGGTAAACACACACATGCTAAAGCATTGCTTCTCAAGTTCAGTGTGCTGAGGAATCACCTAGAAAGGTTACTTACAAGTTCCTGAGTTTCAGGAGTTTGCTCCCATTGATTCGGACTGGGCAGGTCTCAGTGGATGTTAAGTACTGTATCTCCCTAAAATGACAACTGGTTGCATTTCTGCTCTCTGGCCAGACTCACTTAGCAACAGTGTCTGAAAGTGGCGCTGGTGCTTGGACCCAGGAACCTGTCTAACACTGACTGCACTGCCTGCCCCACTGAGAACTTTGCTTTGGGCAGCTAGAATAAAAACCAAACCAGGGCTTTCTACCTGCATTCTAACCTGAGTCACCTAGAAACAGGTCCACCCCCTGCCTGAATACTGGGATTTTAATGAAGTCTGTAGCAGGGCCCTGAGGCCAACAAATTGCTCTCAGGCAAGGAACATTCTAGAACCAAATGTCTCCCTAACCTTCTGTCTTAGTCCTCCAGGCAACTGGCCAATTTGTCCAGTCTTCCCTGTGAATTCAACCTAATCTTCCCCATTCCTCCGTCACCGCACCTCCCCCAGGTCTCTGGATTCTTCTTCAATTAGTTCCTGGTCTAACCCCAGCCACAAGGTAGTCTTATGAAGACCAGCAACAAGCCCCTGCCCTCAAGCAGCTTACATTCCAGTGAAGTGAGCAGGCCATGGGGAGTAGATGCAACCCCCACAACAGCTGAATTTCAGATACTGATGAGCTCCACAGAAGCACAGTAACCCACGGTAAAAAGCTCAGGATGGGCTGCAAGCAGGGTCCCCGCTTTGGGATAGTCTCTTAGCCAAAATCTAAGAACAAGAAACACCACTAGAGCAAGGGTTTGGAACGCAAACTTTAAAGAGCCAGTTTGAGCAGCAGTGGCCCAACGCACAGCCAGACGCCAGAAGGGTACACAGCCGGAAGGTGAGAATAAAACCAGATTTCCAAGGGCAGTTCTCATAGACACTGTCATCTGGACAACAGAAGGCCCTTGGATCTTTTACCAAGACACCAGCGACTGGCAGCTGACCTGTATTGAGTTTAGTATGTGTATCATGACCACTTGACATGCTCTGCAAACAGCCCTCTGTCCAAATACAAACCCCATTTCACAGAATCAAAGCAGCGGCCAGTGGTGGAGTCAGAACTGAGGCAAGCTGTGTGGGGTGGAGGTGAGTGAGGGATGGGATGCTAAGGCCCTGAGGGTCTGCATAGTATCCGAAGTGTAAGGGAAAGTCAGACTGGGGTTTCCTGACACACTCTTAGATCTGACCAAGGATGTAACGTCTGAAGAAAGTCCCACCAAACAGGGGTTGAGTGGGCTGAGAAGCCGAACTCCTGCAGCTTCAGCCCATAGGAAGAAGACCCTTACGTGAGTAAGTGAAATTCCCCAGGAAGCAGGCCCTGTATGGTAGGACGCCTTCTCTCTAGACCAACTCTCCAAGGAGGCTCTGGACCATCACTATCCAATTACATTCCATCTGGTTAGACACGCAAATTCTGGGGCCACGCCTCAGACCTGCTGAATCTGAGACCCAACAACCCAGGTTCTCGCCCAACTCCATGTTTCTTTTCTCTTTTGTAGTATGGGTATCTGAACCCGAAGCCTTGTGCATGCTGACCAATCACCACCATTAGGCCACCAGGCTCCACCCTAGATAGGGATTTGGACTTAACCTTTCAGGTGATGCCCCTTCTCCTGAGCAGCCCCACTCTGCATACTACACAATCCTTCCCCTGGGCCCTATGTGTGGCTCTTATGCCCAGAAACCTCACTTCTGCCCAAATCTGTTTTTCTTACAAATTTGAACATATTTACTATTCAACTGTCCATGGCCAAGGTAAAACAACTTCTCCCTCCTTTTAGGATTTAATTTCACTTACACAGCTGTCTGCCTTCACCACAGACAGCAAGGATACTCTGGGCATTTACCTAGACGTTCCCAACACCTCCAACACCCTGTTTGCTTTTTCAGTCACTCATCTCTCTTTCCTTAATATACTACAAGAAATACTTGTGCCCTCAGAATCCCAGCAACTTCACTCTATGCCAGACACAGCAATGACAGCAAACGTAGTGTTTTCTCTGTCCTCGAGAAACCGTCCCATTGGTAGGGGATAGCCAGATACAAACAAATAATTATAAATGAAACACATGTCAGAAAGGCCTGAGAAGGTCACTGATGATAAAGAGGCAGTACTCCCTGACAGGAAGTATTTATATGCTGAATCTATGCCCAACTCAAGTCTAATTCTCTACATACATTATCCATGTAAGCATCCAGCCACATTGCAGGAAAGCAGCAGCCTCATCCACACCCGACAAGGAAAGAAACTGGCATGTAAGGGAGGCAAAGGGGTACGTGAACAAAACAGCCAAGATTCAGGCACACAGAGTGGCTCCAGAGCCCGCCTTCTGGACCACGGCTATGTGGGGACTGGATGAAGGGTGAGCATGGAGGAGGAAAGGCAGGTGTTTGGGGTAGACCAACAGATATATGCAAGAGTTCCAGGGAGGAGAAAAGTCAGCCTAAAGCCAGAAGAAAAGAAAACTTCAGCCAGCTGGTAAAACTGAGAAGTATCAGATGAATTGGAAATCCAAACTATTCCGGAAGTAGACCAAGCAAGAGACACTGGTGAATGGGTGATATTGACATGGAGATGAGCTGGCTGTAAGGGAGGAAGACCCAAGAAGGACTTTTCTGATTCGCCATCTTAAAGTCTGGGGGGCAGTCTGTGTGCAGATGACTAAAGTATGATAGCACTGCATTTAATAAAGTCTAAAGGGAGGCCAGAGTACTGCCAGTTCTTGAACGGACTCAATCCGCTGACGAGCAGGTTAGCAGATCATCTTTTCATCATGTCTCCCCCAGAGTCCTCACTAAAGGATCCCACTCAGTACCCTGAGATCCTATTTGCAGAACACTATTACCACTTATTAATAAAAAAAATTACATATACAGTGAGGAGGCAGCTTCTGTTAGGAAGAAGGCTTTTCCTCACACAAATATGAGGGGAAATTTTTCACAAAGTTTTACCTTTTTTTTTTTTCCTGAAGAGCACAGTTAAACTAGTTGACAAGTGAGAAGTGATACAACTCTGCCCAGCTACAAAGATGCTCAGCCATAATGCAAACTCCTGACTGTCGAACTAGAAGCCTACACTCCATTAAATCAACACCAGCCAGCTAGATGTGTGGTGCAGGCCCACAGCCTCAGCACTCTGGAGACAGGCAAGAAGAACCTGAGCTCAAGACCAGCTTGGGTAGATCAGTGAGAACTTCCTCAAACAAATCACCACTGCTCTCTGGTGCCTAGCAAATAAGTTTGGATGCATGAGTCAATGTTTCAAAGTATTACTATCGATGGTCTCTTTTGAATCTGTGTAATTATATATCTCATGATTGTGTATAATAACAAATATATACGTGTATATATATATATATGTGTGTGGGATCTGATACTTTAATAATCTTATACATGCTTCGATAAACTGCAAAAGTGAGGACTGCCAAGAAAGCACAATAAAGTGTCTCTACAGTTATTAAAAGAATAAAAGCACTGGCTGTATAAAGACTAGGTGGATTTTTGAGGGAGTAGTGTAAAACATAAATAACTGAAGCTTAGGAATCTGCTCTCCAACCACCAAAAAACAACCAAGCACCTGTTCCATACTGTACCCAAATTTGACTACAGCCACATATAACTTTCTCCTCAAGAGAGAGAGAATATCTGTCGCCTGTGAATCCTAGAAGATCAGCGACACAACACCCCCCCTGAGCACAGTACTGATTTGAATGAGCACAGCACTGATAATCCGGTCTGCTTATTCGCCATACCCTTCGGATGAATCAAGTGTTTCTGGGCTTCAGTCATCTTATTTTCTCAAATGTAAGTCTAAAAAGTGCCCTCTACCGTACTCACTCCTTCTTCCAGTTTTAGATTTCTAAAAACTGACCCAATATCCAAAATTATTCTCTCCAGGATCCAAATCCTGAAATGGCTGTCATATTTAAAAATAAACGCTAAACAAGCACACATGATAATCCAAGCCACCAACCCACAAGTAGGGAGTTGCCCTCACAAAGTCATTCTCTAGAAAGATGTAGTGAAACATTAATTATAAGATGAGAAAAGTCAACCAAATGACTGCCCCTATCCCTACCAAAACTTTAAGAATGTTCTGCCACTAATATTTACACTTGGTCCTCCAGAGTCTCTTCTCTATTCTTTCTTAGCAGCTGGATAAGGATAGGGTAGAGACAGCCCCTAGCAGATGGGTAAGGACATGAGTAGAGAAGACATCTACAAACGGTCACCTAACTCTGTGGTGAAACACCACCTGTAAACTTCCCAGCCACCTTCAATCTGAACTACTCCCCTGATGCTCAAATTTAATGTGATAAAACTGAAAGGAATCGCTAGGATGATTTCTCAGACACATTATTAGCCAGTCTGGGCTGAGACTACTGATGAAACAGATGTATTTATCAAAATAGAAGTTTTAAAGAACTCTTATTTGCAAAGTCCTTAATGAAACCACTGGACATGCAAACTTTTAATAGAGAGTTTTCAGAGTCACAAAAAGAATACATGGTCGTTTCATGTTCAGCTCCAGAAAAGAGAAGATGAGTGGGCTGTAGCTGGCAAAGTCTGAAAGGACAGCTGCGGAGCAGGTGAACCAAAAAAGAAAAGATAGCCAAGTCTCCGAACAAACCGTATAGCCCAGGGTGATCATTATTACAACTGGAGAGTTGTTACATAATTACTGGTTAACTCCTGACACACACCTACATAGCTTACGCTAACCACTGAAGCTACTGTATGTGCTGAACAACCAAGGTCTCCAATTAATTTCATTCAAAGAAATAAGTGATCCTGGAAGCTATTCCTTTCTAAGGTAACTTGCCTGCTTTTACACATACAAAACAGCCTCTGGGAAAACCAACTGCCTCTCTAGAGACCAAATTTGGTGTTTCTCCTTAATATTGTTTTCTTAATGTTTTTTTAAGAAAGAGAGATACAGAGGTACATTCACAGAGCCAAATAGATGATCACCTAGCTAAAAAACGACTTCCATTCCAAACTGGAGGATGTGAAAAGGTCCCTCCCCCATCCGTGCCTATACCGCTGGCGCAAAACCCAAGACCTCAGTGTCCGATGTACTGCATTCCAACATTTGTCAAAAAGTTTACGAGGATTTATCGAAGCGACCGAGAAAAAAAATAAAATAAAATAAAACTGGCAGAAACGGAGGAGAGCGAGCAGGAGGATGCAAGCAAGGAAGAAGCGGTAAAGCGCCCAGCGGCGCAGTGCAAGGCCCGACAACCGGGAAGCGACCCAGCCCCCGCAGAGCGACCGCCCAGCGGAGCGCGGGGGTTGGCAGGATCCAGGTCTCGGTGGCTCAGGGTCCCCGATACCCCAGCCCGGGCCCCGCCTCCGATCCCCTCCCCAACCCTTCCCCCGCAGCGCCGTGGACGCCTGCCGGGCCGGCTTGGCCCCGGGTCAGCGCTGCGCAGCACCGCACGAGCGCGGAGGCCGCCGGCGCCCTTACCTCCTTCTGCTTGGGGTCCTGCGGGTAGACATCGGGCGGCCCGAGGCGCGGGCGCTTCAGCGGTCTCTGTTCATAACTGAGAAGCCCGAAGGCGGCCATGATCTCTCATGTTAACCGGAGAAATGAATGAGAGTTGGAGCTGGAGCAGCCGCCTCTGAGCACCAGGGAGCAGCACTTTGCAGACAAGACTCCCTCTCCCCTCCACTCTCGCTCGCCGTGGCGCTGCAGGCAGGAGAAAGCAGGTTGGAGACAGCCGCTGGCCGCGCGCAGACGCGCTCAAGGGGGCCGCCTTCGTGGGCACCCCGCTGCGCCGAGCCCCGGGAAGCCAGCTCCACGGGCGGCGGCGGCGGCGGCGGTGGCGGCGACGGGGCTGGAGGTCGGCCAGGGTCCGCAGCGGCGCCGGCCTCCCGCCACCCCCACCCGGTCCCCAGGGGGAGGAGCAGCTGATAGGAACGTGTGACTTTCTTCACCAATGAACCCAAACCCACCCTGGGGGGCACAGGCTGGGGTGGGGGAGGGGCGGGGAAGGGGGAAAAACTTTTCTTGGCGCCTAGGCGGGAGGCTCGGTGTCGCCGAGAGCTAGGCGTCCTCGGGCCCGCGAGGCGCTACGCAGCGGCCCGCGCCCACTTCCTGGCTCGCCGTGCCCCGCGCCCGCCGCCGCCTTGCACCCGGACGACCTGCCGCCCCGGCACAGAGCCGCGGGAACGAGGCCGGGAGGGACGAGGATGCGGACGCCGAGCGAGGCCGGTACCTCCCGGCTCGGATGGCGCAGAGGCTACGGCGGGTCCCCTCGGCGGCGCCCGGGCGCTTTGCTGGCTGCCGGCTTGCAGGCGGCCGCAGCGGCTGGAGGGGGCCGCGCTCACTGTGGCGCGGGGCCGACTTAACCCTTTGCTGGCCCTCCCCGGGCTGGGGACGGGGGGGTGAAGAGCGGTGGCCACGGGCACCGACGGACACATCGGGCGCGCAGGCGAGCCGGCTCCCCGGGCCGCCCCTGGCCGCCGCGCGCCCCGCTCCCCACCCCCAACAGTTTACCTGTTGGTCCCTAGCTAGCCGCTAGCTAGGCAGGGGCGGGCGGCCGGGACGCTCTGGGGGCCGCAGCCTCCATCGCTCAGGTAGGGGAAAGGGAATTGGATTTGACGTTGCGAGGTGTCTCGTCTCGCCAGACTGCGGACGCCGCCGCGAAGTTTGCGGCTGCCTGGGGGCGTCGCTCGCCGCCGCCGGCGTTCTCGCCCCCACGGCCCGGGAGCGCGAGCTCCCGAGTTGGCGGACGGCGGCGCAGCGGCCGCACTGAGCATGCCCAGCTTGGCGGCCGGACCGCGGAGGAGTTGGCTGCGAGCGCCTCGAGCGCTCCCATCCGCCTCTCCGGGTTTTCGCAGCCGCAGAGCGCGCAGTCCACGAGCCCCGCGCCTCAGCCGGCTGCTGGGTTAACCCGGCTGTGGAACCAGCCGCAGGAGCGAGCCCCCCGCGCCCCCCTTCCCCGCCGGTGCCCGGGCTGCGCCCTCTGCTTCGACCCTTCCTGCGGTCACAATCCCAGCAGCCTGGGCGAAACCTCACCTGCTGGCAGCACAGGGATGGGGGCCGAGGGGATGGGGCGATCCTTGCAAGGAAAGGTCAACCCACCTGCCCGCGTCCCTTGCTTGCTCCAGGTGGAGACCCAGACGCTGGGCCACTAGCCTTGAGCATCGAAACCTAGCCTCGGAGGCGGGCCCAGTCTGTCCTGAGGGACCCTGCAGGAGGCGCGCCCGGGAGGACGAGCCAGCACTTGGCCAAGAATGATGATGGCTGCCATTTATGGAGTCTTCCTTTGGTGGTATGATCTTGAGTGTCCGAATTTTGCTTCTGACAAGAAACCCTCCAAGGTTTTACTGCACTCTTTATAAATGAGGAAATTGTGTCAGCTCCGAGAGGTTAGGTGACTCGTTCAGAGCTGCAAAAGCTAGTCGGAATTTGAACCTACCACTGCCAGAGCTCAGGTTTCTGACCTACCTCCCCTGATTTGATTTGGAAGGGCTGGTGCTTGATCTGCCGTTGGCCTGATTGTACCACAATCCCCATGCCTTGAGGAGTGTCTTGGACTCCAGGTTCCCAGCTCTGGAGAGGATATGCACGGAATAGCCTGCAGCCTTTGTATTGGCACTTGGTACATGGTGATATACTAATGTCTAGTCGCTTTGCTGGATTGAAAGCACCCAAGAGAAAGAAGAAGAAAGAGGATAAGGTGATGGTGTTGTAGTAGCTAGTTCTTCACTGCTCACCCTAACCACAAGTACCTCCTACCCAGCCTGAAGCCTAAGTGGGCTGTGTGGAGCCCAATTCACTACTGAGCTAGGCCTTCCACGAATACTTCTCTTCTACAAAGAGGTGTTTCCTGTCCACCTCTCACATTGCCATGAACATGTCTCTTCTGATACCCTAGAAATAATAACGTCATGGTGTAATTTCCCTGTTTTATAGGCATCTATCAAATCCGGTTCCTTTGCTTGGAAGATAAGACAGTTTTTAGTCATATCTAACTTTATTAAGAAAATTAACAGGCATGCCAAAAAGTGAAGAAAGTATATAATAAGTCCCAGAGTATTCATCTTCCAGCTGTGACTCCCTTTTAATTTCATGTATTTTCCCCATCCCCAATGGACTGGTGTACACACTGATATAGTAAGGACAATATTTTCATTGTTGCAAAAGGGACACAGCATGACACTTGGTACATCTCCAGAAACTGTTGTTTTGTGGAATTGCTGATGTGTGGTTGAATGTGTAACTGTGTCAACTTAGGACTTCATCACAAGTAGTAATTCACAGGTGCTGTATTATGTTACTTAGTCTGAAGTCTCTAGCTTGGTGAAAGACATGTCCAAAATTTTTCTCATGGAATCACTGTCATAGTCCATGTTCTATTGCTGTGAAGAAATGCCATGACCACTCTTTAAAAAGAAATCATTTAGTTGGGGCTTGCTTACTCGTTCAGAGATTTAGTCTGTTCTTGTGATGGCAGGAAACATGGTGGCATAGAGGCAGACATGGTGCTGGAGAGGTAGCTGAGAGTTCTGCGTCCTGACCAACAGGCAGAAGGAGAAGGCAGACACTGGGCCTGGCTTGAGAATTCGAAACCCCAAAGCCCAACCCCAGTGACACACTTCCTCCAACAAGGCCACAAGTCCTCCATTTGGTCAGCAGCCACATCCAATGAACAAGCATTCAAATATTTGAGTCTATGGGGGCCATTCATATTCAAACTACCACAATAACCAAGGCAGAATAACTCCAAAGGAGACATTTTTACCTGTTTGGAAGATCGTTTGGGGTCTTATGCTTTTTTTTTTTTTTAATTAATGGTAATGGTGGTGGTTTGATTAGATTGAATTTTGTTTCTCTTCTTGTTTTGATTTTGTTTATTTATTTATGTATGTATTTATTTATTGGCAGGATCTTACTCTGTAACCCATCCTAGCTTTGAATTCACTATGTAGCCCAGGCTGACCTCAACTACAATCTTCCTGCCTCAGCCTCCAACAAGCTGGGATTTCCAGGTGTGAGACACCATGCTTGGCTATTTTTTTCTGAACCGAATCTCACTGTAACTTAAGCTGACCTTCAGACTCACTGAATAGCAGAGAGTAGACACAGATTCACAAGCCTTCTGCCTCGACCTCTTGACTTCAGATTCTTGAAGTACTTTAAATCTTGTTTGTTTGTTTGTTTGTTTTTCAAGACAAGGTTTCTCTTTGTAGCTTTGCGTCTTTCCTGGATCTCGCTTTGTAGACCAGGCTAGCCTCGAACTCACAGAGATCGCCTGCCTCTGCCTCCCAAGTGCTGGGATTAAAGGCGTGTGCCACCACCACCCGGCTGTACTTAAAATCTTATTGGCCTTTTTAGTATTGGAGTGTGTGGTGCTGGACCCTGGTATTTGGGGGAGGGGATTGGACAAGCCCTCTCCCTGTTCTAACTTCTTAAGGGCCTTAGCATTGTGGTCCAGCCAGACATGAATGTTTTCTTCCTTTCCACACAAGAAGTAAACAATGGGTGAGTGAGGATGAGAACTCAACTACAGTGAGAAAGGACCCAAAAGCATTCTTTCACTATGAGAACCAAGAATGAAAATACCACATTTGAGATTTTGCAAAGCACACCTACCTACCCATGTAACTTCTTTTCCTTATTAACTTCAAGCCACAGATCTTCCTTCATCTCAAATAAGGAATTGCCATGCCTTCCTCTTCAGACATATACCTGCTGACAGTTCTTAAGAACAGAGGCTTAGCCAGGCGGTGGTGGTGCACACCTTTATTCCCAGCACTCGGGAGGCAGAGGCCAGCCTGGTCTACAGAGCGAGATCCAGGAAAGGCGCAAAGCTACGCAGAGAAACCCTGTCTCAAAAAACAAAACAAAACAAAAAAGAGGCTTATATGAAGCCTACTCTAGACTAAGCTCACCATGATCCTTTGACATTTCCAGTGCCCATAGCACTTAATTTTTATTATTTTTTCAATCCCTCGTTACTTATTGATACCTGTTGAAATATGTGACACAAGACTATCTCATTCTCTCCTTATTCTTTTGTCCTTCCACTTTAGAATTAAGCTAAACAATTAACATGCTAATCTTAACCTGTAAGCCATTATATTCTTTGCTGTGTTTAAATCTTCCATGTGGTGCTTGCTGTGATAGCAGATAAGCACAAATTCTTACTTAGATTCTCGATGTGTAGACCAGGGTCACAGAATCTCACTGCCTCTACCTCCCAAGTGTTGGGATTAATGTATACCATCACATCGGGCTTGATACTGGTCTTAAAGAGTATCTACTATTTGCCTAGCTAATGAATTCCTCTAAGGTTCAGAAGGTTCTCAGCCTGTCGGAAAAGATGAGGACAAGGACTGTGGATGTTTTACATAGCCAGAGGAAAGGTGGAGCATGGTTAGAGGAAGCTGCACTACAGAACAAAAGTGTAAAAGATAAACAGGGAGCTGTGTCACCCAAGCTAAGCTCTCTAAGATACCTTCCGAGACTTGATAGGTATTTAAAAGGTGGTCCTTTTCTTGTCACATCCAAGGGCTCCTCAAAGAACCTTTAGCACCAAGAAGCTCCCCTAACTGCTTATAGCTGCTTCGACTGCTCTCTGTAAGCTTTGGCTATTAATCTTCAGCACACAGTGCCTCACTGTTCGCATAAAGTTTGCTCTCTTGGGCAAAGTACCTTCAATATATCCCAAAGCTGGCTTCCTAGTCCTCCATTGGGTCAGCAGGAAATGCACAGGTCTATGTATGCTCTATGCAGACATTTCCTAACCAATATTCTCTCCTTGCCAACCATGGATATACTGTGCAAGCCACAGCCACCTTAAAAGTTCTCCAGGTTCACCAGGCAGTGGTGGCGCACACCTTTAATCCCAGCACTCAGGAGGCAGAGGCAGGCAGATCTTTGTGAGTCCGAGGCCAGCCTGGTCTACAGAGCGAGATCCAGGAAAGGCACAAAGCTACACAAAGAAACCCTGTCTCGAAAAACCAAAAGAAAAAAAAAAAGGTCTCCAGGTTCATAGAAGCTACAAAGGACAAATAGCAAAGGTGGTCTGTGGGCCTCTCCAGGTTCTTTTCATGATGGTGAAGAGTAACAACATTTGCAGAGCATAGCCCAACAATGAGAATGAAAACTGGCTAGTTGCAGAGCAGATCCACCATGAACCCTGCCCTACCATTTCTGCTCTTCATTCAGCTGCTGGTCCCAGGCTATTAAAGGAGCAAGCAGCAAAGCCAGAGTTAGACCTGCCCCTGCCCCCCACAAACCTTATTATCATTGTCAGTGCACTACATGCATTAATTACGCTGCACGTATAAAAGTGAGCATCAGAAGACAGTTGTGGCAGAGGAGAAGAAACTCCTAACAGTTTGCTGTGCCAGAGCAGTCTGCCGTCACTCGACATTCAGCAGAAAGCAACACTCCTCAGCACAGTGCCTGTAGGTGCAGTAATTAAAGTTGCTGGGTTTTCTCATGGGATTGATGCTCGTCCAGGTGTACGTTACTGTGTTTTGTTACCAGTTTATCTGCAGGCAATCTTGCTTACTTTCAGTTTTTCTAATCCTCCCCCCCCACACTACGTTTAAATGTGTTTGTGTTATGCCTACATCTGAATCAAAAAACGAAAATTCCGCTGGGCGGTGGTGGCGCACGCCTTTAATCCCAGTACTCAGGAGGCAGAGCCTGGTGGATCTCTGTGAGTTCAAGGCCAGCCTGGTCTACAGAGCAAGATGCAGCACAGGCACTAAAACTACACAGAGAAACCCTGTCTCAAAAAAAAAGAAAAGAAAAGAAAAGAAAGAAAGAAAGAAAATTCCATGCTTTCCTTTAGTCAAAAGAATCAAACAACAAAAAAACAACTGGAGGGGCTGGAAAGATGGCTCAGTGATTAAGAGCATGCGCTGTTCCCTCCTGTTAGCATCTCCACCTTTCCCCCAAGCCACTTGAAAAACTGATTCTATTTTCTCTTTCCAGGGAGATACATGTGCCCCACCCACCCTCCTTTGCAGCCTCCTTGTTACTTAGCCTCTCTGAGTCTATGGACTGTAGCCTGGTTATCCTTTACTTAACAGCTAATGTCCACTTATGAGTGAGTACATACCATGTTTGTCTTTCTGGGTCTGGGTTACCTCACTCGGGATGATTTTTTTTTGCTACTTCTCTCCATTTGCTTGCAGGTTTCATGATGTCATTTTTTGGCAGCTGAGTAACACTCCATTGTACAAATGTACTACATTTTCTTGTCCATTCTTCTGTTGAGGGATATCTAGGTTGTTTCCAGTTTCTGGCTATTATGAATAAAGATTCTATGGACATAGTTGAAGAAGTGTCCTTGTGGTAGGATGGAGCATCCTTTGGGTATGTGCCCAAGAGTGGTGTGTCTGGGTCTGGAGGTAGATGGATTCCCAGTTTTCTGTGAAACCGCCATATTGGTTTCCATAGTGGCTGCACAAGTTTGCAGTTCTACCAGTAATGGAGGAGTGTTCCACTTCTCCACATTCTCTCCACCGTGAGCTGTTACTTGTGTTTTTGATCCTAGCCGTTCAGACAGGTGTAAGATGGGATATTAAACTAGTTTTGATTTGTGTTTCTCTGGTGACTAAAGATGTTTCTCAGCCATCTGAGACTCCCCTGTTGAGAATTCCCTGTTTAGATGATACCTCATTTTTTTAATTAGACTATTTGATTCATTGATGTCTAGTTTCTTGAGTTCTTTATATATTTTGGATATTAGCCCTCTGTCAGATGGTGGAGATCTGTTTCCATTCTATAGGCTGCCTTTTTGTCTTATTGTCTGTGGTGTCCTCTGCTTTTCAAGCAGAAGCTTTTCAGTTTCATGAGGTTCCCTGTATTAATTGTTGATCTTATTGCCTGCACTATTGGTGTTCTGTTCAGGAAGTGATTTCCTGTGCCAGTGCATTCAAAGCTATTCCCCACTTCTCTTCTATCAGGTTCAGTGTATCTGGTTTTATGTTGAGATCTTTGATGCACTTGGACTTGAGTTTGGATAGCCTAGAGACTTAGAATCGAACCAAACATGACTGGCCAAAAAAAAAAAAAAAAAAAAAAAAAAAAAAAAACCGAAAGTCAATGAAATGATTCCTAATAATATTCTGCTATCTTCATAGATCAGAGCCTAGCCTAGCCCAGTTATAGTCAGAGACGATGGGTACAGATGCAGAGATCCACAGCCAACCATTAGGTAGAGCTTGTGGAACCCTGCAGAAGGTTGTAGGAACCAAAGGTGTTGAGAACCCAGGAGAACACGGCCCACAGAATCAACTACGCAGGACTCCTACGGCCTCACAAAGACTGAAGTGGCCGTCACAGAGCCTGCGTGGGTCCTCACTAAATCCTCTGCGTATGTGTCATGGTGTCATAGTTGTTTAGCTTGAGGTTTTTGTGGGACTCCTAACAGTGGGGGGAAGGGTTGTGTTTCTGACTCTTCTGCCAGCTCTTGGGACACTTTTCTTCCTACTGGGTTGCCTTGTCCAGCCATGATGTGAGGGTTGGTGCCTAGTCTTGTTTTATCTTATTATGCTATGTTTGATTGGTATCCCTGGGAAGCCTGCTCTTTTCTGAAGGGGAAGGGAGGAGAGGTGGACTTGAGGGAGTGGAAAGTGGGGTGGGAGGGAGGAGTGGAAGGAGGGTGAACTGCAGTTGGGACGTAATACTTGAGAGAAATAAAATGAAACATGAACTGCACTTCCAGAGGACCAATACGTATATCTGCCAGGTCACAATTGGATGCCTCTGGCCTCCTCCAGTACCTACACTCACATAGACACATCCACACAATACATGTAAATGAAAATAAATATATATTTTTAAATCAACACAGAAGGTCTGGAGTTGTAAAGCACGAGCCTAGCATGTAAAAAGCCTTTGCCTTTGGGTTCAATTGATCCACATAATGGGAAAACAAGACAAGTAAACTGGAAAAAAAAAATGTGTACTGGCTTTGGCTATTTTAAAATCAGAATGGCAGGGAGAAAGTTGTTAAATTTTAACAAATGTATTAATTTTGAAATGTTCCAACCAAATTAAGTTTTTAATAATCTTTGCACTTATAGAGATGAAAAGACATCACTATTAAGACTCAGGCAACAAGGACCAATAGAATTCTATTGCTAGTTCAATACATGGTTTCAGTTATTCTGGCAGCCATATTAAAAAGGGAAATGGATGAAAGCAATTTGACAATACAGCATTGCTTAGCTCAATGGAACTAAAATATTGTTACTTCAACAGATGAACCATATTAAAAATTAAGATTGTGTAGGGCTGGGATAATGACTCAACTAGCAGAGGGTGACCACCAAAGCTGACTTCTAGTTCAGTTCTCAAGACCTATATGGCAGAAGGAGAGACTCAACCCTGCAAGATGTCCTCTCACCTATACACACCCACCAAGGCATTCACAGTTCAAGGTCAAGCATATGCCTGAACACACACACACACACACACACACACACACACACACACCAAAAATAAATAATAATGTAAGTTTTTTTAATAAATGAGGTACTGTACATTTTGTTTTAGGTAAAATCTGGTATGGATTTTGTACTAAGAACATACCTAATTTTCAGACTACCACACACACAAGGGATGTGTTTCAGTGCTAATGAATCTAAATCTGTAACATACAGGATATTTTTCTTTCTTTTTTTCCGAGACAAGGTTTTATGTAGTGCAGGGTGATGACTACCTTGAACGTCTAATGCTTCTCCCTTTACTTCCTAAGAGCTGCAATTACAGATATATGCCACTATTTATGAAGTGCTGGAGACTGAACCCAAAGAAAGATAAATACATGCTAAGCAAGTGTTGTGTCAAGCTACACCCCAAAGCCCACATACAGGATCTTAAAAAGATCCTGAAGAAACAGGTAGGTTGCCAAATGAAAAGAACTAAGAGAAAGATGAAGAAGAAAAAGAAGAAGAAGAAACAACCAAAAGACAATTAGTTGCTACCGAGATGGAATCTCCAGAAGGGCAAGATAAAGCTGGGGCTTGAACTTGAAGCAGTGAGAGTCATAAAATAGTAAACTGAACTAATGACAAAAACTAAAAAGTGTGCCTTATTCCCTGAAACAGTAATGTCTGTCACCAAAACAAAGCTAACTGGTTGGTTTCTGGAGGGGGTGGGCACACAAACTTACATCAGGAGTGATTAAGGTCACACATTCTGCTTTTCAGCACCAGAATTTTAATATGTCAGGTAACGCAGAGCTCTATAAAACAGACAAATGCTAACATACTCAGGAATCTGGTAGGAAATCCAAATAATGATTTACTGGTGCACGAGGATACACACTTCCGGAGATTTATACCCCCCTTTTCTAATCACCTCCTTACTAATCTTAAAGTACCTTGTAAAACTAGGTGAGCACACAAAAGTGGGTAAGTAGAAAATTGAAATGGAATTGGGTCTCTCCAAGAAGCAATCACTCAGACCACCCCACTGTAGAACTGTTCCCTTGAGACAGGAATGGGACACAGGCCATATGGTAGCCCTTTGGTTCCGTCAGTGAATATCCTGAGAGTTAATTACTGCCTAACTCCTTTATAATTCACTTCATACCAGAGGTTCCTGGGAGTTCACAGGCATGTTTTGGGTTTTGTTGTTTATTACTGGGGGTTGGGGGGGGGGGGGATTGTTTTGTTTGAGACAAGGTCTGCCTGTTTAGCTCAGTCTAGCCTTGAAGTCCTGCTCCTCCTGTCTCAGCCTTGCAAGTGCTGGAATTCCAAGAATGTGCCATCATGTCTGGCCCACAAACAAGTTTTTGCTCAATTGTTTTGAGCTTGCACTGTCATTTCTGGTCTCTTTAGGAAGATCTGTTGACACTAGGTCCACCTTCATCAAGAGATACTGTTGATAAAATTCTGTCCTGGAGAGTAAGAGAAACAACATCTACCCATCCTCTTAAAGTCCCAAAGCCACACTGAGGTATGATTCCACTAACGTTTGATCTGAAGAACCAACGAGTTTATTGGGCTTATTTACAGAACAATGGTTAAGAGGTTATGGACAGGGGTGTGCGTGAGTGCCTTTAAATCAACCACACTAGAAGATCTGCACCCGCTGTGGATGACAGCTCCCCCCACACACACACACAAAGATGGAATTCTCTCCCTAGTCCTTCTCACTCTAGCCCCTCCTTGAGGCCATGAACAATTAGGGTAAATTCCATTCATCTGGTTGGGAGGAGGGCCATCAAGAGTCAGCAAGCCTAGCTGTGGTGATCTGCAAGAGGCCACAGCTGAACTCATGAAGATGGTGGCAGTTTGGATTGGAGTTAAGTCCTGTACAACAGACCTACCAGTCTGTCAGAGTGAGGGAGTCCTGTCACTTTAAACCAATGACCAGCTGCCCTCAGGTTGCCTCTCATATGTGGGTTCCTGGTGCTTTTGAGAATGAGAGTCCAACTATGTGGAGACCTCTAGAACCCAAACTGGCTGGCTTCCAACTCTGTTGAAGAGAATTTGAACTACAGAATGATTGATAAAGTTTACTCTTTGTTGTTGTTGTTGTTGTTGTTGTTGTTGTTGTTAACAAGTCAAGAATCCAGTCTTTATCATCTGTTAGTGACAAATTATGACCTGTAGGATGGGTTATGTGTAATAAAAGTTAATTGTAAAATGATCAACTACGAAGTCCTTTGGGTTTTTCAGAATTATTTCTTTTCCAAGTTTGCGTGTGTGTGTGTGTGTGTGTGTGTGTGTGTGTGTGTGTGTGTGTGTGTGAGACACGTGCACATCTATGTCCTAGTGTTTATAGAGGACAGCAGAGGATGTCCATGTCCTCCTCTGTCACTCTCCACATTATTCTTTTGAGACAGCACATTTGACTAAGTCTGGAGCAAGTCCCAGCAATCCTCCTGCCTCTACACCACATAGCGTGATTACAAACCTGCATGCAGCCATGCTGGGCCTTTTTGATTAGTGCTACAGATCTGAACTCAGATGGTCATGTTTGCAAAGCAAGCATTTTTACCCTCCAAACCATCTCCTTACCACCATATTAGTATTTCTAAACTGTTGCCAAACAGTCTCACACTATCCCCTTTCCTCTGGGTTGTTACAAGCAGTAAAATTTATCTTCATTTCTTCCATTCAAACCCCAGCAGAGTTATTATCACTCATCCAAAATGGTCAGCATGAAATCAGAAGAAAAGAAAATCCTATTTACTACTGACTCTTCACGTAAGGAAATAGGAATTGGGTAATCTACAATTGACTATAAATGGCTTGATAAAGGTGATAGTTCAGACTTCACTGCCTTCCCCAGTGTCCTTGAACTTGGTCCTCAGCTCTTCTTCCTCTCTGCTCTCACCCTTCCTTAGACAGGCACTGCTTTCACATTCTCCAGTGTGTCTATTCACAGCTTCTCTAGCCCTTTTCTGTTGCCCAAAGGCTCCCCTAGTCTCCACTTGCTCAAGATACCCTACTCAAACTTGATGTCGATATTGCTTATTTCTGCCCTCCTAGCTGGCCTTGTTACCTCTCAGTCCACAATATCAGGTAGCTGAGGTGCTAGGAGTTAGGAAGAAGGGGAAAGTACCTGTTGGCTACTGATATAATAAGCGGACTTGTAACTTGAGTATAAAAATGTGTCTCCAAGAAAATCAAGATGGAAAATGTTTCAAATAATCAAGAATTCAAATGATTTCACATTCTTCATCTGTTTGGACTGCTATGACAGAGCAGCATAGACTGAGTAGGTTAAATAACAGACACCTATTTCTCAGAGTTCTGGAGCCTGGGAACTCTAAAATGAAGGTACCAGTGTATTCTGTTCCTAGTGAAACCTATCTTCTTGGTTTTGAGATGGACTGCAGCATGACAAGGAAGCATTAGTGTCTTCTACAGACATTAATCCTGCTCATGAGGGCTCCACCTTCATGACCTACTTATTTCCTATAGGTCTCACCTCCAAATACCACCACTTGGGGGTTTAAAGCATGAGCATCAATTGGGAGAGGGGAGCTTATTCAGTTCTTTTTAGTGCATATGCACACCAGAGCCAATAGCAGGAAGTCATATCCCAGCATTGTCACTGTAGAATCACTTCTTAGCTCTACCCACACGTAAAGCCTATGGTTATTTCTCTTCCAGGCTTCCACATTCACCCAGTCCTCAATAAAACATCAGACATAGCTTCACCATTTTTTTTCAGGTTATCTTTATGAGCCAACTTGTCCCCCTGCCCCAGTCACTACTCTATTTAAAACATAATGCATGAAGTTATCTGACGAATTTTTCAAAAATCTTTATTTTATTGTACCTCTCCTAGCTAAAAGTCCTTTGCTGACTCCTTACTTCTTTAATAAAGTTTAAGATCCTCAGGATTAAAAAACAAAGACTTTTCATATGTTAAAAAGATCGCAGCTAGTGTAGACTAGGCTGGGACAGCAACTGAGGCATCACTTGTATTTTTTTAAGCTTCTCTTCTTTAAAGTTGACAAGGATTTCACTCAAGTACCACAAAGGCTCTGCAGGAACACATGCTTTGTCTGGAACTGATTAAATCACTCTTATTTGAGAGGTCCTGTCAATTCCCCTGCCTCTCGTTCTTAAATGAGATTGTAGGGGTCCTAGCACTGGAGCTTGAAGAAGTTCTGGTCCATTCTAGGATAACCCATTAGAGAGGAACAAGACCAATAGGAAATAGGGAGCTATGTAATGGTTTTAAACAGAGGTACATCCCAATGGCTTATGTTATGAGTTCACTTTGCAACATAGACTCACAAATTGGAGAGGAGTTGGCAAATGGATGCAGGAAGGAATAGACAGTAGGGAATTGCAACCCTGGACAGAGATGGTGGCTGTAATTGGCAGTAGTAGAGATAAGTAGACAGATATGAGATTTAAGGTTAAACTAACAAAATTTAATGAGGATCAAATATGGAGGTTAAGACTGAAGAGATAGTCTGGAATGACTCATGAGTTTCTCGTTCTAAATAAGATAGATGGGGACATCAGTCACAGAGAGAGAGAAGCTTAGAGGAGAGTTATGCGTCTGGCCAAGGGGTAGAACAAGAGTTTAACCTGAGACACAATGATGAATATAAAATAATGTAGTAGGCAGACTCTAAAGTCACCCCCAGTAATATGAGTTTGATATTCACACCCTTATGCCATCCCTCTTTCTTTTATGTGAGTGGGCCTATATTTTCCTTTCAAATAAAGCAAAAGTAATAGGATGGCATCTCTGACCCTTCCATTTCCTCTCCCTTCCCTTTCTTCATTCTTTCTTATTCCTCTCAGTATATTCACTCCAGGGTGAGTAAGCAGCCATATTAGAAGTTCCCCTCCATCAAGGATCCCCACAAGGAACTGGTATCTCTGAGCAATAGCTGGTGAGGACCTTCAATCCAACAGGAGTCGGCGTGAGTAGAATTTGAAGTGGATTGCTCTTCCATCTGAGTCTTGAGGTGCTGGCAGCCCTACTGATACCTTGATGGTTGCTCTCAGAATTTAAGGGATTCAGGCAGAGACTCTAGTCTGCACATCTAGATTGCTGACTCAAAGAAACTATGGAGTCTAGACATACATACCTGGGGTGTTACAAAAAATACAATGAAGTGGCAATATATGTGAGATTTATGAGCACTGAAAGAAGTATGAAGTGAGGAAGGGGAGATTATTGAAGCATGTCATAAAGCGTTCTCTGTTGGCCAGGCAGAGATAGTTCAATGTGCAAAGGGGAGAAAGAGCAGCCGAGACAGAGGAGCAAAGACAGGAGAAAGACTCACACCAGCAGAAAACGGTATTTCAAAGCGCCAAGAACATTCTGGTAAGAAAAGTAGTGAAACACTGCCTTTAGTGTAAAAGCTGCTCACAGTTCCAGCAAAAGCAACCTGTAGGACTGAGGGCCAGTATCAGATAGAAAGAAAATGTGAAATAAAGAACTGGAAACCAGAAGTGCAGACAGCTCAGTATAGAATTCTTTCCAGTAAATATTAGAAGGGAAATCAAGGAGTATATGAGGTAGGTTATTTGTGTTCCTTTGTTTTGAAAGAGCTGAGATTATTGGACTAACTGAGGGGATAGGCACATAGAAAATGTGTTTTCAACTGATAGAGAAAAGTCGATATTCAAGCGGAAGAAACAATGAAGAGAAAATGTAAGAGTCCTGGTAGTCGGGAGGGAAGCTCTCCTAGATGAGAGAGAATACATAATCTGCCAGGAGGCTAAAAGGGTTCCCATACAAGAACGCTCTCTCTAGCACAATATGAGGAGGCCATCTGCTCTGAGAAAGAAGGTGTAACGGTTGCAGGTTTAAAGAAAAGAGAAAGGTTTGAGGCAGTCACACAGGAAAGGAGATAGAGACCACAAGATTTCTGTTCAGTAAGAGAACCTATACAAAGTCAGTGACCTAGAAGGTATAGTGAAATCAATCTGCCCTATCGCTTGGCTGCTTAGATACAGGCCTGTGAAAACAACTGGATTCATCTAGGTACAGAACTTAGACAAATGGAAGCAATAACACGTAAATCCAGGGGAGTATGGATGGCATACAGAGGCAGTGTAGAAATACCGTCCAGTAAACCCATGTTGGAAGTCAGGACGGAGGAAGGTGGATGTTGGAGAGACAATGGAGAACAGATAGTGTGCCAGTGCTACCGAAATAACACTGGTGGATGCACATCAAATAACCCACTGTCAAGGTCATAGCCAAACAGAGGAGGGCTCAGATTTAGAACTATGCACTTGTTTTAGAGATAACAACAGTGTCGTTGGCATTTCTGTGTGAGTTACTGGCTGAAATCACTGAAGGGTGAAAGAAAGATAGCTCCTGAGTGGCCACAGGAAAGGCCAAGGGCAGACAGACTGTGCCTCCTTTTCACTGGCAGCCAAGCCAGTACCGACAGTTGTTTAAATTCGGATCTCATATGTCTTTGTGGGTGGGTTGGTGGAAGTTGAAACAGGATCTCACACTGTAGCTCAGGTTGGCCTGGAACCAACTATGTATCCCATGCTGGCCTTGAATTTGCACCGGTTTTCTCCTTTGGGCTTTCCAAGTCCTGGGATTACAGGTCTGAGCCACCATCATCAGCTCAGATTTTGGATTATGTGAAGGAAGGTGATGCCTACTTAATAAAGCTAATATTAGTTGACTTCATTATTATATGCAATGCATGATGTTCCCCATAGACATCACAACCTACCCTGTTAAGTGAAATACAAAAAATAAATAAATAAAAGAGGAGAAAATTGCCACATGATCATCCTGCAGAGAAAGAGTGTCCTCGAGGAGAGAGAGGCCTTAGCAAGGTATGAGACAGGTAGAAGATGGGAGCTAAATAAGTGTTCGAGAAAGGGACGTTCAGATGTGGTGATTCTCTAGTTTTAGAGAAAGGTGTCAGGAGGCCAGAGCAGTGAAGGATCAAGGAAGTGTGGGAGACTGATATAAAAAGATGTCCAAGACTTCATGAAAATGACATCACAGAACTAGGTCTGTTGGAATGTGGGCATGCCAGTTAAGTGTGCATGAATAAAGGTCACGTGGGAATGGAGGTCACATGGGCACAAAGGTATGTGGCCTGAAGATCAGGTGGGCATGGAGGCTAAGTGTGTGTGGAGGTCAAGTGGCCATGAAGGGCAGACTTACACTTTGCACCTTGAGCAGTCAGTGCAAACAGCAATTTTCTCTTTAAATTATTTGGTGGTAAGAAACTCCTTGCCTTCTCTCAGAGAGTATCAGGTTGCACCCTCATAAGAAGGAAAAGAGAAATGTCATCCCCTTGGCCCCTGTAGAGAGTCAACGTGCAGATTCAAAACTGCATAATGAAACCTAGAAGTTTCTCTGGATTCCCTCAAAATCTCTCCAGGGGCAAGAATAGAAGAAGCTGCCTGGAGGGGGTGGGATTGGGGGTCACAGGGCCTGCTAGGGCAGTGTGAGGGAGGCACCTGGTTCTCAGTTCTGATAATTGGCCCAGAAGGACTGTTACCTCCCAAAGGAAGCTGATGTTTCCCTCCCTGAGCCCTGGTAGTCCCAAAGCAGAGTGACAGCCAGTGTGCCTGCTAGATCATCCATGTTGCCATAGCAACAGGCTTGCCCCTAGAGCCATGGGTTGATGGCAAAGTGATTAGGCCCCCCTTAAAGGTTGCTGCTGCAGGTTTTACCAGCAAAGTAGAACAGGTGGGTAGACCTAAAGCCCGAGAGCCAGGAGGATGCGTGGCAGAAATTTAACTTTAAGTGGTCAAATGCCTAGAATAAGAGAATGAGCTGCATTCAGCCATGGATGGGAAGAGAAGAGCAGAATTCAGCCAGCAAGTCTAGGAGCTATCCCTGGGATGGATTTTATAGCAGGAAATTGGGGATGGGGTTAAGGAAGAGTAAGGGAATGACCAGAGTGTGCTTTCCTTTCCCTGGCTGTTGGCTGCATGGTGTAGTAGGGGAGCTGAATTCATAGCCAGGGACTCCAGATATCTTGGTGGCTCCCAACCACATTGATCCAGCCCTGCCTTGCTTTCATTCATTTTTATGCTATGAGTCAAGGAACCCCAAGTCTGATTGTTTTCTAAGATGTCACCCTCAAGTCTCGATCAATCTCTGTGTGGGAGCAAATGTGTGACTGCATTATGTAACTGTGTGCACGTGTGTGGAGGCCAGCCACAGGTATCATTCCTCAGGTGCCTTCCACCTTTTTTTTTTTTAGAGCTGAGGATCGAACCCCGGGCCTTGCGCTTGCTAGGCAAGCACTCTACCACTGAGCTAAATCCCCAACCCCTCCACCTTATTTCTTTCAGACAATGTCTCTTGGTGCTCTGGGGGCTATCCAACTAGGCTAGGCTGGCTGACCAGTGAGACCCTGGGATCGTCCAGTCTCCACCTCCCTAATGCTGAGATTATAGGCATCAGTCTTCTCACTTGAATGGAATCCTGTACATTTTTTCTGTTAACCCATAAAAGTGCAGATACCACACGTAATATCTGAACAGCATGGAAACTAAACATACATCCCAGCCAAGCTGTGGTTCTCAGATAGGAACCATACTTGCCCACCACAGGTTGGACCTGTTGGAATATGAACTCTGTCAGGGAAGGGTCTTTGAGAGTTTGTCCTTGTATTCTTAACATGAAATATGGAGCCTGTCCCATGGTGTGACTGTTTTGGTTTGGGTTTTCATTTTGTTTTGTTATTTTTGAGACAAGATCTTAACTTTGTAACCACATATTGACTTGAATTTGCTGTTCTTCTGCCCCCCTTTCCCAAGAGCTGGGATTACAGGCATGTGTCACCACACGCAAACAGGATCTTCATAAAAATGTGTTGAACAAATGGTTGAATGAATGGGTCACTGACAAGCTTCTTAGCCCTTTCCTGCTCTGAGTTAGAGGACTCTTGTGTGAATAGTGGCCACTGATCCTCTTCTTGCTGGGTGGCGGTTACTAGAAGTCAGACATCCAGTCTAGTTATCACCAGGTACATTAGTGATTAGAAAGTATTGGTCCTGTGTTGCCAGAGGTTTCTCGGGACGAATCTCTCCCACCTGCAGTCCCACAGCCGCTTATAAAATAATTACACAGAGGTTTGTATTAATTTCAGACCGTATGGCCTATGGCTCCTGCTTATATTAGCTAGCTCTTTCAACTTAATTCAATGCATTACTTTTTGTTTGTTTTTGTTTTTGTTTTTGTTTTTTGGAGCTGAGGATCAAACCCAGGGCCTTCTGCTTGCTAGGCAAGCGCTCTACCACTGAGCCAAATCCCCAACCCTCAACGCATTATTTTTAATCTATGTCTTGTCACATGGCTTCATGGCTTACTGGTACTTTCACATCTTCCTTCTTGGATGGCTGTATCACATCTCCTCTGACTCCACCTTTCTTCTCTCTATATCTCTCTTGGATTTCCCTCCTGGCTATAACATCTATTCTTCCTTCCTTCCTTCCTTCCTTCCTTCCTTCCTTCCTTCCTTCCTTTCTTTCTTCCTTTCCTTCTTTCTTTCTTTCTTCCTTCCTTCCTTCCTTCCTTCCTCCCTCCCTCCCTCCCTCCTTCTCTCTCTCTCTCTCTCTCTCTCTCTCTCTCTCTTTCTTTCTTTCTTTCTTTTTTTGAGACAGGGTTTCTCTGTGTAGTTTTGGTGCCTGTCCTGGATCTCATCCTGTAAACCAGGCTGGCCTCAAACTCACAGAGATCTGCCTGGCTCTGCCTTCCGAGTGCTGGGATTAAAGGTGCCACCACCACCCAGCAACAGGTTTTTTGCCATAGGCCCAAACAGCTTTATTTATTAGTCGATGGGAACAACACATATTCACAGCATACAAAAAGACATCCCACAGCAGTCCTGTCCCTGGGTGAACTCTGGGACACCAATGCCAATCTGGACTAAGACAGATTTCAAAGGTGTTTTTAACTGTCATGGTAGCAGTGTCCATATGCCCTCATTGGTGACCACAGTACTCATCTACAGATCTCCCCTCTTCCTAAACTAAGAACTTGTTGTCCTTCACAAGCAAAGACTGTGGACCTTACGAAAGTTATGGCAAGGACTGAGGTAGAGTGCTTTTGTAGGATACACAAGACTTGTGTTCATTCTGTAGTACAGGGAGGGGAATTTTCCTTCTGATGGGTCTCATGGTCTCCCTGTAATCTCAACACTCATGTAGCAAGGGGGAGGGGAGAGGAACAGCAAGGAAGAGGTATGGGGGAGAGAATAAATTAGAATAATGCAAGTGCACCCTGATTTACAGTCGGACATGTAAGATCTCTGTCCTAATAAACTACACACAGTGCTATGTGAACACATATACTTTTATTTTCTTCTTATCACTGGAACTATTTGAAATTATTTATATGTTGTATGTGTATGCATTCGTGTTTGCATATATTGTGGGCATATGTGTATGTGTGGAAGCCTGAGGTTGACCAAACTGATGCTGGATGTCTTCCTAGTTGGCTCTCAACATTATTTTCTGAAGCAGGATCTCTCACTGAATCCGGGACCTTGCATTTTCAGCTGCCCTAGATAGCCAGCTTGCCCTCAAGACTCCTGGTCTCAACTTTCCAAGAATTGTGATTACAGGCAAGCCATCACAATGTGGGTCCTAGAGATCCAAACTCAGGTCTAGGTAAAGCAGCTTGCCCTTCTTGGTGTGGTATCACTCAATCTGTTGAAAACTTGAGAACAACCCAAGGCTGAGCTAGAAAGCATACCTGGTCAAAGTGCAGAGAATTAAAGTGACTGCTGAGTTATTTATGTCACCCTTCAAAGACTCAGGGGACATTATGGAAGAGAAAGCACAGAGGATGAAAGAGCCGGGGGAAGGGGTGGAATGTTTTCTTCTGGGCATGTCATGGATACTGTTCTCTTGAACTCACGGCAGCTGTTATCACCTGCATAAACCCTTCACAAAATTGAGTCCATCAGCATCCTGTCATGGATCCAAGAGACAGTCACAAGGCCCCACCCTTCCTGAGGATTGGGGTTGTAACCATAGCACAGCCTGGCCTATCCTAACCAATGTGCCTCTCCCTCTCCTCTCCTCCCTTCTCCTCTCCTCTTCTCTCCTCTCCTCTTCTTTTTCTCCCCCCACTCTTAACAAGTAACTAATAATGTCCAAGATATCCATGAAATCTCTCCTTGTAGGGAGATTACAAGGGACCCCAGGATGAGGGGAAAAAAATCTTGAAAAAATTACAAAGGAAACAGTTTAAGTCAGACATTGTTATTTGGCTACATCCTCACCTGCGTAACTGTAGAAGTTAGCATCATACAGCTGGCTATCCGTTTAGAAAGAGCTGATATTCTTTAAAGTAGAAATAGCTTTCAGATATGTTTTCCTTCTAAATGTACGGAATGGGGCATTCTCTCGCTGGCTCTGTTACTAGTTCTGGTGATCTGGTCAGCATCTTACAGGGCAGGCTTTAAAAGTGTTTGCATGTGTGTCCACTCACTCTGCTGGGTATTTCTTCTTTTCTTGGTGTATTGAACAGTCAGACAAGTCCTGGCCCTTAGAGTGAGCTAACTATCCTTTATCCCATCTTCCCGATGCCACATTTTAGAGAGAGCTGACAGACCTGGGCACTTTCTACTGGACAATTTCCCATCTCTATTTCTCCTCGAAGCCCTCAAGGTTTGCATTTAGAGTCTGGAGATGGAGACCACTGCCTTTGTACCTGAGCACATTCTGATGCAGTCAGCAAGTATAGAAGTCTGTATTGTGCCAACCTTGCTTAACTAGAGCCGTTGTGAGCCTGTTCTTCCCTCTGTACTTCTAACTCTGCAGTGACCACAAGCGCTACTTTGTGCAGAGGTTGACGAGAGGAAGTGGAACTTGGCATTCTATGCAAGGACACCAGGCTCTACCAAGGCTCACACTGAGAGTTCCCAGGTCACCCTGTTGATATGGGTATGACCACTAGCACTCCCACTTCTCAGCTGCCACTGGGAGTTGCATCCTCCTTTGATATCTTTGGCTCCTCTGCGGTGGCTCAGCTCAGTGACAGGCACCAGCTTCCCCTGAAGGGATCCTTTCATCAACCGGAGAGATTTGGAGGCAGTGGGAAGTGATGTGGAATCAGGTCTCCCTTGTGGTTTCTAATTCATCCTTTCACCCTCTTCCCATCTCACATCTCTTCCCAGTGGCTGGCTGTGGAGTGCTGAGACCCAACACCAGAAGCAGAGCCACGAGGGCGATTATGCAACTCTTGCCACTGTGTCATGTCAAATCCCCACAGGGAATCACCTGTTATATTGCAGGTGCTACCAACGGGGCTCCTGTTTTTCTTGTTGTTGTTTCTTGGTTTTGTTTTTGTTTTTGTTTTTTCTCTCTCTCTTCATTATCTACCTACTCATCATCGGGAATGAGACTAATTAGTGAGTGGGTCAGATGCTCCCGGATCTTCTCACCATGACCTCATCCAAACTTAATAGTACCATCCAAACTAATAAGTACTTAGAGCATGAATAAAAATAAGAACATGGCAGGGGTCTTAAAAAGATTCAAAGGTCTCATTTTGACTCACTGCCCACAGGATAATACAAGGTCCAAGATACGATGTTGTTTAAGGCAATAAGGAAGGGATATAGAAGGTAATTAGAGAGCCACAAAGAATACTTTTCCTGCATGTGTGACTCGTCCCTGGTGTATTAAACACTTAATGTGTGCTATAAAATAAGATCATAAAAATAGCTGACATTTGAGGATTTGTATTATATCCTGCAATTTTCCAAGGACAAAAGGTTTAGAAATATGCTTCAATTAATCATGTTAAATGTAATTCTATGTGCTGTCTGTCACACAGTAAACTGTCAGAATGCCCTTGTGAGGCGGTGATTGTAATGGGTGCTGTTGACCTCCTCATCCTTTTCCAGGCAGCTGCACCATCTCCCAGTTGGTGTATGTGTTGGTTGCTAAGTGTCTGGAGCTCTTCTTTCTCCAGGGAATTGTTCTCAGTCTAACAGGAGTCACCTGAGGCTATTATCCCCACACCAACCCTGGAGGATACTTAGGAACCAGTGGCTCAGACACTCCCTTGCTCCAGGGTGGGACTGACTTTTGGTGAAGTTTAAGAAATCCCTGTGGATTAGTTTAGGACTAGACCCCAGCTGAGGCCATAGAGTTCATGGCTCTTTCTCAATCCTAACACCTCCTTGTTTTTCTCTTGAGATTCTCCGTCAAGAAATCACATGACTTCTAAGCCTTCTCTTGGGTTCTAACCAAAAGAAGTCCTGGGTGTGCTAGTAACATTTCCATTTACAACAAAACAGGCAGGAAGGCTAAGGAACTTTTCCAAATTGCAGTAAACTGTATTTGAATGCATGTACTCTGACTTTGTCTGCTTCTCGCAGTTCCTCATAGCGTTACACAAATTTACAAAGGACTTGCAAACAAGTAAGAAACTTCCATCTCAATAAACATCAGCCTAGCCCCTTACTCAGGTGCTGAGAATTGATAATCAATCAGATAATAACTATTCTGCTTCCAGGAGCTCTCAAGTTCATGATGGAGACACATGGTCATGAGTAGGAAGCAATATTTATAATATGAACACATACACACACACACACACACACACACACACACACACACACACACACACACGCAGAGAACCCTGACTTTGGTTCAGCTAAGGATTGTGGTGTGTGTCTGTCTGTCTGTCTGTCTGTCTGTCTGTGTGTCTGTGTGTCTGTGTGTGCTGTGCACACACGTACATATATACACATGGAGGCCAGAGATTGAGATCAGTTGTCTCCCTTACTCACTCTTCCCTGGATGTTTTGAGACAGAGTCTCTTACTGAACCCTGTGCTCCCCAGTCCAGCTGGCGGGTGAGCGCCTGCTACCATCACATTGCCCACACTAGGATGACAGGTGCGTGCCACCAAGCCCAGCTTATTTATATGTTTATATGCATGTTGAGGGCCAACCTTGAGTCCTCATGTTTGTGTACATCGTTTTTCAACTTGATGAAACTACACTTGGGACTTGGATCTCCTGCAGTGGCCGTATGTGGTACAGTGTTCTCTCATGATAATGGGCACCATCATGGAGCTGAAACTCCTAGTTAGCCATATGAACTATTGGACACTTCAGTACAGGCTTTGTGTGAGATGATTCTGCCCAACGACTCTACTCTATAGTAAAAGATATCCTTGCCATTCCTTTCCCAGTCCTTCCAGTGTAATCCTGCTGTTGGCTTCTGTTTTAGCATCTCTAGGCTTCAATTTGAAGGAATAACCTTTCTTATTAATAGTGCATACCATATACAAATATTTCTGGGTTTTGTTTGTTTGTTTCTTTTTTGCTTCATGTCACCTTGAAAGTCACTCCATATCAGTTCTCCAAGTTACCTTCCCTGCTGCAGAGCTCTCAAATTGTGTGGATACCATAGCTCACTAACCAGTCTCTATGGTAGGGGACTTAGGGTGTTCGTGTGTATTTTTGCAGTGGCAAACAATGTTGCAATAAATAACCTTGAGTGTGGGTATTTTTGTTCCATTAGAGGAAGTACCATGTGGAGACAGAAACCACACAGCAATTAAAATAGAGGAAGCTTAATGCTAAAAATTATCAAACCCTGATAGAATAATATAAAGAAGTAAAGAACTATGAAGGTTGACAACATTTTCTACACTGGGACAGATTGTAAATATATTGGCCATACTCTCTGTCACGGCCATGAAATGCTCTATAGACAGTACATAAACAAATAGGCCTGGCTGGGTTCCCAAACAATTTTATTTCCAAAACAGGTGGTGAGTTAGACTTAGGCAGCTGACCGTAATTCTCCAAACCCTGCTGTAAAGAATGCCCCAGTGCAGAGGGAGGGTACCAAGGCATCACAGCCAACTAGGGAACTTCCTCTGATTTTCAGGCTAGAAACCACCTGGACACATGCGGCTGCAGACTACTGGATGAAGGAGAAATTTGATGGGCCTCCACTCATCTTGTCTACCGTTGTGGGGCAAGCAGGAAACGCCTTTCTGGCACACAACCCACAGAAATAGTCACAGTCTGACCCGGAGCACTGTGTGCCACGAGACCCAGCTAGAGAACGGGCCCTCGGGCACTACCTGATTCCATCGATTCCATCACGCTCTACCCCACAGGCACTGCAGGCTTTGCTTGAGCAGCAAAATAAAAGCCAAACCCAGCCTGCCAGGACCAGAAATTGGCCATTTTCCTTCTGCAATGTCCCTCTTGCGCCCTCTACCGACAAAGCTTAATATCCATTACCACAGAGTAGCTCGGTGGATGGAAAGTGGGAAGGTTCCGAGGTATATTCTAGGAATTTGCGAATCGGCTGAACAAACCTATTCTTTAACAGTTACCATTCTGAATCCTCGAGCACAGTCTGTTACTAAACTCTTATTTTGTCAATATGATAATTATGGGTTTACCTCAGTGTAAATTTTAATTAGATGTGTTGGTAAAATTGAGTCTCTTTTCATATACAGGGCTTTTTATGACTGCATCTTTTGTCCACGGGGATCCAGACAGTTAGGCATAGGACTATGTAAAATACTGACTACGTATTCTAAAAGCAAAATCCTCTTGGAATTAAAAAGAAAATTTTAGATTTATTTTTTTTTATTTTATGTGTGTATTTATATTTTGTGTGTGTGTTATGTGTGTGTCTTATTTTTCTGGGGTTTTGGTTGTTGTTTTGTTCGTTACCTGCATGTGTGTATGTGTGTTACACACATAGCGGATGCCTGCACATGGCAGAAGATGGCATCAGATCTCCTGGATCTAGAGTAGTAAGTAATTGTGATCCACCATGTGAGTGCTGGGAACTGAACCTGGGTCCTCCGCAACAGCAATAAACACTCTGAACTACTACTGAGCTATGTCTACAGCTCTGCCATTGGGATTTCAATAAAGCTTAAAGCCTACCAGGCCTAGCTTCAATGAAAACTTACGTCTAAAACCATACTTACAAGAAATGAATTACTGGTGGTTTCTTGGTTTCCACGGTGATCTCTTTTACTACAGTTTCCTGCTATCATTTTTTGATCCCACACTATTAACTGAACAGCATCCATTATAAATTCTTGTTGCTTGAGTTTCCAAAATGCCTTTCGAATTCTGACTTAGTTTATCGGAAATGAATTGACTTATAAACCCAGAGAACGTTTTAACTGAATACAACTCTCAGTGTCTCAAATTTGTCTCCTGCTGAGGACTGTGGAGTTGAGGGCTGTGGAGGAGCCCACGGCAGCCACCCAGCTTTGCTTGTTTCCATTATTTCATCTGAAAGCAACTCAACACACAGACTTCAAAATTTTACTCGTGTTGCTCCAGGTCTGCAGAGCAGCAATATCTGTTTTAAGACCCACACCTCAGATAACGGTTTCTAATAGTACATTTTAAAGATCTTAAGTCGATTTAGCTTTTGGGTTTTTGTTGTTGTTGTTTTTGATAGGTTCTCAGATGGCTGTTACCTTCTCGTCCTGTCTCCTGTGGCCTGTTATAATTCCTGATACCAAAACTGTCTTAGGGACTCCTTCAGTGGAGCAGATAAAGGAACACACCACGTAAAAATGTATCTTTTTCCTTGTAGGCTCATTCTCCAAGACTTCTTTTCTGCCACATATTTAATTAAATAAAATACATAGTGCTTTGCAGTTTTGACCTTCTGTTTAAGGATTGATTGTATTTTCTGATGTTTGTGAATATTAATATTAAAAAGAGATAAAGGGGCTGTCTGAAGTTGGTCAGAAAGCAGGTGTTCAATGAACAGCTTTCAGAAGACTGCATAACAACTCTGCTACTTGATGGTAGGAATTTAAATTGCTAAAACATTTTTTTGAAAAGTGATGTTTTGCATTCTATGATGTGATTAACTAATTATTGTCATAAGAAAATAAAAGATATGCAAAGATGTTTCTGGAGAAACACCTAATATATTAATTTATATAATGGTGAAAATTAGGAAAAATAACTGAATTGTATACTGTGAGGATTGGTTAAATAAAAGCATTACAACCATCTGACTGTGTAGCATGAACTGCTGGCAGACAATCTCCATCCTGTTCTTTCTGCTCGTTTTTTGTTATCAAAAGCTCCTGTATTGTTTGGTACAACATATGTCTAGTTAATAACACTGCATTCCCTAACTTCTGTTTCATTAGACTACGGTCAGTGAGCTAAAAGCAGGAGGTCTCAGCTGGAACTTTCAAGTGTTAGGATTGCTGTCTGATTACAGAGGCCTTTGTCCAGTGACTGATTGATTTTTGAGCCAAAGTCTCACGGGAGTCCAGACTGACCTAGAACTTTTGATTGATTTCCCTGTCTCTGCCCCCAGCGTGCTGGCATTACAGACACACTGTTCCCCAGGAAAAACTAAATATCTTGATCACTGACATTATGGCTTGAACTGCAAAGGCTGTGTGGGACCAAGAGAGGAGGACTGTAGTGACTAAAATTCTGACATTTTTGAACCATGTCACAAAGGCAGAAACTGCCTCTCTCTGGCATAGTAGGAAAACAAAATTATTATTTATACTTGCTAAACTCTGTTAATGTCAGGCAAATACAATTCCTGACATGGATGCAAGATTTTGCAAACATTTAAATTTTTCTTTTTGAAAAATATGAAATTATACTAAATTAGGAAGTCAGGATAAAACTCTATGTTTTCATAAAATATAATACACATTATATACAACCAAGATTATAAACTATATTAAAATGTTTATAGTTGGGTTTCTGAAGACTATGGGTTACATGTTGTTGATTATACTTTTTATATTTTCTAAACTTTCAACAATGAGAATTTTTAAAAATTAAAATATTTTATTAATCCTTGGAGAAGCTCATGCAATGTGCTTTGACAATATTTTATCCCCTATTTCTCCCCAGTAACTCTCAGATCCACCCCATCTCTCTATCCCTCCCAGCTCCCGCTCCTCTTTAAAAGGTTTTGTTTTTATTGTTTGAGAATTTCATACATGCATATAATATGCTTTGACCAAGTCTGTCCCTGGTTCCTTCCCTCCCCTCCCCTTCCCTCCCATCCCCTCCGCTTCCCTCCCCTTCCCCTCCTCCCTTTCCCTCCCTCCCCTCCCTTGCCCTCCCCTCCCTTCACCTCCCCTCCCTTCCTCTCCCCTCCCTTCCCCTCCACTTCTCCCCCTCACCACTATTCCCTCCCAATTTCATGTTGGCTGAGAAGCTATTAGCAATTGGTGGCTGCTAAGAGAGTCTTTTTTTCTTGAAGGATGTGACCCTTGAAAAGCTACCAATTTCCTACCTGGCTCTTCACCCAGGTACATACTGGTAGCACTAAATGAGCTGAGCAGGCTTTAAAAAATACATTTTTAAGATTGTCCAACACATACGTGATTGAAAAGAATATACATAGATCAAATGTAACTTTTGGGGAAAAATGAATCTACATGGATCAAAATATTTTAAAGGTGTGTTACTCTATAGTCATTTTGCTGCCGTTATGGTGTCTATGGTAGTAAATAGTATGACAAAGTATCATGCACAGAGCTGCTTGATGTATTATTTAACATGTAAGTACAAAAACTGGAAATATGTTTAACACCCAACATTAGGAGAGTGGTTAATCTAATTGTTGTGTCCTGATGAAAGCAGTTCGACTCCCTAGACTGCTACCACTCACTGGAATGGAGTGAGTGGAACGCTTCTCTGATCCTGAGAACGGCTCTAGTTTTGGTTTTTTGGGGTTTTTTGTTTGTTTGTTTTAGAGTACATTTGTAAGTATTTCAACAGTACTTAAAAAAAAGAAGATTTATTTATTTATTATGTATACAGAGGAGGGCGCCAGATCTCTTTACAGATGGTTGTGAGCCACCATGTGGGTGCTGGGAATTGAACTCAGGACCTCTGGAAGGGCAGTCGGTGCTCTTAACCTCTAAGCCATCTTTCCAGCCCCACAGCTCTAGTTTTAACTGTTGCAAAGTTTTGTATGAGTCTTCAGTAAGAAGAATAATTTCACAGGAAATATTAGAAACAATTTAAATTATGTTAACATGTCAAGAACCAAGACTGAGACCTGGCATGGTGGTACAAGTCTTTAATCCCAGCACTGGGGAGGCAGAGGGAGGTCAATAGATATCTCTCTGAGTTTGGGGCCAGTAAAAGAAGTAGAGGAGGGAGGAGGAGGAGGAGGGGGAGGGGGAGGAGGAGAAGAAGAAGGACTAAATGAGGAAAATACATTAAATGGGTGTTGGGAGCTGGAAACTGGAATATTTTTCTGGGACAAAGCGTGTGTTGACCTGGTATTTTAGAACCTCCAGAAGTGGTACAAACCCCTCACCCTGGAATAATACTGGTAAATAAAAGTAAACGAACAAAAAACTCCTCCAAGACTGGAGGAGTCCGTTCTTCAGGTCTTTCCTCTCTGCTGTGGGAGACTTTGAAACTGGCTGCCTGTGTACCAGTACCAGGAAGTGATGTGCAGAATGGGGAGGCTTGGTGTCAGCCCCTCCCTGCTTTCTGTGTTCTGCATGTTGTGCTCTTGGCTTGCTCCTGTTCAGTGTGTGTGTGTGTGTGTGTGTGTGTGTGTTGTGTTGTGTGTGTGTGTGTGTGTGTGTGTGTGTGTTCTGTGTATTGTTGGCAGCTTCCCCATAAAATGTTCAAACTTCATCTCTCCATCTTTTTCAACAGACAAGTAGGGGACTTAGTTGGCTCCCTCAGATGGCAGAAGATGATATCAGTGGTTAAACGGCCCAGCCTCCCCACTTTGGAGGACCCTTTCTTAGGCACTTATGCTCAGCGCTTGGTCAGTGGATTGCTATCCTCAACACCAATGAGTAGCTCATGACTACTCCTTTCTTTCTGGCCAGTTTCTATCTCATTTCTTTCCTATTTTCACTTCCATATTTCTACTTCCTGAAATAACCATAAAATAACCTGAAATAAACAAATAGCCTGCCACCCAACATTACCTCAGTTTCTACTTTCAGAAAAAAAAAACGAAAACAAGAAATAAACAAACAAAAAACAATCAAAACAGGTGGAGCCCAGGAGGGAAGCTGAGAAAGAGGGATACAAACATATTTGTCCAAATTTGGGAACCCAAGAGCATTAAAACAGAAGGTCTGGTGGCTTATTCTTTGCAGCTAGTGCCTCTCCCACCAGCCTCCTGTAGTATCTAAAGTAGTTTATAATCTTCAAAAGGAAAGAAAAAGCAGACAATGCCACTTGGTTTCATTGCTAGGTCCTGAGATTTGGTTGCCAAGGCAGACTTGTATAACAGGATCTATCTATGCTACCAACCCCACACGAAAGCCTGGAGCCCTAAGACTCAGGGCCTTCCCTCAGCAGAGATGTTTCCCACCTGTTGACACACTTTCCTCTCAGAGAAAAAGAACTTCAGGACACGTGCCCGCTATCTCTGTACTCTGTGAACACACATCTTATCTTTGCTTTGTATCCTTTGCAACAACAACAATCCTGGTATGAAATGCTACTGAATCTTGTAAATTCTTTCACCATGAAAAATACAAGCCAGTACCACAGGCAGATGGTAGGAGAGATGGAATGCAAGCACAGGCAGCCTGCCCTCTAGCTTGTTCCTTTAAACATGTTGTCTGACTACCGCCTGGAACTGGTGTTACTATTATTACTGCTTCACTTCATCTGCTCTCTAGGCCTTCTTTGATGAATACATAGTGTTTATAATCAAAGGGAGAGAGAGAGCTTGTACTTTGTAAATGTTCGTGGTTGAGAGATAAGAAGAAGAATCACGATGAAGAAACAGACACTAGGAAGATAAATTAGGGCAGTGAAAGATTAAGGAGCGCCATGGTAAGTAAAAAACAGCCTTCTGGAGGAAACGTTCCCAGTCTGGAGGCAGACAGGGATTGAAGAGACACGAAAAACACAGATCACAAAAGCGAAAGCCAATACATTGGACCTCATCAGCGTTAAAATGTTATGCTTTGTTAATAAAGTGCTAAGAAACTGGAAAAAGAACTCACACATCGAGAGAATGTCTGTAATAAATAGGTCTGCTGAAGGACTGATACCCAAAACACATAAAGAATTTGTGCAATTCTAAACTAAGGAAATATGAAAAGTGAGTAGAGAACACATGTTTACATGCGTGTGTACATTTAGGTGTGGAACTTCTTGACGAGCTGGTCAAATCAGAAGCTAACTTAGTTATTAGAACAAACTTGGAGAAAATGTAGTAGTAAAATCTGATCAGAGACAAATGTGTGGTCAAGTTCTGTTAGTGTTTGATGCTCCCTGAAGTCTGTGCCATTTTCTGCTAGTGAGAACCACTCTCAGGGGAGTGTTCTGAGAGGCTGATGTTGAAGAGGAAGCCGAAAGCCACTGTAACATGGTATCTGTGCTGTTTATGTCTCTCAGTCTTTGTCAGATCCTCTGTGTCACAAATTTGGTGTCTTTTATGTGCACCACACATTTCGATTCTTCTGAACGGTGGCTCTTACACTTTCTGATCTCAGGACACCTTTAAGCTTGTTTTGTTTTTAAATTTATAAACTGTTTGGCTGTGTAGTCCTGTGTAGCCCAGGTTAGACTTGAGCTCACAATTCATAAGAATTGACCCTTTGCCTCAGCCTCCCAAGTTGCTGTCATTATAGGCATGTATCATCATCCTTGGTACTTTAAGGTTCTTGACAATTGCTGAGAACCCTCCAAATCTGCAGTTTATGTTTTATGTTAATATTTACCATAGTAGGAATGAAAGAAACTTAAGCGAATTTATTAATTTATTGAAAATAACAAGTGTTGAGATTAACATAGTAACATAATTACATATTATACATCCATACATTCATATATATAAACTTTATTTTTAAAAATAACAAGATAAGGAAGATAGAGGATTGAAACTATGGACAAATATTCTTTTTTTTGTTTTGTTCTGAGACAGGGTTTCTCTGTGTAGCTCTGGTTGTACTGGAACTCAATCTGTAGACCAAACTGGCCTTGAATTCAGGGATCAAACATCCACTACCAATAGAGTGCTGGAATTTAATCTGTGCACCACCATGGTAGGCTGGACAAAACACTTTTCATATAATTATTAAACAGTTCATGTTAAAACCACAATGAGATATGAATGCACACCTACCAGAATGCCTAAAATTAAAGACGAACAAGAAAGAGCAAGTGGAACTCTTAGAGATAGTTTTTATAAAAAGACAATCAGCTGATTTCTTTCTTTCTTTTTCAAATATGAAACACTTCCCGAATTTGCTTGTCAAAGGGGCCATGCTAATATTCTCTGTATTACTAAAATTTTAGTACACACGCTGCCAAAGCAAGCACTGGGCAATTTATTGAACATATCTTACAAATAATAATTGTACTCCTAGAATCTTACCCAAGGAAAATGAAAACACACGTCTTCCCAAATACATGTATATTAAAGCTGAGAGTGACTCTATTCATAATACCTAGAAACGCCATAACATCCAGCAGCAGGTAGGTGGATAAAGAGATCATGGCTCATTAATTCAGAGGAATACTACTTATCAATGAAAGGGAACAACCTTGATGTGTACAACAATGTGAATAGGTTTCAAAAATTGTGTGCGAAGAACCCAGACGTGAGGAGAAAGGGGACAACTGAGAACGATTCAGACGAAATCACTGGGATTGCCTTTAGAGCTGGGACCCACTGGAGCTGTGGGTCATGAGGGCGCTGGCTTCCTGGATGGATTGATCTGTGTGTGGATTTACAGTTTAATGGGCTATTGAGAGGTAGTAGTAACTTCAGGAGCTAGGCCTCTAGGGGGAAAGCAGGTCACAGTGGATGCGCCCTGGGAGGGTTTTTTGTTTTTTTCCCTAGCCTCGTCCCCTCTCAGTCTTTCTGCCTCCTAGCCACCAGGAAGTTAGCAGCTTTGATCTTCCATGGTACTTTCTAGCCTTTAGACCCAAACCAGGAGCCAGGGACCATAGACTGAAACCATGCAAAATAAGTGTTCCTCCTTCAAACTGATTTTATTTTTTTAGATATTTTTGATACTGCAACAGAAACCTAACATACCATTTTATTCTGCTCACTAAACATATTTAGTTGTTGCAAGGAGTGTAAAAATTCCTCTTAGCTATAATCTTTTAAAGCAAATTTTAATTTCCATTCTTTTTAGCTATAACATTGTCCTCATTGATTCCCAGCAAATGACCTCCTTCCTACTGAAATGAGAAGTCTTTCTCTCACATTGGCCTGCGACTTGTCATCTCTTTCCTTCATCACCCGTAGTCTCTCAGCTTTATAGCAGGTAAATGCATCTTCTGTTGTGGAATAGAATGTTTGTTTAACTAAGTAAAGATGTGTTACATTTGTTTATGCTTCATTTGTTCAATTTTATAGACATGTGTTGCATTTGTTTTACCTTGCCTGCCTAAGGCACCTGATTGGCCTAATAAGAAGCTGAATAGCCAATGGCTAGGCAATAGAGGGGTAGGCGGGGCTGGCAGGGAGAGAGAATAAGTAGGAGGAGGAATGTAGGCTCAGAAGAATGAGAGAAGAGAGAGGGAGAAAGAAAGGGAGATGCCTGGGGCCAATCAGCCAGGCAGCTGCCAGACAGACAGACATGAAAAAAAAAAAAAGCAGGAAAAGTAAGACATATAGAATGAAAGAAACATAAAAAGCCCTAAGGCAAAATGTAGATGAAGAGAAACAGGTTAAATTAAGTTATAAGCGGTAGTGAGACAAGCATAAGGCCGAGCATTCATAAGTAATAATAAGTCTCCATGTCATGATTTGGGGGCTAGTTGGTGGCCCAAAAGAAAGTCTGCTATACTCTTTCACATAAAGGCCTTCCCTTCCCTGTCCTGTGAGTTCTCCCACTGGCAGAATGGGAGACCTGTTCCCCAGCATGCTCAGCAATTGTTCCTCCCCTTGACTTCTCCAGGTGCCCTAGCACCAAAAGCCATTCATCATCCTCTTCTCAATGCCCAAGAGGTTAGATTTCTCAAGCAATTCAAACTCTTCAGCACTCCTTCTTTTTGTTACTTTTTTCCTGTTTTGAGACAGGGTCTCCGTAGTTCAGACTGACCTCATAATCCCAATCTCCCTACTTCCACTTTCCTAGTACTGTGATTATAAGAATGTACTACGGTGTCCAGATAGCCACTACTTACTGATTTGGCTTCCTCCCTGCCTTAAGATCATCCCCTGCCATGCAAATCTAGTAACTCCTGCAGACATGCCTCCCCTATGTCTTTTATGATATTTGACACAGATCAGTTGTCATGAAATAATATTTGAACTATGTAAAGATGTGTCACATTTGTTTAAGTTGTGGAATAACTTTAACTGTGTAAAGGTGTGCTGCATTTGTCTATGTTGCCCCTGTTTAATGATGTAAGGATGTATTGCATTTGTTTGTTCTGCATTTGTTTAATTATGTAAAGATGTATTGCATTTGTTTCACCTTGCATGCATAAGGCACCTGATTGGTCTAATAAAAAAGCTGAATGCTCAATAGCTAGGCAGGAGAGGGATAGGCAGGGCTGGTGGGCAGAGAGAATCCACAGGAGGAGAAATCTAGGCTCAAGACAGAAGGAAAAGAGAACAAAGGAGCAAGAGAGGGACACATCCAGTGCCAGAAGCCAGGCAGCTGCCAGTCAGCCAGCCATGAGAATCAGGAAAGTAGAACATTCAGAAAGAAACAAAGGTAAAAAGCCCAGAGGTAAAACATGGATGTAGAGAAACAGGTTAAGATATAAGAGCTAACAAGAAACAAGCCTAAGCTATGGCCAAGCATTGATAATTAATAAGCCTCTGTGTCATGATTTGGGAGCTGGTTGGTGGCCTAAAAGAAAGCCTGCCACAATCAGTAATTTACTTTCCTATTGGATACTTGTATTGGTCAAGGTTCTCTAGAATAACAGAAGTTATAGGATGAATCTCTCCATAGGAGGATATAGAATGAATCTCTCTATAGAAAGGGGACTTATTAGAATGACTTACAGGCTGTAATTCAGCTAATCCAACAATAGCTGGCTGTGAATGGAAGGTCCAAGAATCCAGTAGTTGCTCAGGCAACAAGGCTGTATGTCTCAGCTGGTCTTCAGCACATGCTGGAATCCCAAAGAAGGAGGCTTGAATGTCAGTGAAAGGATGGGTGTTAGCAAGGCAGGGGCAAGCAGGCAAAGAGCAAAATCTTCCTTCTTCCATGTACTCACATTGGCTTCCAGCAGGAGGTGTGGCCCAGATTAGAGGTGGGTTTTCCCAGCTCAAATGATCTGGATTAAAGGTGTGTCTTCTGTCATCCAAGTGGATTTTCCTACTTCAAATTATGCAAAAATCTCTAACAAGTGTGCCTTCCATTTTTGAGTTTTAGTTGATTTCAAATATAGTCAAGCTGACAACCCAGAATAGCCATCACAATTCACAATGTTTCTTTTTGGCTTCTGAGAAACCTTTCTTCCTATTTTTCATGCATTCTCCCCATTTGTTCCTTTGTCCACTAAAATCTCCCAGCCAATCAGTATGGATTTTCCCTCAAACTCTATGCAATATTCCTTCCATTCCATCTTACTGCATTGTGTCTCAGTCATTAGCATGCACGTGATTTACCTAATAACCTTATTAAAAAGCAGATTCAGATTTAGTGGACATGAACTGGTGCTTGAAGTCTGCATTTCTGACAAGAGTCTCACAGAGACTGCTGCTGGCCCAGGAATACACTAAGAAGTGAAACTCCAGAGGACAGGCTACACTCAGATTTAAGTATGTGCTAGCCCAACAACTCCACATATGACCAGTCCAACATGAAATTTAGTCACTCTCAATCCTGAGCAATTCAACATGTAACCCTTCACATCTGACTGTCCAACTGCATCCACCTCATTCTTTGTATTCCCAAATAGGTATTTAATTTTTTTCTTTTTCTTTGTGTGTGTGTGTGTATGTGTGTGTGTGTGTGTGTGTGTGTGTGTGTGTGTGTGTGTGTGTGTGTCTTGTGTTTTCGAGACAGGGTTTCTCTGTGTAGCTTTGCACCTTTTCTGGATCTCACTCTGTAGACCAGGCTGGCCTCGAACTCACAAAGATCTGCCTGCCTCTGCCTCCCCAGTGCTAGGAATAAAGGTGTGTGCCACCACCGCCCAGCAGGTATTTAATTTTCAATTCATCTTCCTGGACTCCTTTGCTAAGCCAGTAATTCACATCATCTTCCCTTGGACTAAACTTCAGAAGAATTGTTTCTTTCTCTCATTCCATCCTATTAACTAGAAAAATTTCCTCCAGAGTTGAAAAATCCATTCAATATTGCAGTTTGGACTTGGCAATTATGAGGTGTCTCAGCTGCACTTTGTTATTTAATTACCTGGAAAAGAAGAGAGCATTTATTATTCTTGGTACTTCAGCAATAGACAATACCACATTTCAAATTTTCCTGACCTCCCCCAACACACACACACACACACACACACACACACACACACACACACACACACAAATATTTCAATAAAGCAAATAAGATGGCACCAGACCACAAAATATTTTGGAGTAATATTTTGATCAAAAGAAGAGGGAATTATTATTATACCTACAGATGATATTATTTCAGGCAACCAGAAAATGTAGACTGAATTCTTAAGCAATCTATGCCAAGACACATATAATAGCTATTGACTAACAAATGAACACTCTGTTATTACTGCTACTGGAGTGAGACAAAAGTAATTCATGTGAACTATTTTGCTAAAGATGGAAAGAATTTGTGGGCTGACCATGAACACCCAATGATAGAAGTTATTATTTGTCCAATAACAAATGCAGATACTCAGATAAATTAAATAAGGTCAGACAGAGAACAGAAAATTCTCTTCTGAGTTTATCTTGGAAAAGCAGACACCTCTGAGTTATCACTGAGAATAACGAACTACATAAAATCAGATTTGACCTTACCATAACAGACAGAACATTCCGCTTTGTTCAGAATCTTTGCAACTTGTCCTAGGATGGGTTCCAAGATGGGAAGGAACTCCTTTCAGCTACAGGATGATAAGAAAATGTATCTATTTTTCTGTTGTTAAATTTCTCTTTAGGTTACACAGTGTCAACTCTGCATTCTTCTATTTCAGAGTCTGAGTCTGAGAGCTTGTCCTCGGCACTTGTTGGATACTCAGGAGAGCCGATGATGATTTTTAAAATAGTTAACATATATAAAGCATTTAGGTCAGCCAGAAGAGGATGACTGCTTTGTTGTCAGTGGCACTTCAACTCTTTATAATTTTCTTTGACGAAAATCCACCAGGTCTCTGCATTATCAGTGGAATTAAGTCCCGCGTAGACTGACAGGCAATAGCCTTTGTATTAGGCCTATATGCAACTGAACTTGCCTGGCTATGTCCTTTGGGCTTTCTTCTTTCTTTATTCACTCCTTCAACCTTTCATTAATTTATCAAATATTTATTGAGTACCCATTATGGAACAGGTGTTGTGATACATGCTGGGTTTTTGAAAACAAATACGACACAGTCCTTGCCCTCAAAGAGGATCTATCAGAGAATCTATCTGATAAAAGAGACAGTGTCTATTTAAGTATCACACAAGGAAAAAGGTGCTTTTAGTGTTATAGCATTGGGAGAACACAAGGGCAGAAGCACTTGATTCAGGCCTTGTTTTTCTTCTTAGTCTTTATGACCTCCTCCATTTCTTTTCTTAGAAACGTCACCTGATTTTCATGACTCCAAGCACTGATGTCCCTAGAGGTGCTTGCAGGCTTCCCAAACCCCTGATTTCTGCTCTTTCATTTCCTGTGATGTATTCTCCAACAGGTCCAATGCCTTTGTGTGTCTCTGTTTCCCAGATTGGACACAAGTTCATTGAAGTCAAGGACTGAGTTTTCCTGAATGAATGCTCACAACTGCTGACAAAGTAGATGCACACCACAGATGATGAATGAGTAATCAATATTCATCAACTCTTTCAAAGCCTGCATGTCAAATTAAGTTTGAGATTCAACCCAAATCCTGCTAAATGCTCCTATAAACTAAACTGTTGGAGCACATGGGTTATTCGCAGTGGGTATTTGAACAAAACAGAAAGAATGGATTCTGGATTGGCAGCTAACAATTTCAGCTGTTATAAAAACTCTGCAATGTTTTATTTCATGCTTAGGTCTCAATATGTGTAAATATTCTCATCAGATGACATTCACATTTGTAAATTTTTGTCTTGAAAAAAAGAAAAACACCTGATGCTTATTTCCCAAAGCAAATACCATTGTGATCATTTGAATTCATGATCAATTTTCTATATATTATAGTGAATTTTTACTTTTTGTTTTATTTATTTATTTAACCAAAATTATTTTTTTGGCCAGGATTAGTTTGCTTTTGTATAAAATTCTTAACAAAGATCTGATTTATCATTATTATTATTATTATTTTTTACTATTAAACATTGTTAGGGCTGGGGAGATGGCTCTCCATCCTAGAGGTTACAAATACTCGTTACTCTTCCAGAGAAACCAGCGTTAATTCCCAGCACCCACGTGGTGGCTCACAGCCATCTATAAGTCCAGCTCCAGGGCTCTCCTCTGAGGCTACCAGGCATGCATGTGTTACACAGACATACATGCCGCGGAAACACCCACACACATAAAAAGTAATAAAACAACTAAAAGAATGTTTTTGAAAGTGTCGTTGTTGACTATACCTTTACCATGTTGGGGTTTCTTTTTGTTTTCCTCATTTTATTAATTCTAATTTTGAACAGATAAAAATGCTGTTAAGAATATCTCATTTGGGGCTGGACAGATGGCTCAGAGGTTAAGAACACTTACTGCTCTTGTAGAGGACCCAGGTTCTGTTCCCAACACCCACATGGAGGTTCATAATTGTAACTTCAGCTCCAGGGAATCTGACGCCCTCTTCCAGCCTTGGATACCTCCAACATGGTGCACATACATACATGCGGGCAAAACAGTCATACACATAAAATAATTTTTTTCTTAAATAAAGAATATCTTCCTTCTTGAGTTTGTGTTGTATTGATAATTTCTATGAGTCTAGCATCCTGTGAATTTTTAGTCCTTAATATAATAAAAAAAAAAACCTGTATCGCTCTGTCAGACTTGTGCTTCTGTGATAGTTTCCAGTTGTGAGCAGCATCAGCTATTATCTCATACAAGTCAGGTGCTTCCCATGATCTGACAAAATTGTCCCTGGGATTAAAGCAGCACATGTGAGTGTCCCTGGAAAGGCAGCGTCGTGTTCTGCTTCAGAAGTCCTAGACATACAACACTGTCCCTCTTCCATCATCACAGCACAGGACACTTCTGGGAGAAGGGGATGCTACCCCATCCTTGTTGGAAGGCAAATAATGAAGAGTGTTTCTGTACTCTACAGGAATGCCTGGTTCCCATTCCATCACTGCCATTTATGAGCTCTCTGGTGTCTGATAAGTTATTAATTTATGCTCCAGGGCCCTCATTTGTTAAACAAAATTATTCAGAGGATAAATGAGTTGAACTGAGAACAGCATGTGGCAAACAAGTTAGGTTCCATTACGACTGTTGGAGCAATTGCTTCTTTTTCTCCAAACAGCTGATATTTTTCATACCTCTATCCAGCCGGGCCTCAAGTTTTCTTTTGAAAAAAGGAGTTACTAAACACCCAGAAGACCAGTTACATCAGTCTGGTACTTTTAACTACTATACAATATTTCAACAACTGGGCTTTTCTAAATAAACTTTGATTAGGCATACATTTTAGCCAATCCTCATAATTGTTGATTTTTATCCTTATAAGCTTTAATACTGTACATGTAATCTCTAAGCCTCATTCTCTATGTACCTTAAATAAATTACTCAAATCTTCATAAATGGCAAAAGGCAAAAGCTTTCTAGTCTTCTGTTCCATTCTGGAAACATCCACCCATCTTAATCTTTATATATAAGTCCCTCTTTTCTATGTTTACATCCTTCTAATGTTTCCTTTCCTTATTCCATGAGACATAAGCAATAATGAGTGAATTTACTACCTGTTGTGAGAATTTTCTCCCTGTTGGAGGTGGTGAGTGAGGGGTTGGGGTGGGGGAGATGGTGAGTGTAGTTCTCCCGGCATCCCTTAGTCCCTTGCTGTTACAGAGTATGACTTGCATACCACCCACCCTCTGCCCTGAACTCTCCAGCCCAAGGGCTGGGCTGCCCTTCCCCTGAAGAGTCTTCCCTATATAATCCTGATATTTTGGTTACATGCCCCTTTTTGGACCTCTGGACTCCTGGCTGCTGCATCTGCTTCCCTTCTCTCCCCTCTCCCTCACCCTCTCCCCACAGAGCCCAGTTCAGTCTGGCCATGTTTATTCTTGATTCTTTCAGCTGTGCCTGCCTCTGGCTACATTCTCCCACATATGTACAATAAACTTTCTCCTCCACCATACCTAGGAGCAGTCATGTCCTTTCCTTTCCTTTTTATTTCTTTTTTTTCATTCAATGAGTTAGAGATTGGGATGGGTAAGTCAGGAAACAAGCTGTGGGAGCCCACAGAGGTTTCCTAGTGGGATCTGAGCTTGCTTTACACAGCAGAGCTGCATAAGGGGATGGCTTGGTTATCAGGTGTTTGGAAGAGCCTACATTTGGCTGTGCAGTATGCTTTAATCTAGCAAGGGGGAGGTCTTTTGCCCCGCCCCTTGGCATTGTTATAAAAAGCCCTTTTGAAGAGACAGAAGGGGCCATTGGGTATTGACCCAGGTCCTCCCAAAGCTATCCTGTGTTTCTGTCTGTCCCATTTCCGCTATCTTTCTATCTACAAATTCCTTCTTCTCTCCTCCACATAGGAACCCTTCGAGAGGCAGGAGCTGGCCTCCCATATCAAGCACTGCCTATTCCCTCCTCATAAGGGCCCAGTGGCAAACCAGAGTTCAATTTAATCAAAGTTCATACAAGAGAACTGTGGTGATATTTTGTCTGTGTACCCCGATAAAGCTTATCTGAGGATCAGAGGAAAAAGCCAGCCACTGTAGTAAACATAGAAGTCAGGCAGTGGTAGCACACGCCTTTAATCCTATCACTCAGAAGGCAGGAATGCGTGTGGATCTCTATGAGTTCAAGGCCAAAATGGGAAACAGAGCCAGGCATGGTGACACACACCTTTAATCCCAGCACTGACCATAGAGGTCTTGAGGTCTGTACAGACAGACAAGAAGTGATGTAGATGGGTGGAGAGAGGAAGTGAGAGGTACAACAGAAAGGCATATATGTGTAGATATCCAGGAAGTAGCTCTCTTTGGCTGAGGATCTCTAAGTGGTGAGAACGTGGCAGGCTTCTTTCTGCTTTTCTGATCTCTCAGGTTTAACCCCAATATCTGGCTCCAGGATTTTTATTAATAAGACCATTTAGCACTTTGCCCTACAGAGAACCAATGAGTTCACTGGGCTGACTTACTGGGCATGGCTGAGGAATTCTGACAGGAGTGTGGTGACTTCACATCGATGCTGCCCAGCCCCTGGTCTTTCCCAGCCTGTATACTCTAGCTTTTCCTCCAAACCATGATGATTAGGGAAGAATGTGTACAACTGGCTGGAAGAAAGGCTGGATACTCAGATGAGGGACCAGTAACCCTCCTCACCCCCTCATCAACAGTCAAAAAGAGCAGATGTGGTCATTTTGTAAGGCAGGCACAGCTGATATGAAGATGGTGGTTATTTGGTTTAGGATAGTGCTGTACAACTTCAGTTCAATAAAAGGAAGCTGAATAGAAAACTATACACGTAAAACAATGTATTAACGTATTTAATATTACCCGAGTCCATACTGTTAAACTATGAGGCTTTAAAAGCTCCCAGGTAAACCATCTAGTCTTTACATAGTACATAGGGTCACTACCACAATTGTGGTTTTGGTTTTAAATGAATGTATGTAGCAGTTATAAAGAAGCACCAAATACATAACAAAACATTGTAAAATTGATGATTAGTACGGTGGAATTCCTGTTAAAAATATGATGCTGGAGTTACTATTGAGAGATCTTTAGACAGAGGATGAACACCCCATTAGCTGTTTTTATCACAGACATCCTTATTTCATATGATAAACAACAATATACACATCATGCGTTGTTCCAAACCCATGGGTTTTCATTGGACAGGAGACTTGACATTGAGTCCAGGGGCAACTAGCTGAAGCCAAAGCACCTGCCTTCCTTATGGTTAATCCCACTGCGTGAGAAGAAGACCACGATTTGGGGACAGATTTGAAGCCAGTTTTATTAAATACTGACCAGGACCATGGATTTGTAACCTGGGTAGATTTGATGAGCCTTACCATTTGTTGAGTTGTGCATTGGGAACAGGGATGAGCAAGAGACAGAACTGTGTATGAGATCTACATCAGGCAGAATGCTCAGTTTTTGGGGGTAGGCATCCTTTGAGATCTTTGTCATGTGTGAGCAGCAGAGTCACAGTTAGCACTCATGATTGAGGAGGATCAAACCAACATAGGAGGTGGGATTTGTAAAAAATATCAAATAAAAAGTTTTTTTTTTTCAAAAATGATTTGTCTCCCCCACCTTGTAAGAGTTTTATGCAAATATTTTAATTCCCCTACCCAGGGAAACCTTCCTTTACCCAAAGGCTACTTCTGCACTGCAGGAATGTGTTGGCCTGGAGAAGCGAACCTTTCTCCTTAAAGCACTGATTCCTTTCCCTTCTTCTTATGTTTCCTGTGTGACATTTTTTGGACTACCTAAATGAGTTCAGATTGTGAAGTTAGACCCCAAGCAATGGGGACAAGACAGCCACCACTGGAGCTGGAATAAAAACAAAACACATTTCTTGTCTGTGTGTGTTCACTCTTCTAAGCACACTTTCTTGATCAAGAGTCAAGTTTGCCTTGTCTAGATGCTTTTTAAAAAAGTGCATTATTGATGGTGTTATAAAATGGGATTATTACACAATCTGACTGTGAAACAAATGATGCAGGATATCCTTCTGTAGGCTGAGAATATGTGTTGCTTTTATTGGTTGATGAATAAAGCTGCTTTGGCCTGTGGCAGGGCAGAATATAACTAGGCAGGAAAGTCAAACTGAATGAGGGAGTCACAGAGAGACACAGCAGCTGCAGAGGAATAAGATGCCAAAGCATTACTGGTAAGCCATGGGCCACTTGGCCATATACAGATTGATAAAAATGGGTTAATTTAAAAGGAAGAGCTGGCTAGTAATAAGCCTGAGCCACTGGCTGAGCATTTATAATTAATATAAGTCTCTGAGTGATTATTGACAAGCAGCTGAGGGACAGGGCAAGATAGAGAAAAACTTTCAGCTACAAATATGTGTGTATAACAATGTGTGGCACAAAGTTAAAAGTGTTATGTTTTGTTGTTATTGTCTTCAGCTTGCAGTGAGCTTGCACAGCATTTCTCCAATGACTAAGAGATAATTTCCATAGAGAATGCTACAGAGACAATGTAAGGATCCTGGGACTCTGAGGCCAAGGGTGCAGCAGCCCTGTATGAAAATAAATTAGAAAGTCTAACAAGGCCTTTGTGGACACTCAGAGTAACAATCCACAGAAATATATGCTCCAAAAAGAAAGTCACTTTTGCTATCTGCTATGTATATAGTGCTTAAAACAATGCTTGACACACCTCAGGCAAGTATGCAGGCTTTTGATGAGTAAATGGATGAGTTTGAAGAATGGTAACGTTGGAAGTGTCTCTTGCACGGTATCAAGTCAAGCAAGAGATGAAATCAGCTTGGAATGGTGGTCCCAACACTCAGGAAGATCAATATGAGTTCCTCACCTGTATAGCAAGTTCCAGGATAGCCAAGATTGCATAGAGAGACCCTGTCTCAGGCCGGGTGTGTGTGAAATTATATTACCAAAATTATAACTTGTGAAAATATATAAGTGAACAGTGAAAAGCAGAAAGCAATGTATAAGACTGAAAATAGTTCTATTACACTGGTATGCATATATATATATGTATATATATATATATATATATATATACATACATACATATATATGCATCTATATATAAAAGCAAAGGGAAAAGTAAAGTTTTTTTTTTTTCCTTTTTGTAACAGGGTCTCATATAGTTTAGTCTAGTCTAGTTCTCACTAGATAGCACAGTCTAGCCCTTAACTTATGATATTCCTGCTCTCACTAGGATTACAGGTGTGAGCCACTTTACCTGGTTAAAACTTTCTTAAAGTAAAACCACTGCCATGTCATACATCTATAAATGGGCTATTCCATTCATACCCCTTTAAAATGTATACTGAGAAACCTTATTATGCAAAAAAGAGTGATTTCACCCAATTAAATTAGAACCCTTGATTAGTAGGACTAGTTTTTATGCCTGATTTCAAGAGAAAAGTAGACTGAAACAGAGGATTGCAGACATAATTGAGACGCATGCTTTCAGATTACATTTCAGCTGACTGTCAATCAGCCTGATCTCCTAGACCCTTGAAGTACACCCTAAAGCACAAAGTATTTATGTACACTCCAGAAACTTTGATCATCTAGGACTCAATTATATTCACCACTCTAGTCTTCCTAAGGCATGACAGAAGCTCATGCATTTCAAAAAGATGTTTCATGGCAAATGTTGAACTATGGGTATTAGGTTAATTTCTACTTAACCAGAATATCTAGTTAACTAGAATGACTTGTCCCCTGAACAGTCCTATATAATAAGTTTTGATTATTCTTTGGTTTCTGAAATTATTGTCCAAGTTCTTCCTATTAATAGTGCTTGGTGGAAAAAAATTATTTCTACAGTCACTCTGCTTAGGGACAGTCTGATTGTCCTCAGCTTTAAAACAGAAGCGACAGAAAGTAAATGTTCTTTGTGTTTGACTTTGACCCTTAGAGATGCTGCATGACAGGATAAGCTGGGTTGTAGAGAAAACAGAAATTTGGGGGCTTGTGATGTCTATTTATGGATGTATTAGTGTTATAAGTTTCATTTTGAGGAAGTATGGATTAGGCATTAAAAATAATTTATCTTTATTTGTTTTCCAGATTAATGACCCCTCTAAAATAGAAAATTGAATCAGGATTTAGTTATTTCATCTGAAAAAGCTAATTGAAACACATATTTATGAAATTAGATGTGGAGAAGTGAACCTGCCACCACCCACTCAACTACAACAAGAACGTTTTTCCACTTCTGAGACAGCATAAGAGAGGAGAAATTAATATGCATGTGGCACATCTTCCATCTCCCTTCTCCAGTCTGCTGGTGCCTGTTGATGAGTCTGGAATTTTTCTTTCTTACTGAAAATGGTATAAACTGGCAAAGACCTAAGAGAACCAGAGGCTAATGAGAGGTGAGATAATGTGGATTACATTTTATAGGTATTTTTTTATGTCAGTTGTTAGTTTATTAACATTTACATGCCAATAAATTGAAAGACAATTATTTCTAAAGTATATGACAAATCCAGGCATTGTAGCACATGCCTGTAGTTGATTGATAAGCTAATGCAAAAGAATCTTGAGTTTGGGCTCAGTCAGAGCTAGGCAGTGGGACAGAGCACGTAGGAACTCGGCTGCTGCAGCCCTCCCCTCCCCTGTTCACTCAGCCACATCCTTCCTTCCAGCACATCAGCGGAACTTCAGAAATGCAAGTCCTGTGCGCAAGTGCCCTCAGATCTGTGCTTGCTGCAGGTTGGCTGGGGTGTCCTCTGCCAAGTCGAATCCCATGCAGAAGGAAGCCCAGAGTCGGTTTGGGAATGCAGCAGTGGTGTTTGACACGTTTCCGGTTTTTCTAACACACACCTACCTGACAGAAGCCACAAAAGGAGAGAGACGTCTACTGTGGCTCATAGTTCAGAAGATTATCCATGGTGGCAGGAAAATCATATCAAAAGGCTGGAGGCTTCATACAGTGGGAGCTCACAGGGTGGCCTGCTGCATCTTCCAGGTCAGCAAGCAGCGATACTGGACAGGACCAGGCTCACACCCTAAATTCAGCCTCCATGGAACTATGTTGGCCAGCTAGGCCCCATCCAACAGACTCCACAGCCTCCAAACATCAGCTGGGAGCCAAGTACTGAAGCACAAGGGCCCATGGGAGACATTTTCACCCAAGCCGGGCTAGGACTATTGACAAAATAATCTCAGATACGTGTGGAAACAACCTCTCTCCCTTTGGTAATAATTTCCATCCTAATTCAAAGCTGGATTCATAAGACTGAGTGGTTTTATGACTTCACTTCTTCTTAACTGAAGTCTTTGGATGAATGCTCAAGAACTGTCCCTTTAGTGCACAGGGAAGGTTCAAAGCATCCCCTCTCCCGTCTTTCCTTTTGCACCCAAACAGCAGTACCCCATGCACTCTTTACGTTATTGCCATAAAAATTACCTTAATTTTAGCCACTTCAAAAACAATAACAAAACACAAAACAAACATTTTTTTTATCCTCTGCAGGTTCAGAGGGCTTGACTGAGCACTGTACTGGGTATCAGTAGGCTAACTTCAGACTACCGAGAGAGAGCTCTTGTCTGGAATCTCTGAGGGAGAATCTGTTTTAGGCTCTGTGCTGGCTAGTTTTATGTCAGCTTGACACAGGCTTATAGCCATCTGAGAGGCGGGAACTTCAATTGAGCCTCCATACAATTGGGCCATAATCATGCTTGTAGAGCATTTTCTTAATTAGTGATTATGTGGGAGGGCCCAGCCCATTATGGGTGGGGCACCCCAGGTCCTATAAGAGAGTAGGCTGAGTAAGCTATGGGCATCAAGCCAGAAAGTGGCACTATTCCATGACCTCTGCATCAGTTCCTCCTCCAGGTTCCTATCCCGTTTGAGTTCCTGTCTTGACTTCAGTGATGAACATCGATGTGAAAGAGTAAGCCAAATAAATCCCACTCTCGCCAAGCTGCTTTGGTCATGGTGTTTTAATCACAGCAATAGTAGCCCTAAGACAGACTCATTCAAGCTGTTGGAAGAACTCAGTTCCAGGGTGACAGGAGTGGGGAGGTTCCTGTTTCCTCGCCACAGGGGTTGTCATCACCCAGAGGGTGTCTCTTGGCAGTTCCCCTTGACCTTCACAGACAGCAGTGGATCAAATCCCCATGGTTCCCTTTCTCTGACCTCCTCCACCTTGTCCGGCTGGCTTTTCTTCTGCTGCATCACTCTGCCCTCTTTTCCTACGTTTAAGGGCTCAGGCAATTACTTGGACCAACCTGGCAATCTAGATAATCTCTTTATTAGTATTCTACTTGTGATTTTTCTTCACAACAAACCACAGCTTAGCAGCTGAGTGAATAGGAAAAAAAGTATGATTCTGTATTCCACAGCCCCAAATCTTCCTCTCTCTATACTTCTTTGGAATCTAGTCCATGGGTGAGGTTCAGTGCCCTCTCTCCCTTCCTCGGTCCTTTCCTCCCTCTCTCCCTTTCTCCTTCCACCCCCACCACTCTCTCCTTCTATCTCACCTCCAGCCCCTGCTCAGGCTGGTCTTGAACTTATCATGGAGGCCAATGTATCCTAAAAGTCATGACTTTCCTACTTTAGTCTCCCCAGGGCTGGATAACTGACATGGGCCACAACAAGGCAAAACACAAACTTGATTTTTTTTTTTTTTTTGGTTTTTTCCAAGACAGGGTTTCTCAGTGTAGTTTTGGTGCTTGTCCTGGATCTCGTTCTGTAGACCAGGCTGGCCTTGAACTCACAGAGCTCTGCCTGGCTCTGCCTAAAGACGTGTGCCACCACTGCCCAGCATTCACAAACTTGATTTTTTTGAGTTAAACTAGAAGACATCCTTTTATTACCAATATATAGGTAAAGCAGATGAAAGATGTTACTTAATAGAGAGGACATTCGTTTGGCTATTTGTCCCTGTGCTTTTTCCAATCTTGGGCTCAACAATTCACGCTCTTACAGTCCCTCCTCTTTCTCGACAATGGGACACCTGGAGCTCCACCTAGGGCCTGGCTGAGGATCTCTGCATCCACTTCCATGAATGGAAGCACATGAATTATGAACCAAAGGCTGTGGAGCCCCCAGCTGGATCAGGCCCTCTGGATAAGTGAGACAATTGAATAACTTGAACTGTTTGGGAGGCATCCAGACTGTGGGACCGGGACCTGTCCTTAGTGCATGAGCTGGCTGTTTGGAACCTTGGGGTTACACAGGGACACTTTGCTCAGCCTGGAAGGAGGGGACTGGACTTGCCTGTACTGAATCCACCAGGTTTAAATGAATCCCCAGGGGAGTCTTGGCCCTGGAGGAGATGGGAATGGAGAGGAGGGGCTGGGAAGAAAGTGGGAGTGAGGGTGGGAGGGGGGAGGACAGGGGAATCCATGGCTGATGTATAAAATTAAAATACAAATATAATAATAATTTAAAAAATGCCCAACCCGCCCCCCCCAAAATAGAGAGGGCATTTAAATATTGCTGACGGGAAGCAAACGTGGGCCTCACTGAGTGCCTAGAACAGCTCAGAATTCACAGTTGTGGGGAGCAAAGCACCCTGTGCTGTCTACTATATGGGGCTTCTAGATGGAAATTTCAGCTCACTGACAAGTCCTTAGGAAGCTGTGTAGGCTCACACCCTACTCATGCATAGAGCGTGATTCTTTGACGTAGATACAGCTAAGAACCACCAGACGTTTACAAAGACAAAAGCAAGCGGAAACAAAACCAAGATGAAATGAAACAACAGCAGCAGCAACAAATAGAGGAAATAAAGACTACGCAGGGAGCAGATGGAAATCCTCCTAAAAATATACAGATATTCTCAGGGAGTCACCAGGAACTATTATGCTTCCATAAAATAAAAAGAGCACACTATTTTAAAAAAAGGAGTGATCAGATATAAAAGCTTTTGTAAATTAAGAAAATATTACTAGAAATTCAGCTAACATGGAGCTTGAAAGCCTGGCAATGAAGTTTCTGGGATTTTAGAGGCTCCACAGCTGGATGATCAGACCTATGGGGACTTTGAAGTTGGAACTATGTGACCAGACTTCCATCATGGTCTCCCTCTCCTACTGTCTCTTGCCTCCAAAATTAACAATCTAAAGATAGGAAAACAAACACCCGGTAACCTGCCTTCCCTCCCACCTGTTTATTGTCACAGAAGTCTTGTCTGTGAGTGAGCTACTGTGGCAGCCCCGGGGTCATGGCAGTCCTGGATGTGCTGTATGTACTCTCAGTCATAGTGATGGGCCAGGTGGCCATGTCACGTCCTTTATTTCCAAAGTTCCTCTCCACTACAGCCAGTGAGAAAAACAGCTGCAGACCTTCAAGCAAGGAGCCTGATGGCTGCTGACCGAACATTCCAAACTCCACTGGTTCTCAGAAATGTAGTTAGAGTTTTCCTGCCTGGCCCACAGTCAGGACAAATCTCTCTTACCCGCCAGTCCTACAGTCGCTCAGACCCAACCAAGAAAGCACACAGAAACTCACATTGTTTAGAAACTGTATGGCCGTGGCAGGCTTCTTGTTATCTACTTCTTCTATCTTAAATTAACCCATTTCTGTTAGTCTATACTTTGCCACATGGCTTGTGGCTTACCAGTGTCTTTACATGTTGCTTTTCATGGTGGCAGCTGGCAGTGTCTCTCTCCAACCTTCTACTTCCCAGAATTCTCTTCTCTCTTGTCCCGCCTATACTTCCTGCCTGGCCACTGGCCAATCAGAACTTTATTTACACAGAGCGATATCCACAGCACTTCTCCTTTTCTTTTTTTTTTTTTAAGGAAGGTTTTAACTTTTACATAGTACAATTACATATAACAAAACAATTATCAAGCAAGAATTACAGTTACAATATTAAAGAAGATATCCTATCTATCTTATATTTGTGAGTTTAAGGTTTTATAACTAACTTATCTTGTATCATAACTGAGGAAATTATAACTATCTAGTCTTCAACCACATCAAAGACCTCAGAAGGATATAATATTACCTGAGAACTGGGAGAAGGATGTAAGCATTTTTCAGGAGTCTTGCAAGAGTAGACAGAGACAGCTGGCAGCCTGGACAGTCACCTAATGCTCCTTTGTAAAGTTGGGGCATTTGTCTTTAGCCCACAGGGCTAGAGTCTCTTGGTCACTTCTCTCAGTGTCCTGTAGAATGTCTGGCAGTTTCCTCTGTGAAGCAGGAACCTCAAGAACCATTTTGTCAAGCAAAGTTTAGTGGTCACCTTTCTATGGGTCCTGCATGTCCAGTCGATCAAGCAGTCCAGGCAAGAACAGTTTCTTGTCCAAATGGCTATTTTTGTCAAGGTGAAGATAAACTCCATATGAAGTGTCTTCAATGCCCATCCTCCTCTCTGAAGTAAAACGGTGCTGCCAGGAGCAGACATGTCTCACTGTCCAGAAAGTCTAAATTTTAAAAGTATTTTAAATGCCATATTCTGTAGGTCTTTGAAGTATTTGAAGATTACCTATCCATCTGAAATATCTCTTGTATACCTAGAAGACTTAACTAACATGGCTACAAGTATGAGTATCCTAGATGACTAATTATTAATCTATTTTTAATTATCCATTACAATTTAAAATGAGCTATACAAACATAATACCTTAAACATGAGTAGAAATATGCACACAGTATAACAAAATTAACTTTAAGTTTGTATCAATAGACTAAAGTCTATACCAATGTAAAACATTTTAAACAAGTTGTTGCTCTTTAGAAATAAGTTCCTTAATCTACCCTTTTGTCCTATTATATCTATATCATATCCCCTTTTCTTCTTTAGAAAGAGATTGCATTTATAATCAACCCGATTTAAATAAAAATATTGGTTTTTCTCTGTCCCACACCAGAGGGCTCTTCTGATTTGGGACACAAGAATCTCTTAACTTTTTCTTTTAGCAATATGTCTGGGTTTAGAGAAGGAGTGAGCCAATTCCATCTCCAAAGCCAGCTTGATAATTTTGGGAATGTGGGTGTAGTTTCTCTTACTACTTCCTGCTGGAGGGGGGCGCTGTATCTTATGGGGACACAAAGAAAATTTTAGGATTATGGAGTAGTCCATGAGGGTAAACCTCTGAGCCAGTTGCCTTGAAACCATTCTGGATATTGGATCATCTGGGCCATGGTGTCATCAGAGACCGACCTTTCAGGTGGTCTTGGCTGATCAAACCTGATGTATCTTAATCTGGAACAAATCCACAGCCTCTGGCTTTCTGTGGAAACAAAAGCAGAGACTCTTTTCTAAAGCAACATATCCTTATATCCAAATTTTGAAGTCAAGGTACCTTTAAAATTTACATATTTGTTTAACTCAACAGCTTTTACAATCAAATCTTTCTCTGCAGTTAAAAATCCCAAAGACAAGGCAAAACAGATTCTCTGTGTAATATTCATCTTTGTAAGACTGAAATGCCGCTGTGGCTGCTGACTCCGCCCACCTCTGCTTCCCAACATGGCGGTGGTACAGTTTACCGCCAGCTCTGGGTCTGGAGCCATGTGTACCATCAACTATCAGAAGCAGTTCTATCAAAGCAGTGCATAGCCCAGAAACTTTTTTTTTTTTTTTTTTAAACTAGGAAAGGCTAAATGTACCACGCAGCAGAGTAAAGCGCCCTTGTAGACTCCTCATTCCCGCCATACTGCAGGTCAGACGCACACGCCAGGAACCCGCCATAGTAGCTCAAACCGGCAGGCTGCCGCTAACTTGAGAGAGACAATTAGGAAGGTGTTTTTAGCTCCGTCTTAGAATCTTTTTTCTCAGGTTTTAGGCGGAAATTCTTGCCAACACGTTGGATGCCATTTGTAGTTGGAATTTTCCTGCCTGGCCCACAGTCAGGACAAATCTCTTACCCACCAGTCCCACAGTCGCTCAGACCCAACCAAGAAAGCACACAGAAACTCACATTGTTTAGAAACTGTATGGCCGTGGCAGGCTTCTTGTTATCTACTTCTTCTATCTTAAATTAACCCATTTCTGTTAGTCTATACTTTGCCACATGGCTTGTGGCTTACCAGTGTCTTTACATGTTGCTTTTCATGGCGGCAGCTGTCAGTGTCTCTCTCCACCCAGTCTTCCACCTCCCAGAATTCTCTTCTCTCTTGTCCCGCCTATACTTCCTGCCTGGCCACTGGCCAATCAGAACTTTATTTACACAGAGCGATATCCACAGCACAGAAAGGCCAGTGTAGACTAGTGTTGTGTATTCACACCAAGCATAAAGGATATCCTCTGAGTGGACTGGCAGCTCAGAGGATCACACTGAACAGTCGAGAGCTGTGCAGGCTTCTCCCACATGAACTCACATCCTTGGTTGATGCTTCAAAGTGCCCCACAGAGTTGGAGATGATGGCTCCATTTACATTTTGTAGCAATGTTAGCTGGCAAGAGGCAGCACTCAGAAAAACACTCCAGGGCAAATAGCAGACCCTTGAATGGCAGCAGAGAGGACCTTCTCTTGGAGGAACAAACTTTCTAAATTACCATATGATGACTGTGCCCTTTAAGGTAGAATTTATGGATGGGTCATCTCATAATGGATATATACATTTGATTTTTGCTTTGAGGTGAGTTCTTTTGGAGATGTGTACTGGAATTTGAAGCAAGTCACAGCTGTGATCATCTTGTACAAAATAAAGAGGCAATTTTTTTAAGTGACAGTGTCATAATTTGGACAGTCCCTGCCAATGATGTAGTAGCCTGAGTCACATTTTTTTTTTTTTTTTGGCTAGGGTGCAAAGCCATTGAGTTTCTTGTAGACATTATACCAACATTATCACATCATACCGTTTAAGGAAAATTTATATTTCACAGAACTTGTCTCAGCAGCCCAGCTTGCAGAGAAATTTTCAGTATTAAATTCGGAAGTTCTCATAATGTTTTTGACAGCTCAGTAGGAGAACTCAACCTTTTAAGCATGGTATTAACTGTAAAACTATTTAAAATGTTAACCTACCACTTAAACTGTGTAAATGTACAAAAAGACAAACTAGCACACATGACCTGGGAGGCTGATCAGATTAGGTTGTGGTTGTGGCTTTGAAAGTAGTGAGTGTCAGAATCTGCCATGTCAACAGTTTTTTTTTATGTTTGTTTGTTTATTTTATGACAAGCATTAGGCTTTTACAAAGGACATAGTCTCAACTGTGGCTGTTCATAGCAGCCATCTCTCTGTACACTTGCTGCTACCTTGTGGCTTTTAAAGGCTGAGCAAACTTCTTATTTTTAGAAAGTAAAGATGTAGTTTACCCCTTGCTCTTAATTAGGTGAAACCTTTTTTTCTGAAATGTTACCTACTTTGTGAACTTTACCAGTCACTTTTTTATTGTGAATTATGAACTAGTGTAAACTTGTGCAGTTCATGTCTATTGATTATGCCAAAGTACAAATGTTTATATTTGGGATGAAACATTTCTCTTCTCTGCAACATTGTTTCTTATTTTGGCATTAAAAATAGATGATGTCTGAGAAATCTGGCTGAAAATGGCTAACGTAGTATAAAGAGAAGATGAAACTATCCAAAAGCCAGACTATTTAAGCAACGGTGAAGGTGTTGTCAGAAGAAGAACACATAATTTAGGAATTAAGTGCTGTGGGATAATGCTTTTGTACACTGGTTTAATAAAACGCTGATTGGCCAGTAGCAAGGTGGGATAAGTAGACAAGGAGAATTCTAGGAAGAAGGCTGAGTCAGGAGACACAACCCTGCCTTCCAGGGAGCAGCATGTAATGGCACACAGGTAAAGTCATGGAACATGTGGTGACATATAGATTAACAGAAATGGGCTGAGTTTAAGTGTAAGAGCCAGTTAGCAAAAAGCTTGAGCCATGGCCATGTAGTTATAATTAATATAAGCCTCTGTGTGTTTACTTGGGGGATGCCAGTGGGAGAGATTTGTCCCCACCGCCGGCAGGATGGGACACAGAAAATCATCTACACTTAAGGACTAGAAGAAATCTACCAATGCGGCCCAGAGCAATAAGTTCACAATGTCAATGGACACTGGTGTATCAGGAAAACAGAATAAGAAAAAGATTCAGTAAGGAAAATAGCTCATAATCAGTCTCTGGGAATAAGAGAGTGATTGTCTTGACAATAGCATGAGTAGAAGCTAACAAGATTCTTCTGTTGAGAATTCTCTATTGAAGTCTGTGACCCACTTTTTAATTGGGTTATTTGTTTTGTTGATGTCTAGTTTCTCAAGTACTTTATATACTTTGGAAATTAGCCCTCTGTCTGCTGTGGAGTTGGTAAAGATCTTTTCCCATTCTGTAGGTGGTCATTTTGTCCTGTTCACCATGTCCTTTGCCTTCAGAAGCTTTTCAGTTTCGTGAGTTCCCATTTATTGATTGTTGGTCTTAGTGTCTGCACTATTGGTGTCCTGTTCAGGAAGTGGTCTCCTGTGCCAATGCATTCAAGTCTATTCCACACTTTCTCTTCTATCAGGTTCAGTGTAACTGGATTTATATTGAGGTCTGATCCACTTGGACTTGAGTTTTGTGCAGGAGATATGGATCTATTTACATTCTTCTACATGCCAACGTCCAGTTAGACCAGCACCATTTGTTGAAGATGTTTTCTTTTTCCTATTGTATAATTTTGGCTCCTCTGATGAAAATCAGGTTTCCGTAGGTGTGTGGATTTACATCTGGGTCTTCAATCTGTTTCCTTTGAACAATATGTCTGTTTTTATGCCATTACCATGCAGTTTTTATTACTGTAGCTCTGTGTCAGAGCTTGAAATCATGGATGGTGATGCCTCTGGAAATTCTTTTATTAGCTAAGACTCCTAGCAATGGGGATATGGAAACTGAACTGGCCATCTCCTTTAGCCAGGCAAGACTACCAGTGGAGGGACTGGGACACCAAACCAGCCATATAACCTTCAACCTACAATTTGTACTGCCTATAAGACATGCTGGGGTATAGGTATTGCAGAAACTGGAGTGGCCAACCAATGACTGGTCTAGCTTGGGACCCATGACACGAGAGGGAGCCCACCCCTGACACTGTCTGGAAGGCCAGAACCTAGAGGCTGGATAGCCCAGAAACCTAGGATAGAATCATACATGACTGGCAAAAAACCAATAAAGTGATTCCTAATTATATCCTGCTGTACTCATAGACTAGTGCCTATCCCAATTGTCTCAGAGAGGCTTCATCCAGCAACTGATGGAAACAGATGCAGACCCACAGCCAAACATTGGAAAGGCCTCAGGGAATCCTGCAGGAGAGGGAAAGGAAGGATTGTAGGAGCCAAAGGAGTCAAAGACATCAGAAGAAAACCCACAGAATCAACTAACCTTGGCTCATGGTGGCTTGAAGAGACTGAATGGACAACCTGGGAGACTGCATGGAACTGACCTAGGCTCTCTGCATATGTGTTACAATTGCATAGTTTGGTCTTCTTGTGGGACTCCTAATGGTAGAAACAGGAGCTGTCTCTGACTCTTGTGCCAGCTTTTGGGACCCCTGTACTTACACTGAGTTGCCTCCTCTAGCCTTCAACTTGATATGCCATGTTTGGTTGATATCCATGGGAGGCCTTCCCTTCTCTGACTAGAAACAAAATAGGAGTGGATGTGGGGGGAGGGGAGGAGGAGATGGGGAGGGACTGGGAGGAGAGGAAGGAGGGAAAACAGGTGGTAAAACATTAATTAAAAAAGAAGCTAACGAGAGTACAGCAATGCCTTCAAATGGTTGAGCAGCCCAAGCTCCCACCCAAAAACAGGAACATTTTAATCAGTGAGAAAACAGACTAAGGAGGAAAAAGAAAATGCAATGGGGAAGAAATAAAATATTCAAAATGCTGCTAAGAGAGTTGCCAGGTATCTGGGTAGCAGATGTAAGGAGGAACCAGTCCAACCTAGAGCTCCTGGGATAATTTCTTCATTAAGAATAAGGCCAAACTAGAATATTGCAGAGGCTGGGAAGTTTTCAGACCCAATCTGGCAGGGTGGAACTAAGGGACATCAAGTGGCTAAAATTTCAAGAAGATATGAATTTTGTTTTTGAAATGGGGCCTTATGTAGTCCACCCAGAAGAGGCCTCAAACTTGCTAGGCAGCAGAGGTTGTGTCTGAACCCTGATCTCCTTTGCTTTATTTTGTATATAGGCTTACAGGCATGTGCCACCATGCCCATTTGAAAGGTATTTAGTTTTTCAAAACTCCCAAACCAGCCAGACTCCTGCAGTCACAGCACTCAGGAAGCTGAGGCAAGATGATTGCTGTAAGATTGAGATCAATCTGGGCTACATGAAGTTTGAGGCTGGCCTGGGCTAGAGAATGTGATTCTGCCCCCTAAAACAAAACAGAAGAAAAAAATCTGAAGAAAGTAAAGATGGCACATATTTCATCTTTAGGACAATAGTAGCTAATAAAAGAAGAGTCATCTTGGTGCACTGTTCAACTGAACAGCTAATAATAAGTGTAGCTCTATGTGTTGCTTAAAAGAACTTGAGACATATTACCAGTGTGCAGAGACAACAAGAGAAGGCAGATGTGTACATGATCATGTTCAATACACGGGAAACAAAGCTGCTTGTAGAGAATGAGGTGGAAGTGAGTCTGGAAGGTCTGAGGAATGGTAAGGCCAATGACAAACTTCCTAGTGATAAATATTTGGAGAATTAATTTGTACCTAAAATTTGATAAGCTAAAATTTTATATTTGAAAAGAGCATGATACCCAGGCCACAGGGCTACTTTCCTCATTGGCCTCCTGGCAATTTTGAGCCCTGCCATGGAGAAGAGAAGTAGCCATCTATCCAGCTGAGCACAGCCTTCTGAACAGCCTGGGTGAGGCAGGTTTGTCCCTGCAAACCAGAGCCGGACACTTGAACTGACTGAGAACACACTCTGGAGAGTTCAGCCACACTGAACCCCAGGGAAGGGACTGGTTTTCCTCCTTTTACGTATCCTTCTGCTGTTTGTTCTTCGACTGTTTTAGTGCACAGACTGCCAGTCAAACATCAAAATGAAAACAAATGTGCCAGATGTGTGGTGGCTCACATCTGTAGTCCCAGCAGTGGGGCAACTGAAGCAGGATGGTTAGGAGTTTAAGACCAGCCTAAGCTACATAGTGAGACCCTGTCTCAACAAAACAAAACCTTCAAAGAGAAAGAAAAAGGGAGGAAGTAAAAGTTTACATCAGTAACAGTCTTGTGAACCATGAAAACGTTAGCTTCGTTGGAGTGTTAGAGTGTTCAGGTTACAAGGTCATAGTGTGCAGGGGAAAAAAGTTAATTACAAAGTACAAAGATAGGGCTTATCAAAGTTAGGGTACTTCTTTATTTGCCATATCTGTATATATTCCCTAACTGTTCTAACAATAATGCAAAAGCAGCATCACTGTTGAAGTGTAAGATGAATGTATCGTGTTTTCAGGAGCCTTATTGTTGTAGAATATTATTTTAAGGTGTGTGACTTTTGTTTATGTTACATTTGTTTAACTCTCTGAAGCTGTGTTACTTTGCCAGTCTAAAATACCTGATGGTCTAATAAAGAGCTGAGTAGCCATAGGTGAGGCAGGAGAAAGGATAGGCAGGGCTGGCAGGCAGGGAGGATAAATAGGAGAAATCTGGGAGGAAAAGAAAAAGGTAGTCAGAGAAGGAAGAGGACCCAGAGGCCAGCCACAGAGTAATACTAAGATTACAGAAATAAGAGAACAAGTAAAGCCCAGAGGCAAAAGACAGACAGGTTAAGTTAAGGAAAGCTGGCTAGCAACAAACCAAGCTAAGGCTGAACAATTATTACCTTAATCTTAATTTATAATTAAGAATAAGCCTTCATGTATTATTTGGGAGCTGCGTGGTGGGCCCTCCCAAAAAGAGCAAAAGCAAATGACAACATTTTGATGTACCAACTTGAGGGTCTTGAATTTCCATAGTGCCTGAGAAAGCTTGAAAAGTGAAAAAGGAAAAGGATACAGCCCCTGTAAGAGGCACTACTGTTCAGCTGGCAGGGCAGCGCTGAATAAAAACAGCAAGCTAAGTAAAAATTGCCTGTGGCAACACAGGCACTGGCTTCCACAGCTAGGATGGTTGAATGCAGTTTTCAGCCATGAACCTCTGACCAGGGTCATGAGCTTGGCTTTCCCAACCTGAGAAGCTGAGAGATGTACGTGGGAAATCCAGGTGTAGGTTAACAGTTTAAAAGTTTGCTGGTGCAATCAAAAAAGACTAGAGATATGCAGTAAAGGAGATCCAGATGGGAAAAAAAAATCTTTCAACAGGTTGTTACAGTGTGTTTAACAATGAGCATAGGCATGAGAAAAGGAAAAGTGTATAGTCATAGAAAAAAGTCAGGGAGTCTGGATACTGTAATGTTACTGTGTTGATTTTGAATTTTTTGATTGTTGAAAAGCAAAGGATAGCTGCAAAGAGATCTGGAATTGCAAGAGGGACTGTTGAAATAAATCAGCCTATATACTTTAGGAATGCCTTAACATTTAAAAAGTCAAAAAATATTTCTGTCAAATGGAAATCAAAAATGCTTTGGATTTTTGTTCCCACAGGAGATGAGAGGCTGTGGATTCCTTCAGTGTTAATGTGGATCAGGTGAGACCTCTTGAAAGTTGATAGGTGATCAAAATCAGCAAAGGTTATTGCTGGTCTTCCCAGGACTTGGCCATTATCTGAAATTTTCTCTCTAGGACCCTAAAGATATTTCATCCACAGAAGCAGTATGGAGGAAACGATGCCCATATTCCCAAGAGTTGAGGGTTGTGAGTAGTCTTTGGTGGGTTTGGATGTTTGTTATCATTTAGGGGAATATAATATATTGATACAAATTTAAAGTTATTTTTGTTACACTGTATATATATTTCTACTCTTGTTTAAAGGATTTTTGCATATTGATAAAATCTTAAGGTTACTTTTACTACAACATATTGTATATAAGTTTCTATTCTTGTTTAAGGTATTATACCTATGCAGTTTATTTTAAAATGTAAGGTAAAATTCTACTTTTTGAAAGCTGTTATTATAGACTATATAGGATAATCAGGAAACATAGGTTAGTGGTTAGTCATTTATAACAATCAAATTTGTAGTTATGTTAGGTATGCTTTCCAGATCATATAGAGATATATTTTAGATAGATAGGTGGTCTTCAAACCTTTCAAAGACCTACAGAGTGTGGCATTTAAAATGTTTTGTTAACATAAGTTTTTCATGACTATGAGACACATTTGTTCCTGGTAGCACCAATTTTCTTCAGAGAAGATGTTGGGCATTGAAGCAACTCCTTATGGAATTTGCTTTCATTGTGGCAAGGTTAGCCCCTGGGCAAAGAAACTGCTTTTGCCTTGACTGCTTGGCTGTGTGCTGTGTAGACTAGACATGCAGGACACAGAGGAAAGTTACTATTGAACTTTGCCGATACAAGGCAGGACAGTCCTTCAAAATTCCTGCTGCATACAAGAGTCTGTCAGATATTCTGCAGGACACAGAGGAAAGTGACTGACAAACTTTGCCAATGCAAGGCAGGACAGCCCTTCAAATTTCCTCCTTTACTGAGAAATTTGCCTTATACTCCAGGCCTGTAGGCTGAAGATGGATGCCCCAATGTTTCAGAAGGGACTTTGGATGACTGTCTAGGCATTCTAGAGTTTTGGAAGTTGTTTGCAATGCACTTTTTGTTTACTCAAATAATATTATCTTTCTGGGGCCTTTGATGGAGTTGAAGACTAGATAGTTATAGTTGCAGTTTTTCTTATTTATGATAGAAAGTAAGTTAGGTGTAAAACTTTGTATTCACTAAGGTAGGAAAGAAAATAATTTTCTCTGAATATGCCAACTACAAGTGGACAGAATATTGTAAATATAATTCTTTCTTGGTAACTGTTTTTGTTGTGTATAGTTTTACTATGTTAAAGTTAAAACCTTTTCTTTTTGTTTAGACAAAAAGGGGGAAATGTAGAATATTATTTTAAGGTGTGTGATTTTTTTATGTTGCATTTTGTTTAACTCTCTTAAGCTGTGCTACTTGCCTGCCTAAAACACCTGATGGTCTAATAAAGAGCTGAATAGCCAGCCAATGGTGAGGCAGAAGAAAGACTAGGCAGGACTGTCAGACAGAGAGAATATATAGAAGAAGTCTTGGAGGAAAAGAAGAAAGCAGTCAAAGAAGGAGGAGGACCCAAGGGCTAGCTACCTACACAGCAAGCCACAGAATAAGACTAAGATTTCAGAAGTAAGAGAACAGGAAAAGACCAGAGGCAAAAGACAGACAGGTTAAGTTAAGGAAAGCTGGCTAGTAACAAGCCAAGCTAAGGTCGAATAATTATTATCTTAATCTTTATTTAAGAATAAGCCTGGGGCTGGAGAGATGGCTCAGAGGTTAAGAGCACTGACTGTTCTTCCTAGAGGTCCTGAGTTCAATTCCCAGCACCCACATAGTGGCTCACAACCATCTCTAAAGAGATCTGGCACCCTCTTCTGGATACATAATAAATAAATAAATCTAAAAAAAAAAAAAGAAGAAGCCTTGGTGTGTGATTTGGGAGCTGGGTGGTGGGCCCCCCAAAAAGAGCAAAAACACCTTATATTCATTGTCATTCCATAAATTTTATGTCCAGGATCCTTAAATGTGCTCTAGAGACCAGGAAAAATCATTGCCAACTCCAGAGTGCTCTGCAGGACCAGATGGGGCTGCATCAGCACTTGAAAAGGGTTTGTGTTAAGAATCCCTGGATGTTGTAATAATTTTCCATTCTGCCTCTTCCCCTGCAAAAAGTAAGAGCCGAAGTAAACCCAGTGGAGCTTTTCCTTAACCAATACTTTTCCAAAGACTTAAAGTTTATACAACAGCTCAATATTAATCCATCCTTGTGCTCCTCATCCCGTAAGAGGCAGAAAACCATTTCAGCCTAAGATTAGAGACATGATCACTCTGTTGAGCCTGAGCACTTTGCAAACACTGTCTTGTTTCATTCCCCTAATAATAGTCAATGCAGTCATTTCCTTTGAGAAGTGGTGAGGCCTTGGGCTTGAACTTACATTATCTCAGTTCTCAAGAGACTCACCCACACACGAGCTAGACTGCCAATTTGTTAATTTGAGAGTGAAAACTCAAGAAGGCTGAGCTGGTCAAGCACATTGACTCCCTCCAGAAGAAAAGCACTTAGCCCAAGATGGCTTGCTGTATGTAGCCTTGCAGCCAAGAGAACCAAACACTTCATTCGACAGTCAGGGAACTAGATGTTAAATGAGCTCACCCCCGCCAGCCCAGTGGCCAGGCTCCTGGACAGAGATTGCTCGCCTTCTGACATTCTGAGACTAAAACAGTACTGATAAGTAACACACCGGCTTTACCTATGCATAGGGGTGAACTATCTAAAAATAGAAGCTAATCCTAGGTACCCAGTCACTTTCTGTTTAATAAGGGAGCATACACACAAATAATCAATTTCAGCAAGTTAGCAAACCCATCCCTGGATTATAGAACTATTCCTCAGAAAGGAATCCATGAGTGCATCCTTTTTTTTCATGCAAACTTTTCATGTTTTTGTGTCAATAATGATCAAATTTTGAATATAGAAATATACTAATAAGGATCTCCACCTTATTAGTGAGAGTTGAATGGTATAAGATAGCAAGGCAGGCCAATGATTGTGTCTGCATATAGCAGGTGGTATGATGGCCATGGTGAGAAGCAATGTAGTTTCAGGCATCATGTTAAGGTACTGCTGTAAACCTGAATTTTGGTTTATACTAATAGAAGATCTATAATTATGCCACTATACATAGTTTTACACACACTCAGGAATTATAATAAACCAATATAGATAACCCTAGGGGCCATCAGAAAGTTTTTAAATTATAATTTATTTATTTATTTGTTTGTTTGTTTGTTTATTTATTTATTTATTTGCAGGGTTGAGGATAAACCCAGTGCCTCAACCATGTTAGGTATATTGCTTAATCTTCATTGTCAACAAGGCTGGGTTTGGAATCTTCTAGGAGACAGACCTCTGGGTACATCCTAGAGCACACTTCTAGAAAGGGTTAACTGAATATAGAAAACCCACTATTCTATAGTCTAAGGTTGCAGACTGAATAAAGGGGAAAGGTAAGCTGGATTAGTGCCTGCAGCCTCCTATCTGTTTTGATACCCAGAAACACGAGCAAGCAACCTCCTGCTGCCACAGACAGGCCTGGTTCCACTGCTCTGTCTTCTCCCTGCCATGCTGTTTTATCACAGCAATAGAAAAGTAACTCATACAGGAAGCAATCCTATGCTACATTTGGGACAGGGCTCACCCATGATCCTCATGCCTTCATGGGTAGCTATATGGCTAATAGATTAGTAGGGGAAGGAATGATAGCCTTGGAGCTAGGTAGGAAGCCATTGAGACATTCAAGACAGCAAATAATAGTGCTCTAGACCAGAAACGTGGCAATAGGGGTTGAAATAGGTAAACAGGTCAGAGGTTGATTTAGGAGGCAGTCTGCCAGATTTGTGATGGGAGGAATTATGTGGGTTGAGGGAGCTAAAAGAATCAAGAGTGGCTCCTGAGTTCTGAGCCAAGGCTTCAAGTAAATGGAAAGGATTTTTGTTGACATTAATAAACTGCAAAGGGAAGTTGTTCTGGTTTCATTTCTGTTACTGTGATAAAACACCCTGACAAAATCAGTTAAGAGGAGAAAGGGGCTTATTTTAGTTTATAATCCAGGTTGTATCCCATCACAGCTGGGAAGTTACATTGTTTAGAACTTGGAACAGCTTGTCACATCACATTCACAAGTCAGAACAGAGAGAAGAAAGAGCATGCGGGCTTGATTGCTTCATTCTTACATAGTTAGTACCTCTTGCCTAGGGAATGATGCTTCCCAAAGTTGGTGGGTCTTCCCACAGAAGTTTACTTAATTAAGGCAAAACTCCTGCAGACTGCACACAGGCCAGCCCAATGTAGATAGCCCTCCATTGAAACTCTCAGGTGATCCTACATTGTATCAATTTGACAACTAAAGCAAACCATCATAAGGGTTGTTGAGGTATGGAGAGGGTAAATCACAGGTTTAACCTTTGCAAAATTTGAGGCTGAAGTGTCATGGTACACGAAAATGAAGACCAATGCTTAATACGAAGTTGATAATTTGTATATATGGAGCCCTAGATCAGGAGAGGAACCCAGGATGGTTAATATTTCTCCTTTGGAAACAATCAGATTTCTGAAAACTCATTGGTGACATGAGAGACGGCCCTGTACATAAAGAGAGACGTGGGAATGCTTAGGACAAAAGGATCTTGAGGAGCATTTAAAGAAATAAGATGCCCAATGGAGCTAAAATGAAGCAAGTTTTAAGTTTAGTGAGGTGGGAGAAAAAGCCAAAAGCTAATAGCACTTTTGGAGGCTTCTTTTCTTTTCTTTCTCTTCTTTTTGGTCTTATATTGCTTTGTTTGGGCATTTTTTTAAACTTACTAGTCTTTTGCTTGTTTATTTTGGTTTCTCGTTTTGTATTTGTGTGTGTGTGTGTGTGTGTGTGTGTGTGTGTGTGTATGTGTGTTTCTCGCACATTTTCTTCTTCTATTTTTAATTCTGATTTGTTTGGTTTTTACTGGTCTGTTTGTTTTCCCAAGAAAGAAAGAAGGCATGGGGTTGGGGTGGGTGAGGAGGTGGGGAGGATCCAGCAGGAGATGAGAAAGGGAAAACAGTGATGAGAATATATTTCATAAATATTAGTTTCAATTCAAAAAGAATTGTGTATGCATCACAATTTGGAGATATTACAAAGGAAACCTTAGAAGATGACAAGTCTGGTCAGAAAGTAAGCTGGCCAAGTACGGGGTTTCACATGTGCTTCACCAAGTCATTGCTGGCCATGGGAAATAGGTTAAAATGGAGTCAGAAAGGTCACGGGAGATGATTATTAGTTAAGGCAATGACTGGCTATTATAACAAATGTACTTCAAAATCTGGCTTAAGAGAAACTTCTCTCTGCAGTGGTCAGATGTTAATGCAGATACTTATAACTGGTCACAGTGCTGAGACTACGTGACTATGAAACACTTTGCCCTCAATGGGACATCTAAGCCTACCTCCCCAGAGGATTAGGAACCATGGTGGAAGAAGGAATGGAAGAATAAAGAGCAAGAAGGTGGGAAGGGATGGTGTGGAATGCTTTCATCTAGACATGCCATAGCCACCACACTCAGGAAGTCACAGCAGTTTCAGTTTTCTGTAGGAGAGCACACCAACAATGCCATTCAGTGTTGCAAGGGACAGCAGTAATTGGACTCAGTGGGTCACCAAACAAAACAAAAGGAAAAACAAAAACAGAAGCAATGAGAAGCCAGGGGAAACTGTGGGGGGTGTTTGCAGGGAATGAAAGCAGAGAGTAGAGGGTCACTATGATCAAGATACATTGTTTACATGAACCAAATTGTCAAAGAATAAATCAAGAATCCTAACACAAATAAAATCATCTGTGGCTTAACACAGCTGGAGTGTTTTTTCTCTCTCTCACATTGGAGACTGAGCTGAGTGTTCTCCATTGGTATCTGCCAGGTGGTGTTCTTTTTTGGTTTGTTTTCTTTTTATTGTTCCATTTTTATTTATTTATATATTATTGTGCATATGTGTGCATACATGTGCATGAGATGTGTGTGTGTGTGTGTGTGTGTGTGTGTGTGTGTGTGTGTGTGTGTGTGTAGGCACACACATGTGCATGCATCATACAGGGGAGGGGTAGGCCAGAGAACACCTTATAGGGCTCGGTTCTCTCCTACTGTATGTGTCTTAGGGATTGAACTCAGATTGGCTTGGCTGCAGGCACCTTTACTTGCTAAACCTTCTCACCAGCCTGTTTTTGTTTCTTGAGACAGGATCTTGCAATGTAGCCCAGGCTTGCCTCAAACTCAAGGTGCTTGGTGAACTTCCTGACTTTGTCTGTGTGGTTCTGGAATTACAGGCATGTGCCATACCTGGCTTACTCATTTTCCTTTCCATGTGTCTCTGATTAATCTGTGGCCACTCTGAGGCTCTCTGCTCCAAGTCAGTGGAAGCTAAAAGTCCTGCTATGTTTGAAAGGTTCTGTGGCCCAGACCAGAAAGTGGCGTATATCATGTTTACATTTCACTGGCTGGAACTCAGACTATGACCTCAGTTGAATAGAGAGTGCAGATTATGATGGATATAGATAGGCAGAGTTAGCTTGTCCCGAAGTTTTCAGAAGGATTTCTGGTTGGGAGCACTTGAATCTCTCTGTCCCACACTCCTGGTTCCTATCCAACAGAATTCCAGACTCTGATGGGCTAGATGATGTCATTCCTCTGGAATGGGTTAACATACTAAGGCTTTGAGTGTGAAGGGACACAAGGGGGGCTTAGGACCTGGAGCTGAGGCAGTAAGATGCTCTGCAAAGAATGGAGCTCACCAAGGGCATTTCGAGACTCCATGTGAATGTCTGTCTGTGCCAGGGTAACTTTAGCTCCAATATAAAATCCCATTACCAGGAGGAGAGTAGCAAGCTACCAAGTCTTCACAGCTGAAAACCACAGTAGCAAGGAGATCCCATTGGCTTGCTATGATACATGTTGAAATAGTTCCATTTGAGAAAACAAAACAATACATGTTATGGGCTGTGGAACCAAGAGCAGTCAAAAAGCAAGCTGTAAGGACAGTATGACTTGTGGCAGGAGCTTCTCTTCAAAGTGAGGTTTCATAGGTAATAGAGTAGGAGACCTCATTGGATGATGCATGGATCCTTCCAAATGCTGCTACCACAGACACCAGATCTCTTCGTTCAACTTTAGTTTTATGGTTACCTTAATACAAATGAAAGTATCATACTCACAATTGTTAGCAGAATACTGTCAAACTCCAGGCACACCAATGAAATGTCTTCGTGTATTTCAGAGAGAGTCCCTTATCTAGAAAGTCAGCCAAAAGTTAAAATAACAGGAAGATGGAGAGAAAAGAGATTAGAGATAAAAGAAGGGAAAGTGTATCTAAATTTGTAGTTGATAATGTGGATAATGTTAATTGATTTATGTTACTTCTAAACAATAGGGAGAGATGAACATAGTGTATTAAGAGATGCCAATAACTTTCCCTCCCATTCCCATACTGTTGGTACCACTGACAGAGTCATTTTAAAACATTAAGTATTCATACACAAATCTCAGAAATAAATGGGTTTTTTGGTGACTTTGTCTTCACAGATTAGATGGGAGGAAAAGACTGTGTCAAACCCCACTACCTTGGAACTACCTTCATAGTAAAGGGAGTCTGACCTTTAGGGAAGGGTGTGTTTTCCTGTAATCAAGTCTCCCTGGGAATGTCACTATTTCTAACAGACACCAGTTTCTCCTATCAAAAGTCTATGCCTGAAGTGTGCTGCCATAGCCAGCTATGGTCAAAGGGTACTGGGATTTCAATGAGTGACTCCAAATTAGGTGGCATTCATACTGTAGGGAGACATTGAGATCTAAGAGGAGTTTTTCCTGTCACAAAGGGTTTTGACAGTTCATTCCATCCATTTCAGACCTCTCCATATTGCAAAATGAAATTTATAAAATGCCCTTTTTCTTCTTTCTGACTTAATGTAAGACTGGAATGTTTTGGGGGCAGGAGAAACCTTAGTAAGGCTTAGAGGAAAGACATCATCAGAGCATTTATTATTCTCCCCTCTTCCTTCCTGCAAAGTATTACCATTTACGTCATTACCAACCTCTGAAAGCAACACTTCTCTCCTGTGTGCTATGCCCACCACCAGCGATATTTATAGAAATAAAATAGTGTCTCATCCCTTTGGTAAAGTTCCACAGAGCTGGTTCCAAGTGAAAATGAATAAATAATGTTTTTCTAGGCACCAAAGATAACGCTAAAAAGCAAAAATTGATTCGTCCATCAGTTCTGTTATGTGCTGACCGTAACACACTTCTATTCTGGAGGCTGGCTTATTTTTAAGATAAAATGGTTGAGAGGAGAAGAGAAAAATGAGGGAAAGTACCACTAATAGATATTGATTTTGCTGTGACATTAACTGACAACTTCGCAACTTTGTTTTAACAGTAGTGAACTAGTTGAATTTCTATGACTCAGTGAAAACCTCACATATATAAACAATTATATAATATATAAAGCTTATAATTTTATTTCAGGGTCAGAAAAATACTCATAATTTGAAAATGCACTGCAACAATGTGGACACACATTAGAAATCAATTCTTAACCATGAATATTCTAACTCATGGTAGCCAAAGGGTGACTATGAATCTCAACCAAACTGTAAAAATTACTTCAAAATCCTCCCGCATTTCCAAGGACAGGATTCCTGTATATTGAAAGTGTATGTATCACATAATACGACTTTAATTACAGTACACTTTAAAAGAAGTATAGGCTTCTGGCAGAATCATTCAGCTCATTCTTTAGATCTCTTTAAACTGTGAACACTCAAGGCCCAGAAAGCTGTCAGCGTCTACTTCTTCACTTCCGGATGTCAGGCAGCAATCTTATTTTCATCTTTCTATCCTGGTTGCAGGCATGGTGCTTTGCATTGAGTAGGTCTTCTCTAAATGTGTTTGGAGAAAGATTAAATGGATGACTGAACAAGGCTTTTTGTAAGAGGAGTGTCTGCAAGAAGTCATTTCCAATCCATTAGGATTCAACCTGACATATTCTGAAGCCACTTTAGTCAGCATCCATTGATTTTCACGTTCATATTCTGGCTCAGATGCAGTCCTGGGCTTTATAATTTCTCCAACAAGAGGAAAATTAGCACTGATCATATGCTGGTGTAGTTTGTGAAGTGTGTTTACCTCTTTTAGAATATTAAGTCTATACCTTCTCCAGTTTTTTGTTTGTTTGTTTGTTTTTGTTTTTCGAGACAGGGTTTCTCTGTGTAGCTTTGCAGCTTTCCTGGAACTCATTCTGTAGACCAGGCTGGCCTCGAACTCACAGAGATCCACCTGCCTCTGCCTCCCGAGTGCTGGGATTAAAGGTGTGTGCCACCACTGCCTGGCTTACCTTCTCCAGTTTTACAGTTCATGCCTAATGTAGCATGTGACACATGACCAGATTTCAGTAAATACTCCAGGAATGAATTGAGAGAATCCTGGAATAGCATCTAGCCTTCTATGTTTCTTAACCGTAGGAAAGTCAATGCAATCCTGCACATCATATTTTCCTCACTCCTAAAATGAACATTTTAGAAACATGCCATCCCTCTTGTTTTGAACAGTCTCGAAGAATAACTGGTTGCAGGGATTAAGAAAACCTGGATAATCCAAAGGAAATTCTCCCCACATCGACTCCATTAGGAAGAAATAGAGGAGGAAACTACTACTTTTTATGCCATTTTAAAAACCAACTTTGCAGATACCAGTGAGATACGGAGATATTATTCTAAATGCATTAGCAACATCTTATATGTGAAATACATAATGCTTAGGAATGAAGAGTTAGCTCCAGAGAGGCCCAGAATTTGTTCAATATCACAGTCAGTGAATGATTGAGGCCTGAATCCAATTCTGATGACTTCAAAGCCTGAATATCATCCTTCATGATTCTACCCACTTAGATTCTGAGAAGAAAACGAGTTTGCACTGAAAGTGAGATTGCTGTTTTTCCCTTTTTTTTGTTTTGTTTTGTTTTGTTTTTTTGAGACAGGGTTTCTCTGTGTAGTTTTGGTGCCTGTCCTGGAACTCACTCTGTAGACCAGGCTGGCCTTGAACTCACAGAGATCCACCTGCCTCCGCCTCGCTAGTGCTGGGATTAGAGGCCTGTGCCACCACTGCCCATCCAATATTGCTATTTCCATCTTGTGTTTCTACCTCTTGTATTTTTTGTTGAGCATACAACGCAAGGGAGTGTTGCTGGGAATATATTTCCTAATTCTGTGTCATATGCTGAAGCGCAATGGTAGATGTAAGATCCTTGGCGTGTCCAAATGAGGAACATGGCTGTAGAGCGAGTAGGACACAAGGGGGCTCTAGGAAGCAGGCAGGAGTGTGAGAAAGGCTGAGGGAAAGCATGAACAGGACTGGAAAAGCCTGAGGTGTCCACAGGAAGAGAAGAGTGCGTCCCTGATAAAAACGGAAGGAGAAGTCAGGTGAAAAGGAAGATGCTGGAAGTCAAGAGAAGAGTCAATCGTTTTTTGTGGTAGTTTCACAGGAAAGTCATGTAAAGATCTCTATACCCTGTGGGATGTTGTTGGGAACTACAGCGTCCACCATGACAGGCGTAGGCAGAGCTGTAGCTCAGCCACCACCAGACTCACACAACATTCAAACCTTTCATTGATTGAGTTCATTTTAATGTGTCAACTTCCAACCCAACTTTTGTTTTTTTAGGTAAGGTTTTACTGTTGTAGTCCAGGCTGGCCTGATATTCACAATGTAGCTCAGGCTATCCTCAAATTCAAAATCTTTAGCCAACTGAGTGTAGGAATTACAGATGTGTGCTACATAGCCTACTTATAAAACATCTTAAAGTATTGTGATGTGAGCAGTTCTAGCAATCTGATTGTTAGTGAGATCAACCCCCCCACCCCCACCCCACCCCTGCCCCCGTACAATCCCAGGAGCCATGTGTGGGATGTGTTTGTACCTCGTAGGAAATCCGGAACAATCTGATGTCAGATAGTCATGGATTTTTGCAGTGCCCACTTTTCTTACTTACACCTTTGGTTCCCTCAAAATTAATCTATTAATTTATTAGAGTTCTAAACTAAGAAGTTGTGTTGGAGGAAAGACTGGGAAAGAGGAGCTCCTGCAATGTGTGTGTATAAAAGAATCCGGATAGTTGAGGTCAGAACCCAATCTTGGTAAGAATCTGTGGCTCAGCCAGAAAAGAAACAGGTATGCTGGAGAGTCCTCCCTTATACTTTAAGGATGGAACAGGGGCTGAAGAGCTTGCTTGTGGTTAAGAGCACTGGCTGCTTTTGCAGAGGACTCAGATTAAGTTCCAGGCACATACAATGTAGCTTATAACTCTGTAACTCCTGTTCCAGGGAATCTGACGCCCACCCTCTTCTGACCTCAACTACCACCAGAAGCATGGTTTGCTATGTGTGAGTGTGTACACATGTGTTTGTGTACACATGCAGGCAAAACATTTATGCACACAAAATAAAAATAAAAAATATTAGAAAAGGAAGCATTCATTACCTAGATAGTGATTTTCAAAATAATTTCCAAGGAACTTCACTGAGGAGACACAATGAGGAAATTTAATATGCCACAATAAAAAACAAATGAAGAATTGAGGAAATAAGAAGACTATTCATAATTTATCGTCATTACTTCATTTGTTAAATCAAGTATATCATACTAATGAATCATGCTCATTATAGGTGAAATTGGAATGTGATTGAAAAACAAAAACTTTTTCTAAGAAATATGGGTAGTCTGTGGAATCCATGATGAAGTGCATGTGAAGGGGAGTTTTCACATTGTACTCACCATAATTCTACTCTTTTTGAAATCTCCTAGACTGAGTTCTTTATAACTTATTTGATTAAGGAAGAAAAAACAAGTAATTTTCCTAGACAATCTCAGTATTTGATACCTAATGGATTATCTGAAGGTATAGGAAGTTTTCTCAGACATAAAGACATATTTATTGTAAATCAGGACAGAGCCTGTGTCATTGAAATGTAGAGGATTTATGGGATGAACACCTTGTGAGAGTATGGTGGTGCACCTTCAACATGGCTGCCACCAGTCTCTCCCTTCCTTATGTGTGCATACTAGTCCTCACATTTAGAGGAAGAAAACTTTTTGTTCCTTTTTAAAGGCGTCTAGGCTGCCTCACAGAATGTAGTAGACAGGCTGTAAATGTAGAATGACAGGCTGAAATTCCCAAATGTAGGCTTTAGAGCAAATGATATATTCCAATTCTCATCTCTTGGAAACTAGACTTCAAGCTAAGAGAAGCCTAAAGCCAGAAGGACAGATCATGTTGGTGTTCTGACTGCCCCAGCTCAGCCACAAGATACTAGCCAGTAGCAACAGCCAATCATGTAAGTGAGTCTTTTATAATGCAGCCTAGTTTAGGTCTCAGATGATTACAGTCCCAGCTAACATTGCACAAAGCAGAAGAGACACCCAACAGAGCCTGTCAACCCAGAGTCATGAATGCTAATCAATAAAATGCTTAAGCCTCATGCTGGGAATGAGTTACTTCTTTTCGGAATAAAATAGTCTGAAGCCATTGTAGTCTGGTAATTTTGTTTACCTATCATCTACCTACCTATCTACCTATCTATCTATCTATCTATCTATCTATCTTCTATCTATCATCTATCTATCTATCTATCTATCTATCTATCTATCTATCTATCTATCTATCATCTATCTATCGTGATGGTATTGTGTTCCCCAAAATATTGTGAACCCTAATAAACATATTTGGGGTCAGAGACAGAACAGCCACAATATTAAACATAGAGGATAGGCAGTGGTAGCACATGCCTTCAATCCTAGCATTCCAGAGGCAGAAATCCTTCTGTTCAAGGATACAGCCAAGCATGGTGACTCACACCTTTAATCCCAGGGAGTGATGGCAGAAAGCAGAAAGGTATATAAGGTGTGAGGACCAGAAAGTAGAAGCTTTTGTCTGGTTAAGCTTCTAGGCTTTTGAGCAACAGTTCAGGTGAGATCCATTTGGATGAGGACACAGAAGCTTCCAGTCTGAGGAAACAGGATCAGCTGAGAAATTGACGAGATGAGGTTGCTGTGGCTTGTTATGCTTCTCTGATCTTCCAGCATTCACTCCAATACCTGGCTCCAGGTTTTTTTTGTTTGTTTGTTTTGTTTTTTATTATGACCATTTAAGATTCATGCTACAATCTATCATCTATCTACTCATCTATACCTGTGTTACATATGTGCATGCACATGTGTATACAAATGCAGGTGCCTATGTGTATGACTGAGCAGGCCGAAGGTGGATGTTGGAGAAAATGATCAAACTATGAAAATTTTTTAATTTAAAAGATGAGTAGTGGTGATACATGCCTTTAATCCCAGCACTCAGGAGGCAGAGCCAGGTGGATCTCTGTGAGTTTGAGGCCAGCCTGGTCTATAGAGGGAGATCCAGGACAGGCACCAAACAACACAGAGAAACCCTGTCTCAAAAAAACAAAAAATACATTGTTTAACCACTCATCTGTGATATGCTGTTGTGGAATCTCTAGACGACTAATGTATCCCATAAAGTATTTTTACATATATCGACTTACTCTCCCTGGGGTCCCTCTCTTCGTCTGAATGTTGTTAGAGGCTTCACAGATAAAGTGGGAAGAGAAAGTAGGGCAATTATCCCCCTTTCCAGATGACAAGGTAAGGTGGAACTGGAGTTATGAAAGGGACTCTGGCTCTCAGTAGGCTTCTCTCCTGCAGCGCTGATCATTATGGACGGCCTGTGGCTTGGGTTGGGTCAGGATGGGACTGCCACCTCCGTGTAGAGAACAGCCCAGGAAAGGGAGTGTGGCGGCTCCAGCAGATTTTGCCTGTGGTGCCATGTGTGTGGATGTGAACTGAATATCTTTCTTCATACTTGGAAGAAATACAGAGCACCAATGAAAACAGTTCTATATGTATTCTACAGCAGTTAACTGATTGAGATGCTTGAAATGGCCTCCAGTCCCTCTCTCTGTTTCTTCCTTCTTTGTAATTTAATAATGTTCACCATGGCGGTTAAGGTGTAGCTTAGTGGTAGAGCACTAAGAATGCCCAAGATGTGTAAGGCCCCGGATATGATTCCAGTATCCCCAATCAATCAAGTTTACCATGAAAATTCTTAGAGCATTGAAGTGTTTCAAACAGTAACAAAAAGAAAGAAAAGTTCTGTTCTTTTAATCATATCTGTACTATTTCCACCTTTTGGTTTTTTGAGACAAGTTTCCTCTGTGCAGTTTTGGTGCCTGTTGTGGATCTTGCTCTGTAGACCAGGCTGGCCTTGAACTCGAAGAGCTCTGCCTGGCTCTGCATCCTGAGTGCTGGGATTAAAGGCTTGCGCCACCACCACCCGGCCTATTTCTACTTTTTATGAGTAGCAGTTTGATGGGTATTCAGAGGTGTGTGCACATGTGAGGGCAGAGCAGGGGAAGAAAATATAAGGATTCCTGTGTAGTTGCTGCCGCCAGGTCTCCAATACTGTTCATTTTATCCTTGCCAAACCTAGCAGACTTTGGAAATACTCCACACATTTTCTGTCTTTCTTGGGCTGATTAATCTAGGAATAGACAATAGATCCAAACCAATACAGACTTATTCCCTCCAGTAAGGGGACTTGGACGTAGCTACTGAGCCATGTAAAAGGCAATATTCTGAAGAGATCTGTTGAACCACATAATTGCAGTCCTTCTTGGGAAGCTGGTCTAGGAGGATTATGATTTCAAAGCCTACCAAGGGTATATACAGCTACATCCACATATGCGCGCGCACGCATGTGCACACACACACATACACACACACACACACACACAAACACACACACAGTGTAAATCTGTACACTACTGCCACAAATACCTTGATGTTGATCCTGACATTTAACATTTGCCATCATTTCATTAAGTATGTCAGTATTCATCCAAATACACAATTTTTATCTTTAAATTTTTGCTCGCATTAACCAAAGCTACTTTTCATTACTTGCAACCTAAAAGCCTTGGTAAGTGTGCATATGCACACACATTTAATATTCCTAAAATGATACTACAGAATTCGTTATTATGACATCCCTCCCTTTTCCATTGTACATCATTACAAACATAATACATAACAAACATTACCCTGTTCTTTTCAATGCCTACCTAGCATTTTGTATTTGTGTTATACTCTGGATGGAGGAGGCCAGTTGGAGAATCCTTCTGTCTATAGTCCCCACCTCCTCAGAACTTTGCAAAAAATGAAGGAATCCTTTAAAGACTGTGGTTTCAGAGAGGTGGGATCTTCGGGGTGGGGGGTGGGGCATGACCTTAGTCTAATACGAATGTATTTGCCTCCTGTGCTCCCCAGAGACCCAGGAGTCAACTTCCTTCCTTGTTCCAAGGCAGGAAAAGTATGACATGCTAGGGAGTAGAGAAGTCACCTTCAAGTGACTCAGAAGGGGCCTGGCAGCCTGGTGGCTTCTTCACCGCTGCCTCACAGGCTGCTGCAGCATCCAGATACCAGCTAAGGGAGAGGATAAGAGCAACACATGCATCTACACTGTAATCTAACCTTCAGGACAGGGAGACACCACAGGCCTAAAGAACCCAAACCCCACCAACCCCACTGAGGGGCAGCTGGAAAATTGCTCAGAGAACAAGCATGAAGGAAGGGAAGGTAACTGCTCTCTTTCACGTTTCCTGAGCATGGGAGCCATTCAGTAGATAAATCAAGAGAGGTTTATACATGGTCTGGGTGAGTCACACTGAGAAGTCATCCGAAACAAAGGATGCAAAAGGAGAGGGGAGCCATCAGAGAAGAGGTGAGAGGCTTGGAGGGTGTGCCAAGGACAGAGAACTAGTAAGTCAAAGGAGTTCCAGGGGAGCTGGAGGAACAGATGGAGAAGTGTCAATCATTAAACAAATTAGAAGAACATTTCCCCGAGACGAAGAAGCAATGAGTCTGCAAACGGAAAGGGCTCACTAACTTCAGGAATGATTGATGAAAAAGTTTACACACGAAGGCATGTTTTGCTAAAATTTCTGAATTCCAAAGATAAAGAGAAAGGCCTACATGGTTTTTAAGTGGAGAAATGACATCTGTATGCAAAAGAAAAAAGTTATTGGCCATGTAGATGATTAAGAGCAGCCCATGAGGCCTACCCTCGCTAACCTCTCATTCTTTAACTAAGTAGGCAAAGGTGTTTGTGAACATTCCTGAATTCAGGGTGGAGAGAGAGAGACAGAGAGAGAGAGAGAGAGAGAGAGAGAGAGAGAGTAAAATCATTCCTGTGGTATACCCTCACTTTCGGTAAACTATAGAACAATAGATCTGAGCATCTATATGGGTTTCATTACCCAAGGATCTTATTAAAATGTGCAGTTCGTCAGTTCAGGATGGAGATCAGGGTCTGCATTTGGAAAACATCCCAGGTGGTGCCCATGCTGCTGATGCATGTGACATAGTCTTGGACTCTCAGGACCAGTGGTTCTCAACCTTCTTTCCTGATGCTGCGACCTTTATTACAGCTCCTCATGTTGTGGTGACCCCTAACCACAACATTATTTTCAATGCTGCTTCATAACTGTAATTTTGGTACTGTTATGAATCATAATGTAAATATCTGGTATGTGACCTCCTTGCCCAGGGGTCACGAACCACAGATTGAGAACCATTGCTCAGGACGCTCTTGGGATCTGAACCTTGGTTCTCTCTCTTCCTGACTTGCTGAACTTGTTCCTTGGCTCTGCTGTGCTTTGGTTCCTGTATCTGCACAGTGGAGAAAATGACAGTGCTGCCTCACAGAGTTGTACATACTAAATGAATGCACAAGTGTCATGTTCAGTTGTGTAAATACTAAATGAATGCACAAGTGTCATGTTCAGGTGTGTAAATACTAAATGAATGCACAAGTGTCATGTTCAGGTGTGTAAATACTAAATGAAGGCACAAGTGTCATGTTCAGGTGTGCCCGGCACATAGTGAATGTCACATAAACAGTCTTGCTTGATAAATCTGATATGGAATTTTACATAGCTTTTGGATCTCTGAAAACTTCTCTGCGATATGAGTATTAGGTAAGGGCTTTGAGAACAGAAGCAGCAAGCGGAAGAGATCATTTTAGTCCAGTTACTTAAAGTATGAAATGATCTTAGCAAGTCTAGACACCAGAGTGTGGGGAGGGCTGGCTGACTTCTGCTGCCACAGTCTTATCTGAGAGAGGTGGAGGAGCTAGGGAAGAAACAAATGTATGCAGAACTACTTCAGAGTTTATCTTGTGGAAATAATTGCTAGCTTATTTTCAGATTGTGGAAGAAAATGTCTTATGATCACAGGAGTATAAAATGTATCTGTTGACGGGATCTAAAGGAATGCTAGAATTTCCAAATTAGCATGAGAAAATAAAATGGACTGATACAGGAAATTTATCAAAGCAGCCAGAAAAAGCAGAGACTGAAAAACTGAGTATAATCTTAAGAATCTTGCAAGAAAATCTAGGGAGTTAAAAATATAACACAGGGGTATGGGAGTCCTTCTTTTAAAAAAATTATTTTATTTTTTAAAATTATGTGTATGTGAGTATGCCTTTGTGTGGGGATGTGCACACGGGAGTGCATGTGTCCATGGATTTCAGGAAAGGATGTCCTATTCCCCTGGATTTGGAGTTAAAGGAAGATGTGGACCACCTAATGCGGGTCCTTGACAGCAGAGTGATAAGATATTTTTCCAGCCCCAAGGGAGGCCATCTTAACTGATAAACCAGACATGATCCTCTTCCATAGACTTACTTGAATAGGTAAAAATGGCAAATTTGGAAATAAAATCCACAGTATACATGACTATGAAGTTAACTCGTCACAAAATTATGACTTTTTCTCAAGGGAAATGTCTTTTTCTCCACCATAGTTTTGCACATTTATTAAGGTAGACTTGATAGTCAATAAAAATGAATATTTTTGTCATTTAGCCACATGTGAAGTATCCATGAATCCATCACTGTAATCAACATAAAAACATGACTGATATACCCCAAGTTTCCCTTTACTTTCTTTAAAAAAAAATTTTTTTTTTGAAACAGGGTTTTTCTATGTAACTCTGACTAATCTCAAGCTCCCAGGAATCACCCTGCCTCTACCTCCCAAGTTTCAAAGTGCTGATGACGTTACAGGTCAGTACAGCCACACCTACCTTTGTAAATTTCTGTGGTGCTCTTTGTAATTCATCCTTTGTTTTCGTAGCATCACTATGGGGTCATACTTAGACTAATTTCTCAGCCTTCTGCCTGCTGCCCAGAAGGATGTGAGAAGAAGCAAGAGGACTCCCCCAGGCCTGGCCTAAGAAATTCTCTCAAATGTGAGAACTCTCTCTCCCAGTCAGTCCTAGCTGAATGCTGACAGGCAAGGTGGAATGTAGCTCAGTTGGTAAAGTGCTTGCGTATCATGAATAAGGCTCTGGGTTTGATCCCCAACACCATATAAACTTAGTGTGGTGATACATGTCTATAATTCCCGAATATGAGATGTAGAAACAGGAGGCTCAGAAGTTCAAGGTCATCTTTAGCTACACAGCAAGTTTGAAGCCAGCCTGAACTACATGAGACTGTCTCAAAGATGGAACAAAACTGAGTAGTCTAATATAGTCAAGTGGACCCTTTAAAGAAACTTTAGACCTTCCCTGAGATCGGAAACATGGGGAAACTGAATCATCAGAAATTAAGCACTGTGTGGCCTGCAGCAACAAAAAATGCATGCTGCCAACATGTGGTACACTTCATATATGCAGGCAAAACACCAATACACATAAAATAGTGAGAAAATATTTTTCTGATTCCAGGGTTTGCTATTATGGTTTACATTGATCCAATGTTTCCTCTGTTCCCCTAAAACCTTTGACAAATTGGTATTATTTACCTGCTTCCCCTTCTCCCGCCCTTCCCTTCCTCCCCCCTCTCTACAGCATCTTATGCTATAGTCCATGCTGTTCTGAAATCTACTATGTAGCTCAGGCTGTCCTTGAACCCACGGTAATCTTGTATTAGCCTCTTAAGTGCTGAGATTGCAAACTGAGCTACCACACCCGGCTCTGTGCTAACCTTGAAGGAGCTAGGTCTACACTGCTGAAATTCTACACAGCAACATTTAGTTACATTTTGTTTAAAAATCACTGAATAAGCAAGCAAAGCTATTTCACTTAATTAAATCAAATGTTTTTAAAAATTAAGAAAGGACTATATACTGTGTATCTCATTAGGACATGATGACCAATGTAAAGGACACATGCTGTCCTTAGGAATGTAGTGGGAGAAGTTAGTTAAAAGACCACTATTAAACAGTGCAATAACTTAGGGGGCATGTTAAAACCTAACACATAATTAGATGAACCTGGTTTGAGTGGGCACCAGAAACAATGCTCTAAATAAAGAAAAAGCAAACAAGCAAACAAAAAACTGTATCTTTTACCACAGAACCCAAGCCAGCCAGGGGTGGATTTGACTAGGGTTACTGGGAAGACTTCCTCCCCTGCAGTCACTCATGGGAGCATCTCATGCCTGGGTATATTCTGGACCCAGCTAATATCTCATACTATATGATACCTCTGCTATATTCAAGGGACAGTAGTCTGATTAGGTGGTGGGGAGGAGGCAGATAAATAAAAACTGTAAATTAATATGAAGAGTTGAATTATAGTTCAAACAGGCGATGATTAATTAATGGTATTCAAATATTATCACTAAAATGGACTGTAAATATTATTACACAGGAATTGTAACAGCAACCAGACATTTCTGGATTGTAGGAATTATTCCAAATAGGAAGTAATATTACACACATATGTGCACGTGCACAACTTAATCCAGTCTCCTCCTGCTTCCTGGCCCCTTATAACTCTAATTAATGCAGATCCCTCATGGATATTGCATACTCCAGGAGGTCCCAAGACAGGTTTTCTATGAAGTGAGGAACTATGGGTAGGGGCGTGCAAACAGTGAAAAACCCTGCACGGGTGGACAGGGATCTAATAAGAGAAGCACACGGAATAACACTGACAAAGGCTGGTCTCTATCTTCAGTGAGCATCCACTTCAAACTAAGGCAACAAGTTCACGTGTTACATAGCCCCCTCTGAGTTTACTACATGTAATTGTGCACCACACACACACCCTTGTCAAGTGTCAAGTTCTAATTTCAGAGCATTGCTTCCGTTTTCATATATTACTAAACTCACTCGCTAAAGACCTTCTCTGGATGTTATTTTGCATATAGATGTCTGTACTGAGCAGAGAGTCAAGGGCGTGGTGTCCAGGTGGGTATAATCATGTAGGTAACAAGCCCCTGTCCAGTCTGGAGGTGTTTCAACTTATCCTACAGGCTAGGATTCCTGACCTTTATGCAGTGACTGCTCTACACAGACACTGACCACTTTAGCCCTCGAAGTTGTTAGGAAGAACTTTGAGATATTCAAGTACTATGATATTGGGGTTTTTGTTTGTTTGTTTTTTGTTACTTGTTTGTTTTAGTCACTGGCAATGTCTTCCACTTTGCCCAATGTGCAATATTGACAGTAAGAATGAGAAGCACTCTTACAATGGGGAGTGTAACAAACTCTTTCCACCATCCCTCGATAAGCCTGAAATGTGGGTTTTGCTGCAACTTAGAACCTTGGAAGCAACTCTGTAAATTCTAAGGAGTGTGTGGTAGAAGGCTGGTGATCTCCACATGGGATAACAAAGGCAGATTAGCAGAGAGGAGTGACAGCAGAGAGGTGAAGTCATGGTTAAATTACACTTTGAGATGCAATTACATGAAAGATAGTGAATAGCTACTATCTATCTCTTCTTAGAAATGAAATAGAACTGGGTTTCAATTGCAGCCTGAGGAATTAATGTAAGATAAAAGGATGCAACAGGATTGCCTTCCTGCTTTCAAGCCACTTAAGTTTATAGTATGAGAGGCTTGCTTATGTATCCATCATAGTCTGCTTTGATTCAGAGTCACTGTGGATCTGTCTGTCACACTCATTCATGTTCATATACAAATACCTAGCACAGTGCCTCACACACAGTGGGCTCTTAATGGATGCTGTGTTTCTGCATTGGTTGCTCAAGCAATGATAGTCAGGACCAACAGGCTAATGTTCTCTGACAGTCATTGTGTATAAAACTAGTTTTCTCACTGGGGGGGGGGGGGGTCACAGAAATCATAGACCACAGAGCCAGGATGTGTTCTGCTCTCGTATTTTATGCTCACCCCATCCATGTCTTCCAGCTTCCAACTGAAAAACTCATATTGCCTTCCATATAAGTAGCTGACTTGCTGAATTTTCCAGAAGGAAATTGTACTGGTTAAGTTTTTTTAGATCTTAAATCTGTAAGACATCCTTTTGTATAACTGCATTTTATGGTGGAAGAGTCCCATGTGTTATTAATTCATTGTTTATTCACATGTAAGGTTTTTACTGCTTTATACTGTCACCTACATGTACTGCTATACACCTTGCCTGAATTAGGCAAAAGGCCAATTTTTTTTAATGCTCTTCAAACATTTTTAAAATCTTGAAATAGGAAGAGAAAAGAAGGAAAGACATTGCCCTTGCGACTTGTCTGAATTTAAACAATGTCACCGCCTTATTAAAAGGGAAAAGGGAAATATATGCGAGGGCTTGGAAGGAGAACAGGGAAGGGGGAAATTATATTGTAATCTCAAAAAACAAAAAAAGTAGAAAAGAATTGAAAGAGTTAATGAACACATTTTGGGGGGTTTGTTTTGTTTTGTGGTGGTTTTGTTCTTTTTTTGAGGGAGAGAGAAAAATATGAAGTTGGATAGGTAGGGATGGGAGAACTGGAGAGAAATTGGGGGAGGGAAAGAATATGACCAAAATATATTGTATATAAAGAAAAGAAAAGAACCCTCCAAACTCTGTATAATGCCACAAGTCTTAAAACCCACTATACCAGTCAGGGTCCTGACATGAAGCTGATACTTTAGGAGTAATTGAGTTTAGTGAGAAGGTTATTTTGCAAAAAACGGCGCAGTCATATAGCACCACACGACCAAGTTGTTTCCGTCCATAGAGTTGGAAAGATACAATAAAAGATTGGGTAAGAGTTGAACCCTGGGAAAGGGGCCTCAGCCTGGAGCCATGGTCTTATAAAGAGGAACACAGCAACCGCCACACAAAAGCCTAGCTGGGGTGGGGAGTAAATAACTCATTCCTCTTTCTTCCTACCCTGTGGCTTCTTGATGGTGAATCCCACCAGCTAAAGTCATTGGAGGTCTGTATCCTGGGACTCCGAGGCAGGGAAAAGGTAAAGGGATGTAGAGATGTGAAGGGCCCTAGCTGGACTGAGCACGGCAAACACAGGTCCAAGCATGGCAAACATGATGTCAGCAGGTTTGCCCCTTTCTCCTTTTCCCTCTCCCTTGCTAAAAAAACAGATTACATTCCTAAAGCTAGTCCCCAGTGGCCATTCCCTTATTTGGCCACGGACTGACTCATCACTGAGACAAAACAGCAAGGTCCAACAATCAAAATTCATTATCTGGCTAACATATCCAATCAGGATTTACCAACCCGCCCGAGCAGCAACTCCCCCTTTTCTCCTTATAAAACCACTCCTACAAAAAAACACCTGCTGCTGCTGCCTTTGCAGTACCCACACACTTGTCCCTCCGAAGTAATAAGTCTCCTTTGTGCTGAGAATTTGGTGTCTGGGTGTGTCCTGTACAGACTCCAAGGGGACAACTTCCCTTACAAGAGGATCAAATGTCCCAAGTAAGAGTCCAAATGCTATCACTTTGAATAATTCAACAAGAGGCCATTTATAAATGTCTACTGATAACAGTGTGGTCTGGGTATAAGAAAGCCACAAGGGATTGTCAGCGACCAGAATGAGCAACAGTGGGACTGTTAATACCATAGCTCCAAAGAGGAGGAGAGGAGCCTGTGCCAGGACTCTCTGGAGGAAGACAGAGAAAAGAGACCTTCCTGAGAAGGAGAGAGAATAAGGGCTGGTGAAACAAAGCCAGCCTGAGGCAGGGGCCTGGGAGAAGACACCTCACTCCCTCCTCACACCCTCCAGGCCACTACTCCCAGTGCCTCCTACAGCTCAGAAAAGGAAGTCCTGGTGATGATGGGTTCTGCTGGGTTAGCTTTTTATCTGTTAGGCCCCAAAGAAACCCAGGACAAAAGAATAGCCACAGGGTCAATTAACACACCAGAAGCCTTTAGGCTCTTTTAGCATGACAAGTATCTATTCTGCTGGCCATGTTCCCTCTGGACTCTTCGGATGCCTCTGGCTGGTCTCTCCCCTGGATCTACAATAAAAGCTTCTCCTCAACCACACCTTGGAGTGGACATCTCATTTTCATTCACTGGCCAGGATGGAGAGTAGGAGCTTGGAAAAAATCAAAGGTGTCCAGCATAGCTATTTGTTACCAAGACACTGGCTAACCTCTTCCTCTCTCCTCCCTCCTTTTCACCAAAGGTTATTAACTTCCTTGCCAGGCAAGATATTAGATACTTTCTCTAGACGGTCTCACTTAACCCTGTGACTTCTAAGGAAGAAAATCTTTCTCTTCCCTCAGCAACAATCTTCCAACCATCATGCTGACCTCCTAGTACTTTTCTATTCTTCTTGAATGAAAAAAAAAGAAAGAAAGAAAGAAAAAAGGACATCACAGCTCCTAGGTATGGTGGAGGAAAGGGTTTATTGTAGACCAAAGGGAGCGCATAGCCAGAGGCAGGGACATCTGGAAGAGTCCAGAGTGAACGTGACCCTGAGCTGGGCCATGTGAGAGGAGGTATTGGAGAGCCAGGAGAGTGAAGGATAGACAGAGAAAAGCCTGGCAACCAGAATGGCTGGACCATACTGCGATGGGCAGCTGGAGGAAGAACAGCCCAGCCCCTGGGCTGGAGAAGTTGAGTAGAGGGCAGGGTATGCCAGCCATACCCTATAACAGGCAGGGACTGAGGGATGCTGGGAGAACCTGGTGGCCAGGTCTGCTTTGATATGTTAAATAGGCAAGTCAGTTCGCCATCTGTCCTGGGTTTGAGACCTAATACTTTTAAACAGAAGAGCCTTTTAACACTCAAGACTTCCCTGGAGCCCTTACAGATAGATACTCATAAGCATTCTTTATTAGTATAAACTTTTACATGCTTATGTTTAAATGTTTATGACATTTCCTTCCTCTAAGGTCAACTAAGAAGAACAGTAGTGATGATACATTTGATTAACACAAAGGTTTGAAATCATTGTTGCTGCCCTGCCCTGAAGTCAGCAACCGCAGACATCACAGTCTTCCTGAGAGTGATGTAGTAGCCACTGTAGAAGTGACAGGGACGGGAACGTTAAGCTTTAATGTTCTTCCAGCCTATAACATCTCAGCAGCCTTCTCTTTGTAATCCCCTGTGACTACATGAGATGTGGCTGGAAGGTATCTTTTTCTGGTCACCTGCTCAGGAACTATCACATCCCTCTGAAAACCCAGGCTTTACGCCTCAGTTATTGAACACTGGGCAGCAGCTCAGCCCAGGAAATGAAGGCTCTTGTTAAAAACAGAGAGATTTAGGAAGCCAGGACATGATTAACCACATGGCATTTTGCCAAATGAGCAGTTAACAACTAAGGCCGGGAAAACAAGCGCTGATTTAGCGACCGCTGGGCATACAAAAGGGCTTTAGACTCAATCCTAACAATCTACTGTGACGGACCAGAAAATGCCTACCTACTATAGTTGGAGCTAAGCTGCTTTTTTAAAAAAAAGTGTTAGTCTAGTCAAGATTTATTCATCAGTGTATCTGTGGGCAAAGAAAAAAACCTGTAAAATCAGCTATTTTAAAAGTTAACAGACAGAAAACCCCTTAGGCGTTCTCCATGAAACGTAAAATTAAACTTTGAAGCTACTCGGGTTTCTAATGGTTAATGTTTCATTTTTCTGTTTTTGTTTCTTTTTAATGCCTTCATTGTCAAAGATACCACTCACCCATTTAATATATTTTCAAGTGTCACATACCAGGAACTCTTTTAATGGTTGATATCAGTCTCAGTAGGCTATGCCAGAAAGAATGTTGATAGAATTGGTGTACCAGTTTTTAATGCATTTGTGCTCGAGTACAAGAAGACAAAACCTGCGTTGGCTCAAACTATCTTTTTATTTCTGTTCATGTAGCAGAAGCCTAATAAGCAATCGGACTACCTCTGCCAGGCTCCTGGCTGTCCCTGGTACTCATCACTTCCTGGTGATAAGAGCTGTGAGGAAAGGAAGCACGTGAAGAATGTGGGGGGGGGGGGGGCATGACGAATGTCAAACTCTGTCTGGGGAATTCTGAGTCTGACAACCAGGTGCTGTGATGGCATTCACTGAGTGTGTCCTGAAGCTAGTTAGAGGGGCAAAAGTCAGAGATGAAGAGAGCAATTAATGGGGCAGTAAGGTAAGAGGGATCCAAACCAAGACCCAAGGGACAAGGGTCCTTGTAGCTGGAGAGTTTCCAGCCGGAGTGGCAGTTCTGCAGCCCACTTATAAAATAAACACAGAGACGCTTATATTATTTAAACTGTTTGGCCCAATGGCTCAGGCTTCTTGTTATCTAGTTCCTATATCTCAAATTAACCCATATCTATTAGTCTATAAGTTGCCACGTGGCTCGTGGCTTACCAGTACCTTATATCTCACTTGTCATGGCAGCGGCTGGCAGTGTCTCTCTCCTCAGCCTTCCACATCCCAGATTTCTTCTCCCCCTTGTTCTGACTACCCTATCCTTCTTGCCTGGCTGCTGGCCAATCAGCATTTTATTTATCAATCAATCATAACAACATATATTTACAGCACAAAGAACATCCCTCAGCAGGTCCTGACTGAGAGGATGTTCCCTTTGTAAGCACTGAGGTAGGTGTACAGGGTAGGAGTAAGGAGGAAAGCTGGAGTGTGGTGGTCTTACTACAGAGGGGGGCAGACATCCTCAGGAGGGGGTCTTGGGGATTGGGAACAGTCAGTGTGGGGATGGACAGGGTGAAACTGCCTGGTGGATGATTTCCAAAGTTCTATCACAGGAGCTCAGGGCATAGGAATGGATACAGAGCTGAAGGATATGGGTGACAAGTCAGTGATGGCCTTAGGATGAGGGGACTGGCTGCCCACAATGACAGGAAGAAGGAGCTGGTTAAAATCCAAGGTAGGCATTGAGAACACTCAGAATGTTTCAGTCGGTTTTCCTTCTGGACCCACTATCCTTTGTGGTCCCCCACTATCTACATTGGGTGGCTAGTGGTACATGAGCTGTGCAAGAGAGAGTTCACAAGGAACAATGGGAGTCACGGCCATGGAGTCAGCCTACCTCCAGCTTCTAGAAAATTTCTTTTGTAATGAACTTCAGTGTAACTAAATTTAGTTAAACTGACATGTTCACTCTGATTTTTGCATTTAATCTCTTATTCTGGTGTTCTCAAGAGCTCAGCTCTCCCAATTTCCTCTCTCCTAGGAGACTATTAACTGAAAAGAAAGGCGGCTATATCTTAGTGGTAGAGTGCTTTATCGTCTTATGCACATGAGGCCCCAGGTTCAACCCCCCAGCAATGCTTAAATCAAAGTCAAAAGGACAGCTTAACCTCCTTCAAGAAATCCCCTCCCACCATGAATCCAACCCTGAGGGAGCCGACAGGGAGCTGACAGCTCTCCTGTGCAGGCTAGTCGCTTACACTTGTGTAGCTTTCCAGAACTGTGTTTGTGTCCGAGGTTGATGAGGTGTGCTCCCACACTTGTGCAGCACCAAGAGAAGTTGGATACCAATGGGACTAGGAGAATTAGGACTGACTGAAGACTGAAGGATCTATTTGTGGGCAAAGATCAGAGCCTGCAGAGAGCAGGAGAAAGGGACTGGGGAACGCAGGGAGGCAAAAGGCCAAGTTTCCAAGTGGAAGAAACATGGCCTCGTGTGAGCTGAGTTGATGAACAAGAGCTCTTTTGTTTCTCTACATTTTCACCTGAGAAAATAACTTTAGCCTCCTTAGAAAAGAAGGTAGTTCCCCAATTCTAGACTCTTCACATTGGAAGGTCATCTTCTGGTCACCTTGTTCAGGCTGTCACCCCTTCCCAGATTGCCTCAGCAGCTGGATGCTTGGCTCCTTCTCAAACACCCCAAGGGACGAATGCTTATTACTTAGTGAATCATCTCATTGCTTTCTGGACAAGGCTTGTTTTCAGACAATTGTCCTTGACAGGATATTGTCATTTGCTTCCCTATAGCATTTGTTCATTGGTGACAGTTTTATCTGACAATGTCTCATGAGAAGATAGTTTTGCTTTCTCAAATAAGAGTCCTTTCCTGTTTCAATGCTCTTTTCAGGTTGCCATGAAGGCTTGCCTTTTTAAAAATCACACACCATCAGCTCTTCAATCATGACTGGTTCTCATCCCTCATTTGGTCAAGTAAACATGAAACATCCATATTTAGGACACAGTCTTCTGTATGGAGGCTGAGCAGCATGCAAAACAGCAGGTCACTTCCCTCAGTGGAGCTGGACAAGGATGCTGAAATCCCACAGCCCAAGACTTCATCTGTCGACTAAAGTTCCATGAGGTTATAACCCATCTTCCAGGATGTCAGTGTATTACCAGTGTTTTCCTGTGTCCACCCAGTTCCTGAAGCTGCTCAGACCCAAGTAAACACACAGAGACTTATATTACTTATAAACTGTATGGCTGTGGCAGGCTTCTTGCTATTTAGTTCTTATATCTTAAATTAACCCGTTTCTATAAATCTATACCTTGCCATGTAGCTTGTGGCTTACTGGTATTTTTACATCTTGCTTCTCATGGTGGCAGCTGGCAGCATCTCCTGACTCAGCCTTCCCTTTCCCAGAATTTTCTTCTCTGCTTGTCCCACCTATACTTCCTGCCTGGCTACTGGCCAATCAGCACTTTATTTATTAACCAATCAGAGCAACACATATTCACAGAGACAGAAAGACATCCCCAGCATTCACTTAGCTCAGTTTTCTTCCCATAGTTTTGCTATATCATAAGCACACATGAACTCCGTCCTGGACTGACCTTCTTTTATGTGTTGAGGATCAATTCTGTCCCCTTCTGGCACTGGGAATATTTTTTCATTACCAAGTATTTGAGCTATATCTTTCACTTCCTCTATGGAGGTTTTAGTTTAGTTTGGCTATATTTATTGAGTCATTATCATGTCCAGTAGTTGTATTCTGTGCTAAGGTGTGCTGAGGGCATACAGATAAATAAGGTATGATTCTTCTCCTCAGGAAACTTGCCAGCTGGAGAGAGAAGATGACTTTATAAACACAATGCACTATCATACTGCTATCAGAAGAGCTGTACCACTTAAGCATAATTAACTCTGGAGACACAGATGAAGGATCTTGGCCCAAATTAGAAGTTAAGGAAAGGTTCTCAGAAAGAACCATTGTGAACAGTAAGTGAAAATGAGTAGGTGCTGGTGAGAATCTGAAAAGACAGAATGGAAACAATTAAAGGAGACAGGAAGCACTAGTATGCGAGAAGCCATTGGCTACTTGGCATCATTGAGGTGCAAAATTGAAAGCTTTGCTTTTGAACAGGGACTTAGCTCTGTGGGCATTGGGGAGCCTTGGGATGTTTTAAAGTGTGTGTGTGTGTGTGTACCTAACAGATTTGTGTTTATCACTTCGACCTCTGTTTAGGCCAGAAAAAAATGCCACAAAAACAGACATAGGCAGTTCTGTTAGGAATGCTTATGAATCTAATATGAAGTTCAAGAAGGAGATATTCTGGCCCTTAACTAAAACAATGGGAGTAGAACAGGACAGAAAAAAATTATTAACTGTAGAGAGAGAGCTAAAAATGGTATCAAATAATGATAATAACAAAAATCAAAATTAGTTTCCAGAGATCTAGAGGGACCAGCCAAGAGGTAGGTGTCACATGACTGATAGAATGAAAGATATTTGAGGAAACATGAGTTCAACTTTGGGCATGTGCAATTTGAATTACATACTGAACATCCAAGCATAATTTGCAATATGCAATGAATTTATGAACCTGGCTGTCACAGGGAAAACCAAGCCAATAATGAGGATCTTCACTTCCTCTGTGAGAGTTAAAACATGAGACTGTAGATCCAGAGTTAGAATTCATAAAGAAATAGTTATGGGGCAAGTTTACAAACAAGTTCAGCATATTTTTTCTTGATTGGCATAGCTAAATGTGACTTTGTACTCAATAACTAAAAAATCAGAACTTTTCAGCTAAAAAAGATCTCTAGATTCTTTTAAATGGGGAGTTCTGACCCTAGCTAGAGTGGTTACATCTTCACACAGAGAGATCAGAAGTTGACAGTAAAATCTCAGGGGTGTGGAGTGAATGGGAGGTAAGTCAATGGACACAAGTTTGCTGCCTTCTTTCCAGATGTTTGACTAGAAAATGACTAGCAAAGATGTGAACAGTGGCCAGAGGCACTGGAAAGCAAGACAGGAAGAAAAGGTTTTTTTTGTTTTGTTTTTTGTTTTTGTTTTTTGCATAAGGAACATTTTGAGTATAGTTATGTGTTGTATGTAAAAAGCTAACAAGGGGGGACATTGGTGCTGTCAAAAGAGATGATTACTCACAGAGAGCAAGTGATGTGATCAGGAGAACAGGTGAGGGACCAAGTTTGAGTAGGAAGAGATCTATCCCCACAAATGGTGCAGAGAAAGCTAACGGGGAGAGGGGAGCTTGCTCTCTGTCCACTTACTGTTGACAAACTAGAAGGAGGACCTCTGTTCAAGGTGAGATCTGTGGATCATAATTAATGATGTAGAAAGAAGGGCAAAGGCCGTCAGAGTGCCTGATGGGAAGGGAAACGGATGTGCAGAGGATGAACAAAGATTGCTGAATGGCCCAAAGGACCAGCTGAAGCTGGAGGGTACGGATTTTAGTGACTTGAGCCAGGCTGCAGAACAGACTTCAGTGCACAGTTTGTGCTACCCTCTGGCTTCATGTACCCAAGAAACATCTTAGATATGCAGCACATTTACCACAGGACAGGGCCATACTTTCTCAGCTTTGGCAAACAGTATAACAAAAAACACAGATCTAGACACAATGAATGTATCTTTAACCTTCTTAAGATGCTAATATTCTGGAGACCTAAACTGAATGGAACTCTCATCTTTTACACACACACACACACACACACACACACACACACACACACACACTAGTCTTAGCAGTAGTAGCAAGATAATGCTTGGCTCAGGAAGACTGTCTCCAGGATTCAGCTGACACAGATGCTAATCGTTAGCCATGTTTTAGGGCTGCCCAAAACTTAAGGCAAAGGTAGCACCCAAAGCTGGGATCATAGTGAGAGGCAAGCAAGCAAGAGCCAGGGAGAAGGCAGTAGAGTTGGAACAAAGGTTGGATTGAGTTAGGAGTTAGGAACAGAGGGAAATAAAGGAAGAAACATGACATCAAAAATACTTGAGGGAAAAAGCTAGGAGAGAAAAGAAGTGTAATTCACAGAAGCATAAATGAAGAGGAACGTCAAAATGAAATTAAAGCTGGACAGAGGAGACAAGGTGTAGCATGCTTAGGAGACTCAATGCCCTGGGTTCAATGACCAGATCTGAAGGAAAAATTAAAGGAGAAGGGAAGTCTCAGCCACAGAAGTATGCCTGGGAACTCGAGCTCTCTCAAGTGCCCTCTGCCTGGAGGGCTCCCCTTAACAGCAGACAGAGGCACTTTATAATTGTTGTTGTATTACTATTATTAATTATTATTATTTGGTCTTGTTTCAGTAAGCTTTACTGAGACTCCATTGCCTTTAAGGTATCACTCTAAGCTATTCCATGAACATTCCTTCATCCTATCCTTTTTATAAATTCTGTATGATTGCTTATACAGCTTGTCAACTTGACAAGATATAGAATTACTTAGTAAATAAACTCTGGGTATGTCTGTGAGAGACTTGTGAGACTCGGTTGATTGAGGTGGGAAGGCCCACTCTAACTGATGGACTGAACAAAAGAAGAAAGTGAGCTACACACCATCATTTTTCCCTGTCTGCTTCCTGACTGTCCATGCAATGTGACCAGCCCCCTCACTCTCTTGCCTCTGTGGCTTCCCTGCTGTGCTGGATGGTAACCTGGAACTGTGAGTTAAAAATACTCTTTCTTCCTTGAGTCACCTTTGCCAGAGTACTTTGTCACAAAAATAAGAAAATTGTCACTAATCTGAGGTCTCCAACCGTGTCTTGAGTCCCCAGAGGACCTCCAGGTTTTGTGATCACTGGAAGGATTCACAGGTCTCAGCATATAGCTCCTGATTTGTTGCTGCAAAAGGATACAAAGCCATTAGCAAAGGAAGAGGGTCAATCAGTGAAGTCCCAGGACCCTAAATGCCTCCCAGCAGAATTGCAGGATATATTAAATCTTCCTGCCATGTGCAAAATATCTACCAGGCACTAGAGACTCAGTGTCTATGGTAGTCACCAGGAGTTGGTCACAAAGGCATTCTTTGCCTAGCACATACCAAATTCCAGAAGGAATTCAGGTATTTCTCATAAAACATACTTTTTATTTCTTTGGTATTTAATTTTTTGGTAGTATATACAGATTATATAAGTAGTTTCATCATGACAGGGTCGTACATGTGTGTAATGTGTTTTGATCACATTAACCACCCCTTACCATCTCTTGTCCTCCCATTCCCACTGAGCTGATTCCATTCCTTTTTCTAATTTGTGCTCCTTCTATTTTCATGTCATTTTTTTTTTTTAAGGACCAGGTAATTTTAATTAAGATTGCACATAAGCACACAGGCAGGAAGTTGTTTATAAGGGTATGGGCACCTTACCAGTGGCGATACCACTAATGAAAATGTCCCATCCCAGCAACTACCCATCACTCTCAGGGGTGGGAAGGGTCTCATGGCCCCCTCTCCCTGCCATAACAGGATGTTGGTAGGCCCAATCTTGTGTTGTTCCTTTGCAAGTAACCACTGCTGCTATGAGTTCAAGAGTGAGTGTGCATGCCATTCCCAGAAATCAGTGTTCTGTGCCATGTACCCTTTCCTCTGGCTCTTATACTCTTCCTCTGCTTTGCCTGTGTCTTGTGAGCTGCAAGAATATATTGTAGAGATTCAGCTGTGTATTAAAGCTATACCTAGAAATTTCAAGGCATTTTTCTGGAGGAAGCCACTTATCATGGAATATTTTTGTTATTTAGATTTTATCATTTCAGCTGTCTTCTGCTATGAAATTCTTGTGGGCCCATATACTACTAGACCATGTTGGCAAACAGTGTAAGCTTCTCAGACACTGATCATCTAGATAACTAACTCCCCTGCAGAACCTAGGAGACAAGCAGGCTGTAGATGCATAACTTTGCTTCTTGTGCAAATGAAGCTCAGACCATCCCTTGCCTTCAGGCCTAGTGGCATTCCAGAGCAATTGACTGAGGACAACAGGACTTTTGGCATAACCAGGTGCTGTAAGGACTGGAGCAGAATTCCAGAGGCAGGAAGAGAATGGCAAGGAGAGGAAGAACAAGGCAGTTTTTCTGTACATGGTTGGCAGAGCTGCATGGCCCCAGAGAGGAAAGAAAGGCAGAGATTCTGTAGATGGTAAGGCAGATCTCTTGTAAAATTTTCTCAGAGCCAGGAGTAAGGAGCAAGAAAAGAAAGATGCAGGATGAGGACGAAGAGGAGGTTAAAAGTGTAGGAGTTTACTAAAACTATGAGGACAGGAAAAATGGGCACAGAGAGGAGCTGAATGTTAGGATGGAGCTGAAGCTGTATAGATAGGATTTTGTCATAGAGGAATAAAGTTAAGGGACAAAGAGCATGGTGTACATAGACTCTTTTCCCCCAGATAATGCTATGTCAGACATACCTTCTTCCCCAGGACTCTGGGAGGAATTTTCTCAGGGCAGGGACTTGGGAAAATTCCATTACCTGTGATGGTCCCTGAAACTTGAAGTGAGTGACATACGTATTCCATTTATGGTTGAACATCTGGCTATCACATTGACCAGTTTTGAGTTTCTGCAGTTACCACTTCCCACTACAAAAAGGAGCCTCCCTGACCAAAGCTAGCAGCAACTCTAATCTACAGCCATAAACATAGTTGTGTAGAAAGCAATTTGACAAGCATATGTCCATTTAGCAATGGAGATTTCCCACTGAGGCTCCCACTATATTTCCCACTATAACCTCTTTAGATGCTTACTTTTGCCTAGATTTACCATGACAGATGTTAGATCCTTCTTGTGGAGTGAGTCTTAATCCAACTAGAAAGTACTTGGTTACCTCCATAACAGAGTTGGTTCTGTTGTATCCATGGACACATCTTGCCTAGCCAACTGATAGTTTTGCACACAGGATCTGCAGCTGAGTAAGATTGTCAACAATGATTCCCCCTTAGCAGCGTCTGGCATTCCATGAGTTAAGAGGAAGTTTCCAGCCTAAATCCAGCTTGATTTCTCTCTGTCTTACTTACATCCAGGAAGTGTGGGCCTTTTAGTAATTGGATCTAATCATCTACTTCAGATGAAGAAACAACAGCAGTGGTAATTGCCTGGATTGTTTTGGGGTCTGCAAGAGTCTCTTTAACTAATAACTTATGGAGAGATATCCCATCCTTTGTGCTGAGATGTACATTTAATAGCCCATGGCTTCTGGAGGAAGCTTTATTCAATCATATAAGGTGCTTCCACTTAAATTATTTTAAAATTTTACCTCAAAAAGTAGTTTACAAAGCATCAGGTGTCTCTATGGCATTTTTTGGTTGCTTATCCCCTCTACCCCCTTTGTCTCCTCATCCCCACTTAAACCTTCCCACCTCCAGTTTTCCCCCTTCCACTTCTGGGTCACATTCATTCTACTACATCCTTGTCTCTAAATCCCTTCTTCTCCCTTCTCACAAGCCTCTCTAGAGTCCTAGAATATATATTTACTCAGTTGTACACGTATATGAAAGTCAGCTACGCTCCTCTTAAGAAAGAGGGCAGACTGTGTTCATCTTTCCGGGTTACCTCATCTAATATTGTACTTTCCAAATCCATCTATTTTCCTTCAGATTTTGAAACCTCATTTTTAAAAAAGATTTATTTATTTATTAAGTTTACAGTGTTCTGCCTGCATGTATTCCTGCAAGCCAGAAGAGGGCACCAGATCTCATTACAGATGGTTGTGAGCCACCATGTGGTTGCTGGGAATTGAACTCAGGACCTCTGGAAGAACAGTCAGTCCTCTTAATCTCTGAGTCATCTCTCCAGCCCTGAAACCTCGTTTTTCTTTACCTCTGAGTAAAATTCCAGTGGTTACCTGTGCTACTTTCATTATTGACTCATCAGCCAATGACCGACTAGGCTAATTCCATTTCCTTGCTATTGTGAACAGAACAGCAGCAATAAGCATGGATGTATAAGTATCTCTGTGATAAACAAACAAACAGACATTTTTCACAAATAATTTAGATATAGTGGAGTATTTGTTATCACTTATGGAAAATTTTACATTAGTTCAGATTCCCAGACATGAGCCAAGAGTCGGCATTGGAGACAGCTTCTGCAGTTACTGCAGCCCAGGCTGCTGTGTTAATTCTGTCCTGCACACTTACACTGTTGGTCATAACAGAGTTACTGTGCAATACTTCCTGGAAGCACTGGCTGCTAACTAAATCGTGATATATGTGTGTGTTCATATTTGGTTGCCTACATGTTCATTTTCTGCCTCTCCTACTAGAGAGCTATAAGAATAAGGCTGTTATTTCTTAAAGCAGTGTCCCTCACACCTCAACTGGGTCTTCCCTTAAAGGCGCTTACAGATATGGGTGTATGGGGTGACGAAAACAAACCAATATCCTTAGAGTATTCATGGGGGTAAGCCTGTCGTGGGTGGTCATAACTATCAGAATTGACAAGGGCATGACCTTTGCTTTCCAAGACAATATTGTCACTGAAATTCCTGGTCTGGTCACTGGTAGCCGGTCTCTTGAGACCTTGTTTGCAGCTATATGAAGAACAAGAGTAAGGGATGTTCTGTGTCTGCTCATTCTCTCCCCTTTTTCTTAGTAAGAATAAACAATGTGCTGATGAGTCTTCCCTGTATTCCTCCACACTCTCAGAAAGTGCTGGATTACATATATCCTAAGGGGGAAATCATATTCTTTTAGAAGAACAACCATCCATGCAAACTTGGAGAAACCCTGGAGGACTCGTGAATGGGAATGGACTCCTGAACTGGAAATCAGTTCTTTCTTAATGTCTTCTATTACTATTGTTCTAGCAGTTAAATGGAGTCATGTTTTCATCTTATGTAATATGAAGGGACAATTCAACTTTCAGTGAGCAAAGAGAATTTCCCTAGAGCTACATAAGCCAGGGCTAAGTGGTTATATAAACACACATGAAAACGTAAAAATTTTAAAGAGAGACTAAACATTCTATGGGACATGTCACCCTCAGGGAAATTAACGGCAGGGTCAACAAGCACATTACAGGGGGAGCTTAGACAGTTTTATGGCTACACTACAGAAGAAGAAATGACTTACGTAGACATTTGTCATGACCCACTCTAAGAAACTAAAAGCAATTATGTGTTGTCTCAGAGTACCGGGGCATATAGGAAGAAATGCAGCCATGAATGACCATAGGGCATGCTTTTTGGGGTCAAAGCAAACAATGTATCAGTAAAGGATCCTGCAAAAATCAGGTAGCGTTCTCAGAAGGATCGACTGAGAAGGATTGAACTAAGCTTTTAGTTAGCGGTGTAGACAGATGCAGAGAAGTCACAAAGGATGGGGAGCCACCCAGAGACAAACAGCAAGGTGAAGCTCATGCTACTTTAATCTTGAAGACAGCAAAATATGGAAGTGGTGTTAGTGGAACCAGCAAAATCTATAGACCTGCAAAAGGAAGCTATCAATAGGGTCTACAGCTATATATGGACAGGGCCAGAGTAAACAGGATCGTGAGTAAACAGAAGAAATGGGGGCAGAGGTTTGGACAAGTAACCCTATTCCTTGCTCTTTTTTTCCCCCTAGCCTCAGAGCACCTTCACATGCAGAGACATTTTAGAGTCTTTGAGGAGACCCCCAGAATGAGATTTTACAGTCATGTGTTTTTGGAAATGTGGTATACATGAGGTATGTTTGCCTTAAATTGGAAACGTGGCTAAGGATATAGCAGAGTTTGTAGAATGCTTGTCTCTCATGCAATGAATATAACCCAGGAGGGTCACAGGCTTCCATAATCCCAGAACTCAGGAGGTATTGGAACAAGGGTCAGAAGCTCATACTTATACTTGGCTAAATAGTGAGTTTGAAGCTAGTCTGTGCTGCTTGAGACTGTCTCCCCTATTATCACCCTGTTAGATGGCATTTACTGTATGGAAGACTTCTATGAGTCTAGCTAGTGGGATATTGAGTTGGGCTTCGGTGGGCCGCCTGTGAATGGTTTACAACTAACACAGTGTGCAAACAGCCTTCAGGAATCCACCCCCCCCCCCCCCCAATTCATAGCCCTGACTGATCACAAGTCCAGGTGCCAAGCCAGGGTCCAGAGTGGTGTAAAGGTGGGCTGTGGCTGTGGAGGAGAATAAGTCCTCATAGAAATTAAGCCTGAGGCCAGTCTCTGAGACTTCTTCCAATCATCAGAGGTGCCTGGACAAATGTCCAAGTCATCTCTTGACAAACATATGCTGAAAACAAATATAATTCAGGGCTTGTGATTCTAATTGCAGTGTACTCCTCTCTCTCTCTCTCTCTCTCTCTCTCTCTCTCTCTCTCTTTCTCTCTCTCTCTCTCTTTCTGTGTGTGTGTGTGTGTGTGTGTGTCTTTCTCTTGGGAATTGTATAAAGTGGAATTAGCATTGCCCATATGTAACTTATGACAAATAAACCTTGTAATGTATTTTGTAAGGCCACAGGTAAAAAAAAATAGCATATATAAGTATATTCTAAAATATGAAATAGTTGCTGATATTTAAGAGACTGTGCTATACATCTGACAAGAAGATAAACATTTTATAAATTCTCTCTCTCTCTGTGTGTGTGTGTGTGTGTGTGTGTGTGTTCCTGTCTGTCTGTCTGTCTGTCTGAGTTGTGTCTCTGCATCTGTGTGAGAGTGTTTAAACACCTGTGTGTGTATGCAGAGGCCAAAGGTCAACATTGGGTGTTGTTCTATATGAGCTGTCCATCTTGGTTTTTTGGAGATAGAGTCTCTAGCTAATTACACTGGGCTGGCTGGCCATTGAGCCCTAGGGACCCTCCTGTCTTTGTTCCCCAATGCTAAAATTACAAGCACCATGTTTGGCTTTTTACATAGCTTCTGGGGATCAAACTTAGGTCCCAATGTTTACAGAGCAAGTGCAAACCTAATGTTTACACTTTACTGACTGAGTCATTGCCCCAGGACCAACTTCTTAGGCTGTGGGTTGCAACCCCACATGGGTAGCATAACCACATGAAAAATCATGAAAATTAGGTAACGGGGGAAAAAAAAAAGGTTTTTGCATGTGCAATGACTAAGACCTAATTTAAAATCAAATGCATAGTGAATGAGGGGTGTTTCTGGCAGTGCTTACCTACGTCGCCTCACACAGCTTCCCGACAGCCTTGGCTCTGCATCCAACACATGCACTTCACATCGCGTTGGCCATCACTCCACACAATATCAGAAGATGCGGCCAGAACATCTCAACTCAAATTTAAGGCAACCGAGTGTCATGAACTGCAGTGTTTTTATTGTGCAAACAAAGTTTTCTGCTCCTATACAAACATGCGATTTGATTATGGAAAACAAAGACTTTAATACTTTTCTACTGTAATTCCTCAGCATATGAGCATCAAATTCACATATCCTTGGTTTCTTTGTGTTAGAATGTTGATTTAAAAGCTGCTTCTTGAGTTCCTCACTTGCTTCATTTTTTAAAAAGGGCTGGAGTGGAGAGATGGCACAATGATCAGGAACATGGTTGGTCTTTCACAGGACCCAGATTCTATTCCCATCGTTCAGTGGCTAGAACTTCTATCTAAAGGGATCCATCATCCTTTTTTGGCCTCCTCCAGCACCAAGCATGCATGTGGTGTGCAGACAGACATACATGTAGGCAAAACATCCATACATGTAAAATAATAATTAAAAAATCATTTAGGCTGAAGATTCAACCCAGAATTTTTGAAATAGCCCTAAATGTATTTCTGTCATGTTGAACTACATATTTGGGTGAAGCAGCATTCTTAGCACTGACAATTATAAAGTAAAAATATCTATCAACTCTAAATAATGTTGTTGAAGATGCCATGCCTCACAGCTTTAAAATTCAACCAAGATTTAATTCTTTATATAAAAGGAAATAGTGCAGGCTGGAGAGATGTCTCAGAGGTTAAGAGCATTGACTGCTCTTCCGGAGGTCCTGAGTTCAATTCCCAGCAACCACATGGTGGCTCACAACCATTTGTAATGAGATCTGGTGCCCTCTTCTGGTCTGCAGTCATACATGCTATATATATAATAAATAAATAAATCTTAAATAAATAAATAGTGCATGTCATTATCACACAAATTTGTTTTGCCTTTAATAGATAGTAATATATGCATAGTGAATGTCTATACATCTATATCAAAGAATTATTTTATGATAGATTTCCTTTTTGAGATAAATTTCTTGTAGATGAATTTTTAAACAGTCTTATTAAATAAGAAACACAGGGCCAAATACAGAGGTAACAGCTGAAGAGATCAGACAAATAGCCACGACTAGCCTTAGCTTACCACCAGCAGTAGCTTCCACAGAGAGAGCTTATTCCTGTATAACCTGTGCTTTTATTGCCTTCTCATTGGCTCTAAGGCCAGCCACATGATTGCCTCGTCACTACCTGTCTATACAGACCTCCAGGTCTCTATGGTTGGTACTGGGATTAAAGGCTCGTTTGTCACCATGCTTGGCTGTGTCCTTGACCACACAGCGACTCCGCCTGCCATGTGATCGGATTAAGGGCATGTGCCACCACCGCCTGACTTCTGTTTATGGCTCACTATGACCTCTGAACTCCAGGCAAACTTTATTAACATACAAATAAAATATCACATTTCAGCACAAATAAAGTATCATCACAATTTCTTTACTTTTTTTTTTAATCATCAAACTTTGGATTGTTTGCTCTGTATGCCTATTTTACTCCTATAAACTCGGGTCCTGTAAAATCTTCCTGAGTGAAAGTTTTGTTTTATTTTTTGATTGCCCTCCCTCCCTAGTCACATTTGTTAAGTCAGGTCTGGGGCACTGACCTCTATTGCTCCTCCTATGACCTACTTTTGGAAACAGGGTCTATTTATGTAGCCCAGGCTGAGTAGGGACTTGAAATCCTCCAGCCTCAGTTGTCCCAGTTGCTGGGATCCCAGGCATGTGCACCATACCCAGCTAAGTCAGATGGATTGCATGGCAGTTTAAGAAGCCCCTGTTAGAGATACAAACTTACAGTAACGGCTATCCTTAGTCTGGGTTTCTTCTCTTTTACATAGTATTTTTATTGATTATTTGGAAATTTCACACAAGGCGCCCTGATAACATTCACTTTGCAGTCCTCCCAGGTCTACCCCTCAACACACACACCCCTATGACCTCCCTCAAAATGATAGAAGAAGAAAAAAAGGAGAAGAAAAGAAAAATGCCAAGTCTACTTCGTGTTGCCAGTATACCGACTAGAGTATGGTCAAACTCCCTGTGGCCAGCACTGTAATGAAAACTGAGTTCTCCCTCATCCCCAACCCCACCAGAAGCCATCAACTGTGAAGAGCTACAATTCAGAATTCAGTATCTGTATGACAATTTTTAAGAGTTTTTTTTGTTTTTTTTGTTTTTTTTTGTTAGGGAGAGGGGGGTTGTCATAGAAGACATTCTCTCATCCTCAACTGTGAGCCTACATTCATCCATACCATTTTGAAAGAAGCTTCCTTGCCCCTTGCCCTTTCTCGTCAGTGGCTGCAGGGATCATCGACTTCCACGTGGTTTCTGGCTACAGCATGAGCCACGGACATCAACATGGCTTCAGGTGGCTGCACAGACCTTAGACATCCACACACCCTTCAGTGGTAACACCAGCCAGGGACACCCACACATACCTCACACCCCACATCTCCCCCAACACTCCCACAGACCACAGACACCAACATGGCCCTCCATGGCAGCAGGGACATCCATCCACATAGCCTCAAGCAGCAGCACAGCCCATGTGGCTTCAGGCAGAAGCAGAGAATGGACATCCCCGTGGACTTAGGTGGTAATATGGGCCATGGGGATCAACACGGCCCCTGGCTGAGGAAGAGTCATACACTCACTGACACCGCCTGAATCAGCCTTCGGGTTTATCAGCATGGCCTCTGGCAGCAACATGGACCACAGATTCTATCTAACATGACTCATTATTAAGACCAAAATCTGAAAGAAGAGAGGAATACTGTTTCAAAAGAATAATCAAAGAAGTTTTTTTTTTTTCTTCCTCAGAATAAAAGCTCCAGGGATAGAGCAGAAATCGATAGCTGAGTCCCAGAGCAGTGTCAAGACGCACCAGAGGGCTGGAAGTAGAACAGAGTTGATTTAGTTTTACACCTCTGTGTTAGAAGACTAAGTTTATATTTGCTTTCTGAGTTTAACTCTATGAAAACTGAGTCAGTAAAGAGTTAAATATCTTGGCTTTACTCCCTTCAGATTCTGAGATATCTGCTAGAAAGCATCCATTTTATAGCCAGACATGGCTAGCTTAACACCCTAACACTGATATTTATTTTTCTAGGAGATATTAAAAAGCTGTAAGAAGCCGGGTGGTGGTGGCTCATGCCTTTAATCCCAGCACTCGGGAGAGAGAGGCAGGTGGATCTCTGTGAGTTTGAGGCCAGCCTGGTCTACAGAGTGAGTTCCAGGAAAGGAACAAAGCTACAGAGAGAAACCCTGTCTCAAAAAAAAAAGCTGTAAGAGCCCTTTGAACCTCAGTTTCCTCAGCTCTGAAATGGGATGCTATTGACTTCATTGCATTGTGGGTGTTAATGCAGGCATTAAATTTAAAACTCCTAGCCTACTAATACATATAACGGGCATGAACTAGCAGCTCTATTTGAAAAATGAAAATAAAGTCCAAGCATGTTTTCTGGAGGAAAGTGCTACACAAACATAAGTCAGACATCCCAATTCCAAAACCATCTAGCTAATATGTTTTGTGAAGCAATCAGATGTAATTAAAAAGATTTTTTTTGAACTCACCCCAAACCTCTCCAGTCCTCACGCTTCTAAAAGTGGAACCCAAGGAGGAGGGGGAGTCCTCATCTGTGCACTGCACTCTTTGAATATGAAATTTAAATAAAAGCCTTCTCGGTGTGTTTAGATAGGACCCCATGGCTTTGGGGCAGATAAATCTGCTTCAATTAGAATCTAATCCTACTCACTTGTACTCACACTGCTTTCACTAAAACCAGCGAGAAAGAAAAACAATAGTCTGTTTAATTAAATTATGCTAAAGCCCCAATTCAATCCAACTGTGTATTAAGAAGTGAGACTATGAATAAGGAATGAAATGCTCTGCACAGAACTCCACGACCTGCTCCCCATCCCCTTCACATTTCAGGGATGTGCCTTCCTCATTCATACCTCATGCTTTAAGGCAAATTCAGCAACTCTAGCCAGACACAAAACATAATTCTATTGTCCCATCATCTTCCTTCAGTGTGCTGACCCTGGCTTCTGGAAGAACCCTATCATCCCCTCCCAGGGGGCATTTCCCTCCTGTTGCTCACGGTGGTCATCTATTTCTTGGACAGGATCTGGACTACGAGAGCCCTGCCTTTCCCTTCTACCTGGTCTCTCTCCTTTGCCAACTGTCAATTAGAAGGGGTCTGAAGCTTCCTGGGTCCTCATGCTGAGAAACACAGAAAAACTGCAGGTTTTGCTAGCTCAGATAATAAAAAAATATATGCATGACCATCAAAGCTCACAGTGCCTGTTATTTGGGAGCATTTGGTGACCCACCAAGAGTCAGAACTGCAATCCATTTCTTCAATAAATTGATGTAATATTATCCTGTGTGACATGGTAATGACCTGCTGCTTATAAGTGAAAAAGAGGAGACATTAAAGGCAAGATTAGGCATTACAGCAGTCATAGGCAACAGTAGAGTTACTCTGGGAGGTTCTCTCTTTTGTTTTGATTTTGATGTTTTGAAACAGTGTCTTACTTCATAGCTTGGGCTGTCCTTCAACTTACTATGTAGTCCAGGCTAGCCTTGAGTTCAAGGCAATTCTTCCATCTCAGTCTCCCAAGCACTGGGATTGCAGACATGAAGTGCCATGTCCCAGGCTCTGGAGTTTTTAATTATAATGAGGCTCAACCAGACCTGATGGCATAGGCCTGTAATCCAAGTTACTGGGGAGGACGAGACAGGAAGATGGAAAGGTCCGGGTCTTTCTGAGCTTCAGACCATGTTTAAGTCATCTTAGGCAACTTAATGAGACTCTGTCTAAAATTATTTAAAAAAAGAAAAAAGAAAGAAAAGGTGGGTGGTGGGTGGTAGAGTGCCTGCCTGATATGAGGCCCTTGTTTCAATTCCAAATAAACTGCAAAGATGAGCATGTAAAAATAAATAAGTAATGGATAAATGAACAACAATGAGCCCCTAGTCCCACTTCACTTTATTTATCTGGGATTGGGCTCATAATGTATAACATAACAGGAAATGTATCATCTTTGTCGCTGTTAAGTACATACCTCAGTATCCTTGTGGTGGTTTGAGTGAGACTAGCCCTTATAATGCATATGTTTGTGTATTTGGTCTCCAGTTGATGGAACAATTTGGGAAGGATTAGGAGGTGTGGCCTTGTTGGAGGAGGTGTGTCACTGGGGATAGGCTTAGAGGTTTCAAAACCCCAAGCCATCCCAGTGTGCCTTACTCTCTGTATCCTGCTTCTGAATCAGATGTGAGCTCTCAGGTATTCCTGCCACTCCTTTGCTCTGTTGCCACAGACTCTGACCCTCTGAAACTGTGAGCTCAATTCAACACTTTCTTCTAGAAGTTCCTTGGTCAGGGTGTTTTGTCACAGCAATAGAAAAGTAGCCAAGGCAGTCATATTCTCACATTGTTGAAGATGATGTATGCAACACATTTGTCTTCCAAACCTGAAATTCTGCTCACCTTAAACAAGAATTCCCTATCTTCTCACCACCTAGGTTCTCGTCATCACTTCTGTTCCATAAATTTTTGTGGGTTTGGCTGGTTTGATAGTCATGTGAGTAAAATCATAGTATCTGGGTTTTTGTGTGACTGGATCACTTAATTTATTATAATATCCCCTAACTTCATTCATGTTGTAGCATGTAACAAGATTTCTTTCCTGTCTCCAGCTGAACCATGCCCTGTCATGTGTACAGTAGATATCCCATCTTGCTCATTCATTAGTTAACAGATGCTGGGCTATTTCCATCTCTGGGCTATTTGTGCATAGTGTTGCTGAGAATGCAGATGTGTATTTTTGCTGAAGATAATTTGTCTAGATAGTCAAGGATTTATTTCTGGGCTTACTATTCTATTGTAGTGGTGGGTGTTTGTGGGGAGGTCATTGTGAGTGTATACCTGTATGTATATATTTATGTTCATGTGTGAATGCATGTGAAGGATAGAGGTTGAGACTATATGTCTTCCTCAATCACTCTGGCATATTTTTTTGAGACAGTGTTGCTCACTGAACCTGGAGTTTGCCAACACAGCTAAGACTAGATTACCTCAAGTCTCTGGGATCGTTCTTACTCTGTCTCCCCTGCATTGAGATTATAGGCAGGCACTTGATGATGTGGGTTCTGGAGATTGAATTTAGTTCTTCATATTTGAATGGCAAGCACTTTACTGATGAAGCCATCTCTCAGCCCCTATATCAAATATCACAGTTTTGGTAACTGTTGTTTCATATTTTTTTAAATAAGGAAATGTGAACTTTTCAAATTTGTTCTTTTTTTCCCAGAATTATCTTTATTATTTCGTTAGACTCTCGTATAAATTTTATTATAGCATAAAATTTCTATTTCCACCAAACATGCCACCGAAATTGTGAAAGGGATTGCATTGGTGCCCTAGATCACTCTGGGTAATAGGGACATTTTAATAGCTTTGTCCTCTTGTTCATGAACATGGGATGCCTTTCCACTCATTAGTGTCTTCTTTAATTTCTTTTATCAATGTTTCATTGGTTTTAGTGTATATATTTTTATGTCTTTGGTATGATATTCTGAAGTATATAGTATATAGAAATAATAGTAATGAACACCATTGTACACCTCCACCATATATAGAAACATATTTTGTATTTAATTTTGGTGTTGATTCTTGTAACTTTGACAAATTTATTTGTTCCAACAGATTGTTTTGTGTGTGTGTGTGATTCTATGTATAAAGTCATGTCATCTGTAAACAGATAATTTTCCTTTTTCCATACCAATTGTATGTCTTTTACTTCTTTTTATTTTCTGAAATTTTCTGCTTAAGACTGAAGTACTGCAATCAGCAGAAGTGGTGAGAGGCAGCTGACCTTGCCTTGCTCCCAACCTTAGGGAAAATAAGTTTCTGTTACGTTTTTTTTGTTTTTGTTTTTGTTTTTTTTTTTAAGTTTTGTGGTTGATTCTACTTTGTAGCCAGAGTGGAGAACCACTGGATTGGGGTATTATTTCCTCGTGTAGAAATCTGTAGGAGAGCTGTCCTGAAAGGAACCTTGGATCCTGATTAGAAGCTTGTGGGAGCCCAGAGAGGTTTCCTAGTGAGAGCTGAGCTTGCTTTACCCAGCAGGACTGCATAAGAAGATGATTGGACCATAGGCCTGGGTACCAGGTGTTTGGAAGGGTTTACACTTGGCTGTATCTAGCAGGGGGAGGTCTTTTGCCTCACCCCTTGGTGCTGTTATAAAAAGCCTTTTTTAAAAAAATAATTTAATTTAGTTTTACATATCAGCCATGGGTTTCCCTGTCCTCCTCCCTTCCGCCCCCACCCCCGCCTCTCCCCCCAGCCCACCCCCCATTCCCATCTCCTCCAGGGCAAAGACTCCCCTGGAGATTCAGCTCAACCTGGTAGATTCAGTACAGGCAGGTCCAGTCACCTCCTCCCAGGCTGAGCAAAGTGTCCCTGCATAATCCCCAGGTTCCAAACAGCCAGCTCATGCACTAAGGACAGGTTTGCATCCCACTGCCTGGATGCCTCCCAAACAGTTCAAGCTATTCAACTGTCTCACCTATCAAGAGGGCCTGATCCAGTTGGGGGCTCCTCAGCTTTTGGTTCATAGTTCATGTGTTTACATTAGTTTGGCTATTTGTCCTTGTGCTTTTTCCAAACTTGGTCACAACAATTTTCGCTCATACAATCCTTCCTCTTTCTCACCAATTGGACTCCTGGAGCTCCACCTGGGGCCTGGCCAACGATCTCTGCATCCACTTCCATCAGTTATTGGATGAGAGTTCCAGCATAACAGTTAGGGTGTTTGGCCATCTGATCACCAGACTAGGTCAGATCAGGCTTTCTCTTGGCCATTGCCAGTAGTCTACAGTGGAGGTATCATTGTGGATTTCTGGGGACCTCTCTAGCACTTTGCTTCTTCCTGTTCTCATATGGTCTCTATTTATCATGGTCTGTTATTCCTTGTTCTCTCTCTCTGTTCTTGATCCAGCTGGGATCTCCTATTCCCCTAAGCTCTCTTTCCGTCGAACCTTGCCCTTCAGTACCCCCACTCTCCTCCACTGCTGGTGGGAATGCAAGCTTGTACAGCCACTTTGGAAATCAATATGGCACTTTCTTAGAAAATTGGGAATCCATCTCCCCCAAAACCCAGCTGTACCACTCTTGGGCATATACCCAAGGAATGCTCAATCATACCACAAGGGCATTTGCTCATATATGTTCATATCAGCATTGTTTGTAATATCTAGAACCTGGAAACAACCTAGATGCCCTTCAACTGAAGAATGGATAAAGAAAATGTGGTACATATACACAATGGAGTACTACTCAGCAGAGAAAAACAATGACATCATGAGGTTTGCAGGCAAATGGATGGATCTAGAAAAAATCATCCTGTGAGGTAACCCAGGCTCAGAAGGACGAACATGGTATGTACTCACTCATAGTAGGATATTAGATGTAAAACAAAGATGACTAGGCTGCTACACAACTCCAGGGAGGCTACCTAGAAAACAGGACCCTTGGAAAGACACAGGGGTTGCCCAATGACAGAGAAATGGATGAGATCTACATGAACAACCTGGACATGAGTGGGTACTAAAAAGCCTTTTTGAATAAAGTTCTGGGCCAGTGGATAAGGATCCAGGCCCTCTGGAGGCTATCTATCCTCTGTTTCTCTCTCTTCTATATTTCTATCTAAATCTCTTATCCCTCACTCCTCAAGAGTACCTTGGGGGGGGGGAAGGTGGGGGCAGGCCCCCACAGAAACTATACTATGAAGACTGTTCTTAGGGGGCTTTTGCTCATTCTTGTCATCATCCCACACCATTCAGCCTCAAGCCCAAGAGAGGAGTTCTGCTAACAGAAAGTAGGTATTCATTAGTCCACAGAGGACTATAGTATAAGCCCAAGCTCTCTGAGTTTGCTCTGATAGGTAGCTGGGACACATTACAGAGCAGGAAAGTCAGGGATAGGTTCCCAGAAGTGAGGGAAACAGTCTGAGAAGAGGCAGTGGGCTTATGCCCAGCATTCATACCTTCTATTTCCCAAGCCAGTTGTAATTCTTGTCTGAAGAGCTTACCTTCAACAGTATTCTGTTCAAATTATCCCAGTGGGACTCCCTCCAGCCCCAGCACCAAGAGTGGGGCAAAACTGAAGGACAGCTCACTGAAGTCTGCATTCTTGTTGGCCACAGCGAAATCTTAAAAAAAGGATTCAGGACAGCGTCAAGAGCCAATGAAATAAAAGGAGACATTTCTTCAGATTTCTGAAACAAAGGTAGGCTTGCCTCATTGCCTCTAACCTGAGGAGGACATGCAGACTGAAACTCCTACTACCACAATCTAGCCATGGAACTTGAGATGGATCCGAGTATACTAAGAGGCTGAGCAAGAGCTGGCCTGATACTGAATGTGGACGACTTCCTCTCCGAACTGAAGCCAGTGATACCCCTGGATTTCTGTGATGTGACCCTCCAATTCCTCTCATGCCCAAGCCAGTTTGGGTGGACATGTCTGTCACTTAGACAAGTGTCTAACCTGACCTAGAGGCCAGCCAACTTGGGCACAAACTGTCAGCAGAGCAGAGCAGAAGCTATTGGTAATATGGCCCCTGAGCAGACTCAGTTCCTAGTCGGGGTCCGTGTGATTCGAAGTCAGCCCACCTTGCTGACCTTGTGTGAATGGCTACAAACCTAGCACCCCTGACATACCCCGACAGGTTACAGTCCTCCACCCCGCGGACTTTGGACACCAATTCTCTTCCTCCAAACTGTTCTCCAGGAAAGGTGTAGTTAATTCACTCACTCTAAAGATTACGTGACTCATCTTACATGTTATGATAGATAAATTTCAAAGGGGCCCAAATTTATTTACTATTTATTTAAAAGTAAATAAATTTCTAGTGGTGGGATTTTGTAGGCACTAGAGTAGTTGTGTGAAAATTTTCAAGTTGTTCTTGTTCAGAGCATTTTAAAAGCCTTATTCATTGTAGACAAATGGGTTCTTAATATGCCTACATAATGCCATCATACTGTACTTTTATAGTCAGTACTGAGTACAACTACCCACACTGGGCTTCACAACTCATCCTACTCCTGTGTAGAAAAAATACCTTCAGAAACATGAAGGGAAATTTTTCATGCCAATATTAAACATGTATATGCCTCCTATCATAGGCATTGCTCTAAGCACTTTACATACATTATTTAATCAAATCCTCATCACTGGTACTCTGCAAAGAAGCCATTTTATGAAGCTTATGTTAAAGCTGAGGAACTTACAGTGCAGAGCAGTTAAGCAACCTGATCAAGGTAGCACAGTGACCAAACTAAGGAAAATGATAGTTCTCAAAGCAATCAGAAGCACTAGGGTAGACCTGGCCTTTAGGAGTCTCCCCAGGTCCCCAAGATGCCTAATGAATGTGTTATTTTAGAATCATCGTGTTTGGAAGCCAATTAAAATGCCCAGTACACCATTCAAATGAGATCAAAGCAGTTCACAAGACAGCTCCGTCTGTAAAATGCTTGCCATTTAAGCACAAGACCTTGAGTTCAGATTTCCGTGTGGAAAACTGGGTGTGGCAGCACACACTCAAAACCCCAGCCATGGGGAGGTGGAGACAGGAACAGTTCTAGGATTTGCTAGCCAGCTAGTAAGGCTAAATTCATAAACTCCAGCTTTAGCAAGGGAATCTGTCTCAAAAATGAAAGGATAGTGCAATTGAAGATGCCATTCAATGTTGGGATCTGACTTCATAGGTACATACAGGACATGTACACATGTACATATATATCCTTACACAGTGCACACACAAGACATGCACACTTGTACATATACACCCTTACACAGTGCACACACAGGACATGCACACGTGTACACACAAATGAGATAATAGTTCCAGCTATGGTGTCAGAAATAAAACCATACAGTAAGTCTATTTTTTAACCATCTTCAGTCTTTTCTTCCTCCTTCTTCCCACAGCCCTTTTTCTCTCTCTCAACCCAGATTTTGTTTGTTTTCTACTTTATGTGGAAAATACTGAGGATGTCTAAATTTTAAAAGTAGGCAGGCATGTAAGAACATAAAAGTTCTTTGCTGTCAAAGAAACAGTGGCACTGGGAAGAAATACCAAAAATAATGTTCTAATCCAATCAGCCCCTCATAAGCCAGTTCTTCTGGGTGTAGCAGGAAGACTTCTCAGAGAAGAAACTGCAGGAGCTGTCACAGGAAGCCAGTGTAGGAAAGGCTTCTTCAGGGAGAGGCTGTGGTGGGACGAGATCACATAGGGAGGGAGACGTTCAGTCAGGTGACAGGAGACCTGCAAGAGCCTGGAAGTGAGGCTGGGGTGACAGACCATGGTTTGGACAAGTGTCTCCCAAAGGCCTGGGTGTCGAATGCTCGGTCACCAGACCGTGACATTACCAGGAGATGGTACAACCTCTAACAGACGGATTTTAGTAGGTGGGATTTTAGGCATGGGGATGTGCCCTCGGAGAGGATGTTAAGTCCCTGGCCCCTTCTTTTCTCTTACCCTGGCTGCCTTGATGTGAACAACCTCGTCTGCCACATGTTCCCGCCATGATGGACTAGCTAAACACAGACACAAGTGCAACATGATAAAGTAACCGCGGACGGCAACCTCCAAAACCACAGGACAGCAGCGGCACAAGAGGAACCACGTTTTCCTTCATCACATGGATTACATCTCTTCACAGTGATGGGAAGCTAACGAACATGGATGGGCAGATAGGGACATGAGAACTCACTATGTCAAGCTAAGGGATAATTTTCCTCTCTTTTGGTCATGGCTGTTCTCCATCAGAGTTTGAATTAGAAATAAGCCTTATAAAGTCTGCGGTGTTAGATCTGGATGGTTTAGAGCAGTTTTATGTCCCACAGCAGAATAAAGGGGTGGGTGTGAAGGGTTCCAATATACCCCTTGCACGCGTGTGTGTGCGTGTGTGTGCGTGTGTGTGCGTGTGTGTGCGTGTGTGTGCGTGCGCGTACACACACACGCGCACGCACACACACACACATAGCCTCCCTCAGGTTTGCTTTGGGTCAGGGGAGGAGGGACTGGAGGGAGTGAGAAGAACATGGGAGAACCATGGAAGAATTCCAGGGAGTCAGGTTCAGAGGTCTAGAGCATCAATTGGAGCAGAGCTCATGAGCACCTGACTTGAGGCACAGCAGCGGAGTGGGGACCAGAGGAGCAGGGACATGAAGAATGATATTTAGAAAGGAGACACACAAGGCATTGGGAGTGAATGAGGAGGAAAAGGCAACTGTGCCTTTTTGGTCTCTGAGATGGGAGACCAGGCAGGTAGTAAAACCTCCTGCTTCTTTTCTGCAATTGGAGACAGGTGTGGTGACTCAGAGCCGGAATCCCAGTTCTGTGAGAGTGGATGATCAAGTTCTAGATTGGCTTGAGCTATGAGTGAGAGACTGTCTCAAGCCCATCAAACAGAAAATCAAGTGAGCAAACAATAACAGAAATACAAACCAGGGACATAGCTTGGTTGTGGGTAGAATGCTTTTTTAGCATACACAAAGTCCTGGGTTCAATCCCTAGTGGTATATAAGCAACAACAAACTCAACAGTCATAATAAATACCTACAGCAGCTGACTAGAAAGCTAAAGTCCCAACTCATACCTAGCACTCCTCCCCAGCACACAACCACTGTTGAAGCTCTGATATAGTTCTCCAGATGTTTTTGGTATTCTCAGACTGAACCCAGTTAATTTTTCAAACCTCGAAAGCTCTTTCTCCATAAAGACACCTCACAGAGTACTTGCACTTTTTAGAGAAAATCTTTCCAGTTCACCGTGTGTTTCATGCTGTTGGGCAACGTTTCACAAGACCAAAATATTGCTACACAGTGCTCCAGTGTAAGGTGTGAGTAATTAAATTGATAAATCTTCTTTATTGGCAATTCTCCAAGAATATAGGTACATTCAAATCCCAAAGTGAAAAATAAAATATATTCTCTTTGGTATTCAATGCCCTAGAAATGCCAACAGGCTTGTGTTTGTATGTATATCAACTTGTAGTTGGGGAATTAGTTACAGAAACTGTACTCTCTTGTGGCCTGGATAATATTACTTCTACAAATTAAAAACAAGGAAAATGTCTCAGGAACATGAAGAGACAACTTTGATTGCATGTGAAGCCATGGTTGAATAGGACCCTCCCAACTGTGCACACATTTCCCGCATTCACACAATAAAAGCCAATACAAATTTCAGAAGAAAGAGGCCAGCTTTTTAATGGAACTACAATATTATAATGCTTGCAACAATTTGTGAATATACTTACATAGTTTTCATTGATTGGGAGTTATTACCACTAACTGAAATACAATAAAATAGCCCCTTAAAAATTCTCTTTTTAAAGTATGATTGCAGAAAGAAAAAAAAAAGCTCATATCAAAAGTCAGAACGTCATGACAGAGCGGGACTTTGGGCAAAAATATCTTTAAAATTTTAAGTCTTATGCTTAATACTTTTAAACTGAAGCAAATATAAATTATTTAATATGTAGCAAGTGCTGATTATTGGGCCAGTGGTTTTCTTAAAACATCCTTAATATTATAACTTCCCAGAGAGGCATTTCCCTAGTTCAGAAACTAATTGTAGCATGAATAGGAAGTATTATATAAAGAATACTAACATTATTAAACATTCATTATATACCAGGCACTCTTTCAAAACATTCCATCTTTATAATCTTACGATAAGCCCCCATGCTGGTTACTAATACTGGTTGCCAGCCTGATGGGCTCTGGATCAATGAAGACATAGGCTCCTTGGCTCATCTGTGGGAGATTTTCTTGATTAGACTAATTGAAGTGGTACAAACCACCGTAAGCGTGAGTGGCAGCGTCTAAGAAGGTGCGAGGGCAGAGCTTTTGCTTGGGTGGTTTGCTGTCCTGTCTTGCTGTCCTGCTGCCCTGTAGCTGCTGTTGCTTCTGCAAATGCCACTGTCAGAACCCAGCTTCCCAGACCTTCCGATGTGGACTGAGGACCAGCAGCTCTCTAGGAGTCATCTGGGCCATTCAGTGCCCAGTGGGAGAGATGTAGCATCTGGTCTTACAGACTGAGAGGCCACCTCTTCTCTGCCTCTCTGATGAGAAGATACCATTCCTAGGCTATCCAAGCCGTACCATGTAAGCCAGTTGAATAAATTACCTTTTTAATAGGTATTGATTCTGTCAGTTCTGTTCCTCTAGAGAACTCTAACTATTCACCCTGTCTTCCCATTTTCAGCATATGCCTTCCAACTTCTAGTGTTGAGGATTATATATTCAAGGGCTACTTAACTAGGCTGGTACTTTTAGGTGTTGTGAAGATAAACTGATAAAATGTTAGCTACATAGATTAGAAACAAAAAGAATATTTAAATGACTAAAATTAGAAGTGGAAGTAGACATTTTGTTTTGAAACCAGGAAGTCTCACTATGTTGTCCAAGCTGGCCTAGAGCTTTTGGACTCGGTACATCCTCCTGCCTCAGGCCTTCTTAGTAGCTACTTGCATATGCCGGCATACCTGCCTTGGAAAAGGGTATGTTAATGCCAATCCTACAGAAATGAAAAGTATTAACAGAGGAAAATGAACAATTGGCAGCCAACAAATGGGATGACTTAGATGAAATGGACAAGTCCTCAGGAGCACAAAACCTATGGAGACTAAATTTCAAAGAAATTGATAACTTGAGCAGATCTGTGAATAGAAAGGGGATTAAATAAGTAATAAAAATAACAATCTGGAAAAGAAAAGCACTACAGGAAATTTGACCAAATATTTAAAGAAACAAGAACAATCCTTCTCAAACATTTCCAAAATAACCAAAAAGGAAGGCTACTTCCAGTGTTATCCCATGAAACCATTACCCCATCCAAACCCAGAAAGACACACCGCAAAAGAAGAAAATTGCTGGAGCACAGTGTTACATGTCTATAATTCCAGAAGATGGAGGGTCAGTGCAGGAGGATCAAAGGCTAAGAATACACTTCAGTGGAGGGGTGTTCACTTAGCATGAGTCCTGGATTCAATCCCCAGCATCAAGTAAGGAAGGGAAGGTAGGAAGGAGCAAAGAGGGGGAGAAGGAAGAAGGAAGGCAAGCAGGCATGCTGCAGACTGACTGGTATGCCTTATAAATTTTCATATAAGAGTTCTTTCATTTGTTTTGTTTTGTTTTGTTTTTTTTCAAGACAAAGTCTCACTATGTAGCTATGGCTGTCCTGGAACTCCCTATGTGGACTAGGCTGGCTTCAGACTCACAGAGAGTGACCTGCCTCTGCCTCCCAAGTGCTGAAATTAACAAAATATAAGCAAAACAAATTCAGCAGCATGTTAAAAATACCATACATAATGACCAACTGACGTTTATTACTGGAATGCAAGATAATTTCAACCCATGAAAATTGGTTACTCAAATACACTGTATTGACAAAAAGCAAAAACTTACATGATCGTCTGAATTGGGGCAAACATTTATAAAATTTAGGATTGTTTTATGGTTCTGAATTTCAGCTCAGTTGTTGAATACTCAAAGACCAAGAAGAGATGAGAACGACCCCATCATGCTAAGGGCTACATATGAAAAACCCATCAGACATGGCGTGTTTGTCCTGTAAGATGAGGGAAAAGGCAATGTTGCCTGCTTTAGCGACTTGCGTTCAGCACAGTACTGGGCCTTTGCCTGCCAATCAAGATGTAGGGCTCTCAGCTCCTTCTCTAGCACCATGTCTGTGGCATGCTGCCATGTCCCACCATGATGATAAGGGACTAAACCTCTGAAACTGTAAGCCACCCAATTAAATGGGGCTGGAGAGATGTCTCAGTGGTTAAGAGCACCTACTGCTCTTCCAGAGGTCTTGAGTTCAATTCCCAGCAACCACAAGATGGCTCACAACCACTTGTAATGAGATCTGGTGCCCTCTGTTGCACATTCTGAACATCTGCTTCACCACTGAGCTACCCCTCAGCCTTTGATGCAGTTTTCATATGTAAGGCTTTTTTTTTTTTTTTTTTTTTGGTCAACTTTACATTAGCTGTTTGGAAAGAGGGAACCTCAATTGAGAAAATGCCCTGACCAGATTGGCTTGTGATCGAGCCTGTGTGGCATTGTCTTGATTGGTGATTGGTATGGGTAGGCCCAGCCCACTGTGGACAGTGCCACCCCTGGACTGGTGGCCCTGGGTTCTGTAAGAAAGCTGTCTTGAGCAAACCACAAGGAACAAGCCAGTAAGCAGCTCTCCTCCATGGCTTATGCTTCATTTCCGCCTCTAGCTCCTGCCCTGACTTCCTTTTAAGATGGACTATAATATGGATGTATAAGCAAAAGAAATCTCTTCCTCTCCCAAGTTGATCATGGTGTTTTACCCCAGCAATAGAAACCATCACTAAGACAACATCAATTTAAATCTGATCCTCCATGAAGATCCCAGGCTGTATGTATTTACTTCTCACCTCAGCAGTGCCAGTTGCTCAGGACCAGGCATTTTACATGACTTCAAGGTGCACGCATGTCTGATTGGATTGCTGGTTGCTATAGTTTAAGAGTGAAATGTCCCTCACAGGCTCAGGTGTCTTGCTGGTAGTGCTATTTGCAAAAGTTTTGGAATCTTTTATTTTTTCCTTTGAGACAGGGTTTCTCTGTGTAATTTTTGGTGCCTGTCCTGGATCTCGCTCTATAGACCAGGCTGGCCTCAAACTCACAGAGATCCACCTGGCTCTGCCTCCAGAGTGCTGGGATTAAAGGTGTGCGCCACCACTGTCTGGCAGTTTTGGAATCTTTTAGAGATAGAACCTTTGAAATTTGTAGCCTGGTCCCATCTTGTCTCTGTCTCTCTGTTTACAATATGTGAGGGGCCTCAGACACACACCTGGCTGCCGTGCCTGCCTGTGCACATCTCCCCCACCCCTCCAATCATGGACTGTGCCCTCTAAACTGAGACAACATAAAGCCACCCTCTCCTCAATTACCTTTGTCATGTGTTTTGTAAGAGGGACAAGCAAAGTATCTACTACACTGGTGATTTGTGGATGGGACAAGTTTCAGAGCTGTGGCCCCAGCTAAGGCAGTTCTATGTAAAGCTCTGGTGGAGCCAGGGCTGCCCAGTGCTCTCCATCTCTCCCCATCCACTGCTACTTGCCTGGGAGAGACTTCAGAAGGGGGCATTTGTAGGTAGAGTTTCTCTGTGTCTCAGCAGCTGCTCCCAAATAACCACTCAGAGACTTATTATCAATTACAAAAGTTTGGCTGGTAGCTCAGGCTTGTTGCTAGCTAACTCTTACAACTTTAGTTAGTCCATTTATATTAATCTACATTTTTGTCACAAGGCATTACTTCTCTTTCATCTTGTATCTCCTGTTTTCTCTCTATGTCTGTCTGGTGATTCTGCTGACTCTGTCCTTCTTCCCAGTATCCTTAGTCTGGTTCTCCCACCTAACCTTATCCTGTCCAGCTATTGGTCAGTCAGCTTCTTTATTAAACCAATCACAGTGACATATAGTCACACAGTATAAAGGAATATCCCACAGGCATCCATGACCCTTGGGCAACTCTGGCTCCAGTCTGTTCTTAAATCTTCTTTTCTAATAAGTATGTGCACACAGAATATAAACAAAGAAGTTATTTTTTTCAGGGCTGAGGAGCATACTACAGCCTCAGGTAAAGGTTTCATAATCATTTAAATCTGAATTTCCTAGAAATGGCATTCCAGATAGAAACATCATCTTGCTTTACTAGTGCTTAGTTAAATTACCATAGCCACAGGGCTTAAAATGTTTAGTTTTGGCACTTTACTGCCCTAGTGACTATATTTTATTATCTAAAATGACAGTAATGTTTTTCTAAAGCACATAAATACACACTTTGCCCACTTCTCATGAGTGGGCAAAACATTTGTTCCCACTTCTTAAACTGAGGAAGAAGAGAGAACACGAGTGAAGATATGGTAGAAGGAAAAATTGGAAGATTAATTCCTGTATGTTTTCCCATCTTTTCAAACTTAATTTTTTTCTATCTATCCTGGGAGTCTAGGGCAAAAAGAGGCAGATTGATCTGACAGGGAAGGCCATGCTGCTGGAAGATTTGTTGAAAACACCAGAGAGAGGAGAAAGGAGCCCAGAGGCCAGGAGAGGAATTAAAGCTATAGCCCAGAGAAGTAGTCAAGTCCCAAGTCATTGCATCTGAACAGACAATTACCTGGCCCTTGTCACAGCTCGCTAGCGAGGCCCATATGTTGCCTGCTTTTGTAAAATAGGAGAGCTGCCTGTCTGTGCTCTAGGATCTAGTTAAATCCTCCTCAAGCTTTGTAGATGTTCATGAATGAACACTGGGAACTTCAGCAGGCAAGGATCCTGTTCTTTCAAGATCGGAGGGCAGGATTGTGGACATCTACAGGGTGGTGACAACCGGAAAGAACAGCACAGATTCCTGAACAAGGAGGGTCGGCACATTTGGAATCTCCCACTACACTAGGAGCATTGATGAGCACAGAGGCCACTGATGAGGAGTGTTGGCTCCAGTGACACCCAGCAGCCTTCCCTGGACAGTACAGCAGGGTGCACCTGCTCCCCTGGGCCAAGATCCAGATGTGTTCCTTAGAAAGCATTCAAACTTGGTTGTTACGCTTTCCAATATTGTGTTTTTGTGGGGTTTTGTTGGTATGAATTTCTTGGGGCTTTGTTTGGGTGGGTTGGTTGGCTGGTTTTCTGTTTGTTTCTAAGTTGGGGGGTGGAGTTGGGCAGGGGAAGGACCTGGGAGGAACTGGGAGAAAAGTGTAATTAGAATATATTGTATGAACAAAATTCAATTTTAGGAAAAGGAAAGTGGGGAAACCACCAAGACTTTGAAAAGACATGACAGCTTTTGAAAACAGAGGTGCCTTGGACTACCAAGGAGAATGGTGATGGCTATTAGGAAACACAAGCAATTGATTGGGGCAGTCTTGGAAAAGACTGTCGTCCCCCCCCCCCCCCCCTGTAAACTGGTTTCTGGTGCTTTGACTCTTGTCTCACTTCCAGTTTTTCAAGAGATACAATGTGGTTGGTCCAGATGGCTATCCCTAATCAAAGTAGGCTAGGAAAGTGAATCACATCAATCCCATGTGGCAACCACAGAGTTTCTGCTTGTGTGCATTGAGGGCATTCCTCAAGAAAGAGCCAAAGGCCATGCCGACACCCCAGATGTGCGAGTTACACTGTAGCAGCACCTGCAACAGCCATTTTGCACCACTGAGTCTGCCAAGCTTGCTGTCTAATTGTCTTTTCACATTACAGCCCGCCCAGATTTCAGCAAGGGATTACATTTTTAAAGTCTGAATGCATCTTGTTGCTTTAATCCATCTTTGTGAGCTATTAAGACAATCTCAACTCCTCGTTTGGTTTTTTATTATTTTTAGCTGTCTCTACCCACAGTACTCTATTATAAAGTTTTGTTGTTGTTGTTGTTGTTGTTTTTACAGCATTATAATTTTGGATAAGATGTTGTCTATGTTTCTACCCAACTACCCAACTCACTGATAGACATATATTTGTGAATTAGTCTAAAGAGCTCTGCAGTCATGTCCCACAAATCCATTTTCCTTGTTTCTGGGGATTTGGCAAGACACAAACCCACCTGATTGTGTTATTCTTCATCACAAGAATATTTTAGGAATTCTTATGATCTGACTGAAGATCAAACTGGCATGTTTCCTGGCACATCTTCTCAGAGAAGGAAGGAGAAATCCAATAATTGCCCAGGTGAACCTGAGAAGAAATGAGGTAACAGACCTTATATACTTCAAACAGAGCTGACCCATACCAGGGTCTACAAGCATCAAAGTTTTGTTAATATTGCTACTATAATTTTGGTATTAAGTCATTTAGGAAATTATCATTAGGAAGTTTTGACACAACTACCCCAGGTTTTATTATCATAGAGGAAGTATGATAGTTTGAGTAAGGTTGGCCCCACAGGCTCATATATTTGAATGCTTAGTCATCAGGAAGTGACACTACTTGAGAAGAATCTGGAGGTGTGGCTTTGCTGAAGGAAGTGTGTCAGGGGAGGTGGGCTTTGAGGTTTCAAAGGCCAAAGCCAGGCCCAGTGACTTTCTCTTCTTTCTGCCTGTGGATCCAGATGTAGAACTCTCAGCCACTTCTCCAGCACCATGTCTGCCTGCATGCTGCCATGATCCTTGCCATGATGACACTAGACTAAACCTCTGCAACTGCAAACCAGTCCCGATTAAATGCTTTCTCTTATAAGAGTTGCTTTGGTCAGGGTGTCTTTTCCTAGCAATAGTAACCCTAAATAAGACAGAAGCTTGTTACCTATTTCCTTGTACTGGAAATCTGATTTACTATTACTGACAGAAGCATGTCATACAACACTGGCTCTTTAGATTAAGTAACTGTTCACACCTCCGTGTAATGGCTCACTCAGACATTTCCCCCAGACCCTCTGGGTTAAGGAGTTGCTTGTGTTGTCATTGTTCTGTTTTGTTTGCAGGGCTAAGGATCTCACCCAGGGCCTTGAACTCTCTACACAGCTGTACTCATGCTGAGCATCTCCAATCTTGGCTTATGGTTCTAAATGCCAACATAACCTCGGCATGACACGCCAACAAGAAACCAAGGCAAGTCTGATGGTGCCATGGGATCTTCTTTGGCAGAACATAGGGAGGCACCTTCCCTCCACCCCCACTGCTTTTCCATGGCAGGTGTGCTATGTCTGGCTCGTTCTCGATGCCCCACACCAGTAGCCCTGAGAACCCCTACTCTTGAGTTTTCCCTCCCAGCCTGAACCCACGGTGGAGTCATCAATATTCCAGGAGAACTTTGCTTTCATTTTCTTCCTTTCCCATAATCCTTTTAATCCTCTAGTTCAGGCAATTAGCTCTACAAATATTAGCTGCAATCAAGGTCTAGCACATGTGGTAATTTTCCCTCTAATAAATCAATCAATTCTTTCTATGAAGTGTTTTTTCCCCTTACAGTCATTAGAGAATTACAATGCGACTTGAAGATCACCAGCAACTTGAATTAGTCAAGGAATGTCAATCAAACTTGCTAAGGTTTGCTTTAAAGATGAGAAAAATAGGATAGATTTGCAAAGGCCTCCTGTGTTAGAATAGCTTGCTTCTCAGACCCTTGTTGAATTTCTCTTAGAGTGGTCCTGGACCATTATGAGCCATATGGAAGAAAATTGAAATCAATACTACCCCTGACAAATTAGATAAAATGCAGAACTTTGCATTAATCAACAAATTAATAGTTGGAACAGCCATCTGTACAGGGTACCTCGGTAGTGTGATATGCTTCTATAGATAACCAGTGAGGACAGGAAGGAAACAAGGCAATAACCAGGAAGACACATTTTAGTCCCAGAGAAAATTAACATCCATAGTGTGCTTCCCAAAGCTGGAATGGGGTGCTCCAGGGAGTGTACAACATGAGGCTGGGAGAGAGATCCTTCACTACCATCCTTGCAGCCTAGCAGCTCCCTCTTCATTGCTATTTCATGCAAGTGAACATAGTTTTTTTGCTTAGAAATTATGTGAGCATCACCAGTGTGAACCAGGCCATCGTGTTCATAGATCTACAAAATGAATGTCGGAGAAAATTCTCAGTTTAATGAGGAACCCAATATCTTTCTGCTACAACCCAGGCTACCCTGTGTCTTATACTCTGGGTGGGGATGTGAGATGGGGGAGCAAACATGGTGATTATTTGATCTTTGTTTTCTTGTCTTCCCTTCTCTCTCTCTCTCTCTCTCTCTCTCTCTCTCTCTCTCTCTCTCTCTCTCCCCCCTTTCATCCCTCCCTCTTTTTTTCTCTCTCTCCCTTTCTCTATCTTTCTCTCCCCCCCCCAATGGTGATTGTCATCGTCATCATCATCATCAAAACAATGCAGCTGAATTAGCAAGAGAAAAGATGTGGAAGCTTGTATTGGAAGCAAAAATGGCCTACAATTGTGTTCCTTCCTCTCTAGTTCCAGTCTCTCTGAAAAACCATATCATTATCCAGCACCTGAAAAGGGTCACAGGGGTGAGGACTAGGCCTGGTTCCATTCTCTTAATGCCACCAAATGTTAAGATGAAAAGAAGTGAAGGTTTCAGTAGGATTCTTGGTGAAAACTTGCTGACATTAATGACTCGAATTCTCAGAAAGACTGTAAGGAAGACAGTGTCATCACTGTCATTCAGGCCATTTAAGATGAAATTTCAAAAGAAGGCTGTCAGCATAATGACTGCCAGGTTCCATTATATCATCCTCAGAGGGCGGATCACATACTACTATGCCGTCTGTGGGTGCTTGACATTCAGGTTTGAAAGGAAGCTGCACAGGGAAGAGGTGAGGTGGGTGTGGGTCCCAAGGGGAGCTGCCTTCCATGACCAGGATCCATCACTACTGATATGCAGATAGTAACTGGGGGTAGATCCATCTCATCCTACGCATGGGGACAGTTAGAGGAATCCATGCACATGGTGCTGAAGGAAAGTGGGGAGGTTAGAGCTATAAATTTCAAGTGCCTGTTCATTAATTTATCATGAGAAAATTCCTCCCTAGCAACCAGGATTAGGACAGTCTTCTGTACACTTCAGCACTGAGAAACCTGGCTAACAATCAGAGGCAAGTTATGCAGGGAGTGAGTGAGGGCAGCAGCATGCAGCCTTGGGTGCACATTGCAATCATCGGGTGATTCAGTGCTAAGGCCACACAAAAAGCAAACACGTTTGAGCCTTAGCTGAGGTGCAGACACAGTGTTTTAAACATCTCTGCAAGTGATTCCAGTGAGCAGGCAAACTGAGCATCCCTTGATTAGAACAAAGGCTGTAATTCCTGGTAAGTATCTAAATGTGTTCAGCAGAGACAAAAAAATCTTTACTATCGTTGTTTATTAAAGATAGGAAATTTTAACATGCGGTAGGAAGGACATGATTCGGAGGTGAGGGACTAACTTACTATGTTGTATTTACTTTCTGTGTCTCTACAGACAGGGTTCCATTTGCTGTAGACTAAAACAAGCCTAAAAGGTTAGACGACCAAACTGCTTTCTCCATCCTTGGTCTGTCTTCCAGTCGGTAGACTTTAGACACCTTTGGCAGGTTTGTGGCTAAGTAAACCACTACTCTATGCTAACTATTCCTCTCTTGCCATATTCTTTCTAAGGAGGTATTAATACAATTGATTGAGCTGCAATTTCTTTCTCCAGGCTTTAGGAGTGTTCTGGTTTTTTGTTTGCGTGCCCCGCACCACACTCCCCCCCTCCCTTACCAAATACATTGATCAGATAAGCTGGATTATATCTAGATACTCTCAAACTAACATTTCTGGAACAAGTAGAACACATATCCCCAAGTAAGTGCTACTTGGGATTACTGTGGTCCCCCTGTTTGGCTAGGACAACTGACACCCTAAATCCAGCAGAGAATTCACTGAAGAGCCCAATTATCTGAGAGGTGCTTTTTGATATGTGTCAAATTCTATGCAAGAAAAGGCCTTACTTCTATTTTTAAAACCTTATTTGGAGTCCCCCTGGTGTATTTCATATGCCAGTTCTTCGGCAGCTGTACCGGAAGCTGGCCCCTTTGCTCTGCCCTGAAGGAGTATTGCTATACCGTAACCACTCTACATTTACTTGTCTACCCTCAATAATCAGGGGCTAGCAACTCCTGAGAGCGCATAGTCTGCCAGGAACAGCTTGCCACTACCTCAAGGCTGGAACCCTGAAGTCCCCTTCAATCTAGGCATAGTGTGGAGACTCATCTCGGGCTCAAAATGAAATGAATCAGTTCTGAGTTTCCTTAAAGCTACAGTCTTACAGGTGGATCAAGAGAATAAAAACTAGCACAAACTTGTGGGCTGGGTCAACCAGACAGTCATCTTTGCACATGCCTGTGTTCTCCAGAGACCTAAGCTGTGCAAACAACAATGGGCTACCCTGCCCTGTTACTTCCAACCCAATCCAGCTGCAGCGCTTCCCCCTTCTCAAGGTCAGAGCTTTGCTTAGAAAAGCACATAAGCCACAGAACTCTGTTAATTAGTTCAGTAGGTTGTTTAGTCTCTCTGGCCTCTATTTCTCTCTGTGTGCAATGGAATAAGATCAGCAGCAGGAACAGCACCCTCTCACTATAATACTCGTAAGCGCTAATAACACAATTCGATGCTTAGCGAAGAACAAGAGTCAAGCTTGTACTAAAGGTAAGGGGCCAGCATAGCATGAGATAATCAGTAAACAATCTGTCTTTCTTGCAGAGAGAGAGACAGACAGACAGACAGAAACAAAGACAAAGAGACAGAGGGGGCCTATTATATTTGTTTTCCTCTCTTAGGAACCTCACTGGGCACCCGGAGCTAAAAGGCAGTCACTGAACTCCACGCTTGAGTTTTCAGGTCTTAATTCCTAAACCAAATACACTTTACTACCAATATTGCTCAGCCATGTCTCTTGTCTCTCAAGCGGTTATTTTCTCTGGGAGACCTGATCGTTAGTGGTGGATGGTCTGATCTCAGCATTGCTCTCATCTTTATAGATGATGCAGCTCCTTGGCCCCTCAGGTGTGTGCCCTTGCTGCCATACTGATACAGCCAAATGCTTCAAATGAAAGCATTTGTAAACGTACACACCTGCAACTGCACCTCCACGTTTCTCTGTGTCAAGAAGAGTTTGAATCGAATTTTCTCTAAGTAGATCTCATAGAAAATGTGGGCCTGGAAGAACTAGGGGTGAGCAGGACCAGGCCTGTGCAGCTCTGGGATCTTTGTGTCTACACCAGACTCAATGCAGTGCCCTGTTTCATCTATCTAAAATTAAACGTTTTCAAAATCAATTAATTACTATTACTTGTGCCGATGCTCCCACGGCTAAAAGCAAACAAAACCCAGAAATGAAATCTCATCAATATGTGAACGTCTCACGTTGCTGTAAATTTGCCATGGGAGCCAAGCGCGGTTCTGAAGGTTTCAGCTCACCCAATCAGACAACAGGCTGAGAAGGGGCAGCTTCTCTCAGGTTACACAGAGGACTCCATCTGTTACCCTAGACCTTTCTTAGTAAGTGACGTGAGAGGGGATCTGGAAGGCAGTTTGAAAGAGTTTTATTCTACAAATTCTTAGCCCAAAGATTCCTATTTAAAGAGACGCAGAAGAAGAGGAGAAAAGCCCCAGTGTGGGTGAGAAAGGACGGGTCATGGACTGGCACTCTGCCTGGTGGAGCCACCATGGGGAAGGACATTGCCTTCCCAGCTTGTGCCTTCAGCTTCTGTAATAAATGCAGCTGAAGGGGCAGTCCTTCTTGATGCTCCCAAAGGTCTTGGTTTTGAACTGCGTCCCCACCAAGGCCATTTCTCATCATGCCAAACCAGCAGAAGAAAATCATCTTTTGCATGGCTGGTGTGTTGAGCTTCCTCTGTGCTCTCGGAGTTGTAACAGCAGTGGGGACACCACTGTGGATTAAAGCCACTATCCTCTGCAAAACGGGGGCTCTGCTTGTCAATGCCTCAGGGGAGGAGCTGAACAAGTTCATGGGCGAGATGCAGTATGGGCTTTTCCATGGAGAAGGCATAAGGCAATGTGGGTTAGGAGCAAGGCCTTTCCGGTTCTCATGTAAGTAACAATTGCGTCTAAATTATTTAATGCGTTCTGAACACTCCTCCAGCTGTAGCAAAGACCTCTGTAGAGGATCTTGCCCTGTCTATTGCAGGACTGTTCAAACCACCGTGAACCATTTGAAATACCTAGGACTCTTAGCAATTTCTCCCTTGTTTTTTATTTTGTTCTTATTCTTATTAATTTTTCATTCTTGTTATTTTTAGTAAGATCACATAGAATTAGTTGTTATGAAGTTAGGCTTTTTGAAAGGATAACCTTTTAAAAGGGCTGACAGGATGACTCAGCATTAAGTATATGATGCCAAGACTGATGATGAACTGAGTTTCATCCTTGGCACCTGCATGATGGGAGCAGAAAACCAAGCTCCCCAACTCGGCCTCTGACCTCCATTCACACCATGGAGATCTCTCTCTCTCTCTCTCTCTCTCTCTCTCTCTCTCTCTCTGGTTCTCTCTAAATTTTTGAAAATGAAAGTACAACCCTTAAGATTCTTAAGTATTACTAATTATGCCAGATAGCATGGCATCTTTGTTAAATAGAAAGAGTACTTGAGGAATTGGGAACACGGTAGAAATGATTTCTGTGCCTTCTGTCCTTTAAAAAAGGACCAGTTTACTTGTTTTTCCCTCTGCCCGTGACTCTGCCCACACTGCTAGAATCCTTGCTGTTGGTAAATATTCTGTTTTCATATTTAACCAGTTTGGAATTACTTGGCTACAAAAATTTTAAAATGATATACTGGGATAACTGTCAAAGAAATACATGCCAACCGTACACAAAACATGCAACGGATTGACCTTCAACTTGGGTAGGGAATAGGAGAGATTGTCATGATTTTTGTAAAATGGAAGTGTTATCCACAGTATTTATAACATGTTTATCTTGAGACGAGAAATTTCAAACAAATTACCATGAGAATGGGCAACTCATTAAATGAAAATTAATAAGAAGTCATTTGTTGTATCTCTCACTACACACATCCAGAAGTTATTATTATTTCAAAGGGCTGGTTTGGAGCAATCTTATAAAGACACAGTCAGTAAATTACTGCATAAATCACTCTTCACGAAAGGGGACTCCCAGTTGGGGCATTTAAAATGAATTATTATTTTGCCTGAGTTTCTTTTCTCCTCTAATATAGGTAGAAGGTGAAATTAATTGAATTTATTATTAACATATGCAGCATCTAATTAAATTTCAGCTCTGGCCCATTTATATTTCTGCAACATTCCTTATATCTTGTAAGCAGTCATTTGGCACCAACCTCCAACTCACATAGGCTACAGAGTGATATGAATTTTCATAGAGCTCCAGAAAAATCCCTAAGAATTAGTCTTCAGCTTTTCAAGAAATTATCATCAACTAGATTTGATGAAGTGGATACAGCTACTTTCTCTGAATGCCTTTAGTTCATTAAGATAAGCGAGCTGTGAGAATCACATCGTGAAGCTTCCTGGGAGATGGGGGTAGGAGGGCAAACAAAGCCCAATACTGTGTGATTTGCAACTGTATTAAAAAATAAAAAAGGAGAATAGATGAGTGAGATGATTTCCCCGTGACTCACCAGCAGCCAAAGCCTGAACAAAGCTCCTCATAAAGGCACTCAGACAAAAGCCGGGAATGACAGGGACTATTCTGGAGGCCCTGTGTTTATGACAGTGAACTGGAGGTAAATGTGACTTCTGCCGCAGCAGTGACACGATGTTTTCCTAGCACTTACTGCATACTAGGCACTCCATCTGCTTTGTCTTGCTGTCTTTCAGAACTCACAGCGGCCTGCATTCTTCTTGTGGTTCAGTGTACAGGTTTTGTGGCTGTCTCTTGTGCTGGTCTTACCTGGGAAGTTATTTTAATCAGGTTCTCATTTGCTTGCATTCTATGAGGGTTGGCAGAGTGGAGCACTGTTTCTGCAATACCACAGCCCACCTCACAAATTGCATTGGTCCTTTTGCTACTCTGTATATTTCTCCCCAGCATTGTGATGAAAAGCTTACATTTTTGTTTGTTTGTTTTTCCTGTGGTGACAGCCCTTTCTATACTGTAGGATACACATATTCAGTAAACACAAAATACTACATGGAAATACACATGTTAAGACTTTCGTTTATTTTGGTGAATTCCAGAGAAAGATACTAATAATGTAATTTTTTCTGCCTAAGCAAAAAATAAATAAAAAATAAAATTAAATTTTTTTTCAGTATAACATGAAGGAATGTTAGAAAAACTGTATAATAAATAACCCTCATGGAATTCTCAAAAAAAAAAAAAAAAGCACACTTTAAATACACATCCTCCTCGCTGTTGAAACTCTTATCAACACCCTTTTGAAATACTCTACACTTCCAAATTCACACTTCCACCCCCATCACAGTGTAGCGTATGAGCCACATGGTCTCATTCAAGATGCCACCCATACCCAGTCAATGGTGTTTCACCAACTTGTTTAACAGAAGGGAGCCTTCTGACAGGTTCTCTTCATAGTTCAGTGCAAGTCCTGTTAATATAAAACAGAGAGTGGCTTTACCCTGGCATCCCGATAGAAGTTCCCGCTCAGCAACGCTTGTGGCCTCCAGAGGCTGGAGGGGAGGGGGGATTCTGTCTGGCTGCTTCTACAACCCAAATAAAAATTTGAATACAACGGTTCCAAGAACATCCCCCCATTCTCAGCGTTCTTTAGAAAGTTATCAAGCAGACACTGGGATTTAGAGAAGTGTTCCTGAACAGGAGGTATAGAAACAATAACTTATTAAGGTACCAATGACTCTGTGGCTAGTTGTCACGTTCCCTTCAGTTGCTATAGATTCATATTTCAATTCCATTGGATTTCCACCTATATTCTGCTTGTCTAGACTTTTTCTTGTACAGGGGATTAAACTCTAGGCCTTGCACATACATGGTCAGAAAATGCTATACCACTAAGCCACAGTCTTGACTTCTTGCTTAGATCATCATTGACCAATAGAGTTACAATGTAAGTCCTACTAGCCACATTAGAACATAAAAGCAAAAAAAAAGGGGGGGGAGGGGTGAAAGCCACTTAATAATTTTCTTTAACTAGGACATCCAGAATACTACTGTGTAAACAGATAATTCATATAAAAATCACTGAAATGTTTTATCTTTCTATTTTTCTTAGGCAGTCTTTGAATTCTAGTGTATGTTTACACAACACAACCAATTGGGACTGGCCACATTTCAAATGCTCACTTTAATGCTACTTCATTGTACAGCATGGGTTTAGATGGAGATTTACTTGGAATAAATTGGCTATTGAAAATGTCAATATTTTAAATGACGTCTTGCTTGGCTCTGCTGGCCAAGTCTATATGTGTGATTTTTATGTGCAATGTTTATGTCACTTTTATAGCATGTATATATATATATATACATATATATATACATATATATGTATATATATATGTGTGTGTGTGTGTGTGTGTGTGTGTGTGTGTGTGTGTGTGTGTGTATGTGTTTTAACATGAGATTGAAGAATGAAGAAGAAGAGGAGTTTGGCAACACAGTGATATTTGGTCCTATTAAGTATTGCCTACTGACCATTCTGTAATAAGAATCTGTCCTGTTCGCATGCAAAGTTATGCTGGGGAAACTTCTCATTTCCCCAGGCTGATTCTCATCTATCTACGGGTCAGTGGTTCATTTACTAGAGGTCTCTAGCATTCCTGCCCAGACAATGATTTCATTCATTATAATGAGGAAATATTTGCCTTTGAAGGCAACACATCTGGTTGACATAGTTCTTCATTTTATGTCACCTGTCAAATTTTAGTGATAATATTTAAATGCCAAATCAGCCATCAAGACAGAAACTTCCAGTTTTGAGCTCACGCTTTCTCGATTTCTCTCTCTCTCTCTCTCTCTCTCTCTCTCTCTCTCTCTCTCTCTCTCTCTCCCTCCCTGTGTGTGTTTTGTTGGTTTAAAACACTACAGAACATTATCAAAATATAATATTCAGGAATCATATGGTATCAGTCATTCCTAGATATACTGATCTGTTCATTGCCAACGCAATTCAATGAGCTGGTAAAAACACATGGAGTTTTTTTTTTTCCTGATATGTAAAATAAAATTTAACCAATCATGCATCTCAGCTTCCAACTTCAGTCATACTTTGAAAAGCATTTTAATTTGGACCCTGTGATTGAAAATTTGTAAAAGCCTCAACCGAGCCAGTGTACTTCATATCTTAGAAAAGCCGAGATCCTGTACCAAATGAGGTATATGACCCAAAATGCAGGGTGGATGCTTAAAGCACTTCTAAGAACAGGAAGGTGACTTCTTGAACACAAATAGCTGAGACTTGGGGGTCGTTGTGACCATGAATGAGAGCTGGCATTCTATCTCTTACAAGTGCGTCATCTGTCTTCAGCGGGCCCATCCAGGCTCCCTACAGCTCTCTGATGGCTTTCCTGGAAGAGCAGAAGGCTTTAATGTCCTGCTAATGTAACATACATTGCCCCTGGCCCCTCCCTTCCTTTGCACACAGCCTGTATGGATGCTGGCATGAGGAGATGGGCCTGGGAGAGAAGCCTGTGAGGCTTGTCTAAGTCTTCCTGATGGGAGTAAGGAACCATTGCATACTTACCCAGAATGCACAGGCATTTTAGTTTGGAGACGCATTTATCTAGACTCATTCACCTCTGAAACAGTCCAGCAAGTAGGAGAAGCCTTCCCTCTTTTCCACTGAAACAACAGGAATCAATGGCACAGATATGTGAGAAGGAACAACCTTCAGTTTCTCTCAAGCCTTGTCGTTCCTCTACGCCAGTTTGAGGGTGTCAAGCAGAGTGAAGCACAAAGAGGGGTTCACAACTATTTAGTGGGTGACTGTTGGAATCAAACAACCTAGACTGGAGATGAATTTCTGCTCCTGTGAGGCTCAGGCTCTTGGTGCTCTGACCATGTGTCTATTTTTTTCTTCTATCATAAAATGGAGGCAGAAACATAAGATTGTTTCTGAACGTTTCTTTCAACTCGAATATTCTGTGATGAATACAGTGGTATGCTAGTTTAGGTGAGGTCCTTGAGGATTTGAAATTGTCCAGTCTTTCTAATCTCTGTCACTTGATGTATTCCCTGACTGACAAATTTCAGCCACCATTTTTAGAAGTGGTGAGTTCTGTGAGCCTTTCCTCTGGCCGTGTTTTATGAAGCGTTCTGAAATGTGCACCGTGTGTCAGAACCCAGGCTCACTTCTCTATCGAGGAGATCTTTCTTTCCCTTTTTGTCACTCTTTGGACTCTTTCTTTCCCTTTTTGTCACTCTTTGGACTTTTTATGTTGAAAGCAGCAGGTTGAAGAAGGATCTAGTGAAGAAGGGGATGCTTTGGAGCTTAACAGCAATGGGCCAGTGGGTCTCTGAGGGCATCTTTGCTCATCAGTGCCCAAATACCTGAGCTAGTGAAGAGAAGCCATGGAAGGCTGAGGGGGAAGGCAGGTGTGTGTGTGTGTGTGTGTGTGTGTGTGTGTGTGTGTGTGTGTGTCATTTTTTCATTTTTCTCTGCAGATTCCTAGTCTGTCTTCCATAAAAAATTCCCCCCAATCTAATTTCTTGTACTGAAAACGGCAAGAAATGATTAGTCTGCTTAACATTTCAAAGGTATTCTTTACCCAGAAGAGGTTCTGCCTGTTACTTTGAAAGCACTAGGAAATGTCCAGAGAAGACTTTTTAAAAAGACAAACATCTATTCTCCCCTGACCATCACTGCTCCCTTCTCCCATTTCCTTATCAAAAGTCCAGAATGAGCATTGCTTAAGAATCGGAATTTCAGCCATGTGGGCTAGTGCATAAAAGTGCTAGGTACCAGCCTTTACTCCATCTAAGTCATCCCTTACACTGATGGGGGGACATTGTTGTCCCAGAATATCTAGAAGGAAAGAATATGGATGACAAGCTACTGCTTTGGGGGGAAGGGGAAGTTGTTTTTGTTTGTTTGTTTGTTCTTGTGGAGATGGGGCATGACAGTGTCTTACTATGTAACCCTGGAAATCCTGGAATTCACTGTGTAGACCAGGCTGACCCCAAACTAATAGAGACCCACCTGCCTCTGCTTCCTGAGTGCTAGGAATAAAGAAACAATTCACTATGTTTGACTTTTGGAGATTTTTTTTTTTTAAAGTTTCTTTGCTTTTGAGACATGTTGTCCTGGAATTCACTATGTAGACCAGGATGGCCTCAAACTCACAGAGATTTGCCGGCTTCTACTTCCTAAGTGCTGGGATTAAAGGCATGCGCCATTATGCCTGGCTTGAAATTTACTTTTTAACTAGTACCTACAAATGATACGTACTTTAAAGTTCCAAATGATGTTTGATAAATGTAACTTTTTAGATTTTGTTTTTTATGTCTGTGAGTGCTTTGTCTGCAGGTATGTATATGCACCGTGTGCATGCCTGGTGTCTGTGGAGGTCAAAGAGTGGGCCAAATCCCCTAGAACTATAGCTGTGACAGTTGTAAGCTGCTGTGTGAATACTGGAAACCAAACCTGGGTCTTCTTCAAGAGGAGCAAGGGCTCTTAACCACTGAGCCCTCTCTCTAGCCTTTTGATATATGTAATATTTAAACTGAGATAGCCATATCTATCCCCCCCAAACATTTACCATTTCTCTATGGGAAAAACTTACCAAATCCCTTTTGCAGCTTTGGAAAATCTCCAGGGTATTATTTTTATCTATAGTTACGTCAATGCAGCAGCATGGTGGGTCTTCCTGATCCCACCTAACCGTCTTACAGGCTTTGACCAAGCTCATCACCTCAGCCTCTGTAAACCACCGTTCTCCTCTCAGATACTATGGGGCTGTCTTAGTTACATTTCTATTGCTCTTGACTCTTCTAAGAAATGATTTAATTGGGGCTGGCTTACAGTTTTATAAGATTAGTCCATTGTCATCATGCTGGGAAGCAGGCAGGCATGGCACTGTGGTTAGCTGAGAACTTTACATCCTGATCCACAGGCAGCGGGGGAGGGGGGTGCGGGAGAGACAGACAGACAGACAGACTGGGCCCAGCATGGGCTTTTGAAACCTCAAAGCCCATCCTCAAGCAACACACCTCCTCCAACAAGGCCACACCTCTTAATCCTTCCCAAACAGTTCCACTAACCGGAGACCAAGCATTCAAATGTATTAGCTCATGGGGGCTTTCTCATTCAAACCACAATAGGAGCCAACTTTTTTATATTCTGCATACAAGTGGGATCATACAGCACTTGTCTTTTGTGCCTGGCTCCTGTCAGTTAACATCATCATGATCCTAAATGGATGCCTGACCAGAACTCTGGTGCATCCCAGAGCACTTGTTTGCTTTTGCAGAAGACCCAGGTGCAATTTCCAATATCCTTATGGCAGCGCACAACCTGTGGATCAGGATGTAAAGGTCTCAGTACAACAACCAGAGATAAAATAACACAGTAAGGGTGACTTCATGATCTCCCATTTCTCTGCTTTTCTTGTTAACTTCTGAAAGTGACTTTATCTTCTCCAAGATCTTTCAGACAGCTCAGAAGAAAAAAAAAATGTGAGTTCAGTGCCCATTCATTGAGTACCTCAGAGGTGTCAGGTATTTTCTAGGTATTATCTTCAATAGTTACATGATAGGTACTGTTGTTACTGGGGAGACCTGGGGTTCCTTGTTGGTTTCTTAGTTTTCCTATGAAAGAGTTTATCAACAGGCTCTGAAGATGCTTCATCATCAAGGACAAATGCTTCTTTTTTGTGGGGGCATGGTGGGCATTGTCTAATGTTTGTATATTATCGACAGAACACTGCAGTAAAACATTTTAGTATATTACCAATGGCTACCATGTCCAAGAATTACTGTAGTGCCTATTTAGTATAGTGGATATGTTTCTTTTCTTTCTTTCTTTCCACACAGGTTTTCTATGTGTAGTCCTGGCTACTCTGGAACTCACAGAGATCCACCTGCCTCTGTCTCCCCTGTTCTGGAATTATAGGTGTGCACCGCCGCTGCCGCCACCACCACCAGGCTGGATATGTGTCTTAAAGAGTGATTGATATAACTAGAACATATAACATGGATTCAGTACACTTAATTCTTATTGAGTAAATAATATACTAAAGGCGGTGAAAGGAAATAGGTAATTTTTTTTTCTTTTCTTCATTATAAACCCAGATTTAACACTCAAGATTGGTTTTATGAGCATTGTGGGGGAAAACAACAGGGCAAGCAAGGTGTAAATCTTGGCACTTACCAGGAGGAAAGAAAAGGTCATGACTTCCAGAGAGCAGGCGGGCTCGGCATCGGAGGTCAGCAAGCACCGGTTGGTGGAGGGTGTGAGGGGAGCTTCAGAGACCGAGCAAGGCCAGTGTGCCAGTGGGAACATGCGCATGTGTCTGGCTGCTATTTGAAAGAAAAAGAGACAGAAAAGAGAAAGGGAAACACTGCTCACATCTTCTGGAGGGAGAAGTACAGTATCTCGTGAAGGAGCTAATTAGTCCTCTCTTCTCCTCAGCATGTCTTCAGGAGAATCAGATTTCCTGGGGAAGTCAGACTCCTGGCCAGGTGATTGACAAGCTCTGCTTCCTTATGGGGGGAGATAACAGTATGTAATGGACTTACCTTTGGAGAAGGGCAGAATGCCACAGCTCTATTGAGATCCAGAGTCACTATTTTTGGCCAGGAAGAAGTAGTTTTCACTGAGTGGGGCTCCACAAAGACCAGACACTTTCCCTTTCTCATATGGTGATTTAAACCCTAAAGCAGGGCTTCTCTTTCTAGGGTCCTCAGAGAAACAGGAGGTGGTGGTCAAAGTTTACTGGGAGGGAGGATGTCTGTCCTCAAAGTCTGTCTAGCTAACTACGATTACCATGTCAGTTCTCTTGGTCAAATATGGAGTGCTGAGATATCACCAAAAGTTCCCCAAATCATCTAAGGAGCCAGGATGTAGCAGACCTGGATTCCAGTTCATGTGCAGATGATGAGTAAGACTCTCATCATTTCTTGGTAAGAGGAGCATCAAAGAGATACAGGGAGTTGCCTTTTGGTTTTTGGTTTTGGTTTTGGTTGGTGGGTTTTGTTTTGTTTTTTTGGCCTTGGTTACCATTCTTTTCTGTGCTGCTGGGGGTTCAAACTGTGCTGCCATCCACATGTCTCAGCATCTTTTTTAAGGTGGTGTTGAAACCTCACAAGAACTTATTCTTAAATCCATTCTTTGCTTTATTTAGTTCAATCTCTAAATATCCAGACACTGGGTTTTGACTTTTAGAACATAAAATAGTTAATCTTGCTTGATAATGGAGATTGAGCAGGTAGCATGCTTCAGCTTTGAGCTATGAATTACACTTTCATGTCCACAGTGTAGGTTTAAGGCATCTGAGGACACTGTTTAGCTAGCTGAAGTCCTTGTGGTATACCTACTAATTCATCGCTGTGACTACAGCAATGCCTGCCCTACAGCAATTGGCAAAGTGGGAGACCTCCCTGAGTCGACAGCTTCACAATAGAGCCAGTTATCAGCACCCAATTCGTGTTAAAACCTAGAGGCACCAGACAGAGCACCAATTAAAGTCTCATGTTTGTTTGTACTCCCACCAACAGTGGAAGAGTGTTTCCCTTGCTCCACATCTACTTTGGAAATCAGTATGGTGGTTTCTCAGAAAATCAATCTACCTCAAGACCCAATGATACCACTCTTGGGCATATACCCAAAGGATGCTCAATCATAACACAAGGACACATGCTCAACTATGTTTGTAGAGCATTATTCATAATAGCCAGAACCTGGAAACAACCTAGATGCCCTTCAACTGAAGAATGGATACAGAAAATGTGGTCCATATACACAATGGAGTACTACTCAGCAGAGAAAAACAATGACATCATGAGGTTTGCAGGCAAATGGATGGAACTAGAAAACATCATCCTGAGTGAGGTAACCCAGACTCAGAAAGACAAACATGGTGTATACTCACTCATAAGTGGATACTAGATGTAAAGCAATGGATAACTAGACTACAACCCACATCTCTAGAGAAGCTACTAACAAGGAGAACCCTAAGAGGGATGCATAGATAGCCCAGGATGGATTACTCTGGGAAGGGGAAATAGATAAGATCTCCATGAGTAAACTGGGGATGAGGAAGCAACAGAGGGTAGGGGATGGGGGATGAGAACATAAGGAAACAGAATGGTTGGGCTGGAATAGGGACGGAGTGGGAGAGCAAAGAAAGAGATACCATAATAGAGGGAAATATTATGGGGATAGGGAGAAACCTAGTGCTCAGGAAGTTCCCAGGAGTCTACAAGGATGACTCCAGCTTATACTACTAGCAATAGTGGAGAGGGTGCCTGAACTGGCTTACCCCAGTAATCAGATCAGTGAATACCCTAACTGTCATCATAGAGCCTCCATCCAGTAACTGATGGAAGCAGATGCAGAGATCTACAACCAAACACCAGGCTGAGCTCCAGGAGTGCAATGGAAGAGAGAGAAGAGGGATTCTATGAGCAAGTGGCATCAAGATGATGGGGAAACCTACAGAGACAACCAAACCAAGCTAGTAGGAACACATGAACTTTAGACGGGCAGCTGTGGAGTCTTCATGGGACTAGACTAGACTCTCTGAATAAGCAAGACAGTTGTGTAGCTTGGTCTACTTAAGGGGACCCCGGTAGTAGGATGAGAATCCATTCCTGGTGCATGAGCTGGCTTTTGGGAGCCACTACCTGTGGTGGGACATCTTGCACAGACTTGACACAGGGAGAGGGGCTTGGACCTGCCTCAACTGAATGTACCAGGTTTTGCTGACTCTTCATGGGAGGCCTTACCTTGTCAGAGGAGAGAATGAGGGATGGGTTGGGGTGGGGAGTCTAGGGGGAATGGGAGGAGAGAAGAGGGGGATCTGTGGTTGATATGTAAAATGAAAAGAAAAGTCTCATGTTCTTCTGAGACAGGGTCTCACTATGTAGCCCTGGCTGTCCTGGAACTCACTACAGCTGGTCTTGAACTCACTGAAATCTGTCTGCCTCTGCCTCAGAGTGCTGGGATTAAAGGCGTGCACTCATTGATAAGTAAAATTCCCCTGGTAATGAGTGACTCTGCCAATGCAGTAAGTCAGATGAGGCCAAATTAATAAGTCCAGGTTTAATCTGTGCAAAACATTCCCAGGGGGGGGGGGGGGGGGGTCCCAGGGGAAGAGGAGAAACCACAAGGGGATACCACGTGGCAAGTCTATGAGCTGGGTCTTAAATACCAGAGTAGCTCTATGGGAGGAGCTGACCCTTGGCAGACTTTCTGAGGGGCAGGGCCCAGAATGGAAGGAGTAATGCCAGAGCAGAGCTTCCCAACACCCATCAACTGGCTTAAAGTCTCACTGTTTTAAATGAAATAAACGAAAGTTCATTTTACCTTAGAAATTCTGTATTTTGTAAAACTATAATCATATTTTAGAAAAAAACTCGTATCTACTTTACTAGGGCTTCTTGGAAATTTTATGCATACTTCCTTTTAGCTGAAGAAATTTTTGTGTGACGCTGAACCCTGGGTACATAGGTAGATAATATAATTACACAATTCCAGCATTTTTGCAGATGATGAATCATAAAGAAGTTTAGTTTAAAACAATTTTTGGTACATACATAATTTTGCCATTTATTAATGATTAAAGCAAATTTTCATAATAGTAAGATGGGGTGGTCATTTATTTTTTTACATAAAGAAGTAAGTCTTGGCTGAATTTAATACATCAGGGCACAGAGCATTTCCAACATTTTTCAAAGTCAATGGATATTTTGATTTTACGATTGTCAATGCTGAGATTGCTACTCTGCAGACACATGGAATACAAAATGGAAGAAGGATGCTTGCAGCCATTCCAGGAAATGGTTGGAAACTCAATCCCAATCCAAGCCAAAATTTAGTTAACAAACATTTTTGAAACTCAGGTCAGCAACTCAGACAGCAATTTTTAAAATCAAACATTCTAACACGATACACTCCAGAGACAAATTAATTTGATACTTACAGGCTGAGAGATGATGGTAGGAGAATACTAAAAAGGCTTTGTTTTTCATGAATAAACCATTATGTGTTTACTAGAGCAGACAAACCTTGTATGGGCAGTGAAAACACTGCTGTTTGTAACGTACGATGGTCTGGACTGAGCCCAGATGTTCCAAGCAGTGTACGCCATCATTGTGCGGTGTGACAGCAAAGTGTGCTTGGTGTGTCATCAGAACCAAAACTGAAATCCAAGTCATGCCATGCAGCATGGAGTTCTGCTCCAAACACCTCAGATCCATTACACACTTGATTTTGATTTAATTTCTACCCATTCAGAAACTCCTTACTGGGGCCAGATCTTTTAAACCACCAACCTTCAGTCATGTGACCCCTTACTAAGAGGAGAAGCACGGAACAATTGAAAACTCTGCTTCCCATAGATATGCAGCTAAGAGCCCAGGCTAGGCGTGGTAGCTGGGACACACTTTCATTGCAGGTGTGATGGAATTGACCATGCAAACTTACTACCCGGTAGACTAATTTATTCAGGGTGGTGCTCTGCTCCATCTCAGCATGTCATCACGGTGGCAAAGTCATTGTCCCAGCGTGATCATACCCCTGTGGATTCAGAGCAGCTAATTGAGTTCTGTTCTCAGAGACACACATGTGCCAAAGCAGCTGTCCTCCGTAAGCCACCATGGGTGACTAAGACTCACTGGTGGGCTGTCTGTGAGTAGGCTTGAGCCAGGTGGATTCACTTCAGCTGAGAAAGAGTCAGGGAGGTGCTGGAAAAATCGCCTTTAAATTGTTCTGTCACATCAGCAGGTCTCCTCCTTTTAAGTGCAAGGTCGTGGATTCCATTCTGTCTGACCACATAGCCATCAGGGGCTCGGCTCAGTACCTGGCTGTGAGCCTGTGGGTGATACTAAGGAAGGTGAATGCATGGAGCTTATGTCATGGTAATCTCTTTTACCAGATTTTCATAATGACCGACTGCCCATGGGCCGATGGGCCGAGGGGGAAAGTCAGATCAAGAGCATTTCTGTAAAAAGAAAGAAATTTCCCCTCCTCTTATTCTCTTTCAAGAAAATGAATAGCTGAGCACCATGAAGCAAAATGGGTCTTTAAAAATAAAAATCTTTTATGTAGAGAAGGACAAGTTGAGAAGAAAGGCAGGACCTCTGATGCTACCTCTGAGGCTTTAATCTGAGCAGAAGTTGCTTGTCATTGCTGACATCATTATCAGAGGCCTGTCTCTGTCCCCAGAATCTCACAGATGGCATTATCTGCATTTCACATCTGGCGGATGAAGGGAAGAGGGCTGACAAGACCAAAGCTATTAGATCAGTGGTCCATGAACCTGGCTGCAGCTTAGGATCCTGGGGAGTCTTTAAAACAACTGATGACACCAAGGCTCCATCAGGGACTATTGGATCTGGCTCTGTGGGGCAGAGGCTGCAGTGTTGGGTGGGTTTAATAGCTCCCCAGGTGACTGTAGTATACTGTCAAGGTTGAGGGTTTACTGGAGTGATGGTAGTTAGGGCAGGTGGCAGCAAGTGAGGCCAAGAGGTCAAAACTTAGTTCAAAGGAGGGTGAGAAGCAGTAGTTAGCATTTAGATTTTCTGGTCAAAAGCAAGCTGGGATCCTTGGCTTTCAGTCATTAAACTGTACATGTCCTTGAACAATCTGGGGGATAAATCTCCAGTGAGAAACGGAGTGCACCTGCCTCTCTGTCCCAGAGACATTCTTCTCACATCTGCCCACCAGCTCCAGGTCCAGCTGCTTGGGCCAAAGAGCCAGCTCTGCCCCTGACAGGATGGCTCCTGGCTGCTCCCCCACTGTCTGTGCCAGTCAAGTCACCTGATTTGCGGAACTTGGCAGAAGATCAGAGACATGTTCTCTAACCACTTGAGCAGAAACAAAGCTACTGTTTGATCCACATCTGCCTGTCTTCTATGCAAATCCTCTGGTCCTTCCAAAGATCCTCACAGGGGTCCCCTTTAGCAGTATCTATATGAAGATCATTTTAGACATTACAGAGTGTCCAAAAACTGCACACAGGAAGTAGCAGAAGCAAGAACGGAAGCAGTATATCAGATGACGAGGGAGTGTGTGACAGGCATCAAATAAGTAAGTAACAAGGAAGCCAAAATCCCAGTATTTTAAAAATAGTAACAGCCACCCACCTGGTGATGAAAAAGGGGGAAAAATCTGAGCTACAAAATGAAAAGTTTGTCTTAATTCATTTCACATGATCCAGGGATGAGAGTGGGAGGGGGCGGCTCTTTGGTCCCCGTGTAAGACACGGAATCTGATCACCTGGAGACCAAATGGCCCTGCCTATCCCAGTGGTTGGTCCTCAGACTACAGAATGCAGACACTATGCACTGCGTGATCACATCCCTCTCTCGTCAGCGGTACAACCCTCCTGCTGTTCTCATCAGGTTAAAGACATATTTAGGCAATTACTCCACATTTCCAAAGAGCTTCTACATAAACGATCTCATTCGTATTTCTCATAAGCTCTGGGACATTTCTTCCTTCCTTCTTTTCTCTCTGCCTTTTCTTTGACACATAATAGTACATATTCATGGGGCACACTATGCTGCCTCAATACATGTGTATTGTATAGTGATCAAATCCGGGTAAGGAGATACATTCAAAACCTTCTCTTTGATATTTTGAAATATACAACGCAATTTTGTTAACTAGAGTCACCCTACTGTGCAACAGAGCATATTTCTCTCGCCTAATTGGAACTCCATGCCTGTTGACCAATCTTCCCCTCGCCCAGCCTTTGCTAACCACTATTCAGTTCTCTATTCCTGTGAGATTGCTGTTTCACTATCCACAGTCACAGATAAGGGAGCTGAGATGTTTAGAGATCTCATACATAATAAAGATAACACTTCATTCGTCCAAAATCTTCATAACCCTAAAAGTACTGCTCAGCTCAACCTGACATCCCCTCTCAGTTAACACCTGTCTATTTATAACTCTCCCAGCAACATGACCAGCAGCTTTTGCTTTGGTGATTCATTATCTTTCAGTCTTTTGTCACTCCTGGGCAGTGCTGTATTATACATAACTCAGATTAAAGTTACTAAGTTCTGTTTTTGAGACTACTAGAATAAGAGACGTTACAGACTAGAATCAGTACCAGATAAAGGGATAATGAAGACTCTGAGTAAAACATAACAAAAAATTCCAGCAGCTAGAACTAAAATAAATTTTGAAGCAATTGAAATGGAAGTCATACATTTGGGGGTATCAAATAAAACATGGATTAATGACAAGCAATAAAGAGACATATTTAGCATTTAGTAAAAACAAATGCTTTGCATCTCTTTTTTATTTGATCTATTGAAAATAGCATGACTATACCTGTAGGATAAAAATTTTCAAGCTAGAGAGATATGTACCATTAATTTCTCTCTCTCCAAAAGTCTCCTTGCTGCCTAGATGTGCCTTAGCGTTCTGCTGGGGTCTGAAGATGTGAGAGCCATCAGAAAGGATACTTGCTCAAATACAGAATCTATCAGAAGTCTTTATAATCAATTGCTTTGTCGGTCAGAATGAGCTAAGTTGTGTTTCAATAACAAATAAATCCAAACACTGTAGGTTTAAAACTCCAAATGTATTTTTTGATCATAGTACATAGTTCTTTGAAGGTCAGCTGTAGATTCACTCTAGGTCACAGTTGCTATATGGAATGTTGGCCGTTGACAGTTATAACAGAGAAAGTATTCTGGAGACCATCACACTAGCAATTAAATTCTCTGACCTGGAACTCAAAGATGCCATTTTCACACTTTAATTATTTTGGCCAGAAATGTTGCACAGCCACACCAAGTTCCCAAAGGGCCAACATGTGCACTCTACCTAGGAGTTCAAATTGATGAAGGACTACAGTTATCAACGTCTTAATAACAGTAGTTACTATCACAAGTATTGTATTTGTTCAGAAAGCTCAATGAAGGAGACTTATTCTGTATGAGGACAAGGTAGAGAAAGCAGGTAAGTTCTCAAGGGTCAGTTATATTTCATTAACTATGAGCAGGGACTTTCCAAGTAAAGGAACAGCAGGGCTTCCTGAGGCCAAAGGAAAGCAGATGTGTAGTAAGTGGGAAGAGGAAGATAAGGCTAAGGATGGTGGTGACCAGGATATGACAGACCTTGCTTGCCATCCTGAGGCAGTTCACTTGGGCTTGTAGGCAATACGAAGCCACTAAAAAAATTAAAGCATGTGACAGGGCGGATGACAGATGAGAATAAAAGAAAAGCTGAGGCTGGAGGCCAGCAGAAGACTTGCAACACCACAAGTCAGCTAAAGGAGAATGAAAAAAAAAAAAAAAAGGCTCACACTTCCTAAATCCTCCTACACAAAAGCAACAGGATAAATGACAGAATATACTAGAATTTCTACAAAGTTCTGGAAAGTTGTTGCAGGTTGATGAGATGAGAAGGGCAGAAGGGGCAATTGTAGACGAAGATGAAGCAGAAGTTGGTCCTGTTTAATCTGATGGTTCACTTGTGGAGCACAAACAAAAGACACACATCTGTTAAATGAGCCTTGAGGTTGAGAGCGGCTTGGAGGAGAAGCAGAGAAGGGAGAAGCTGCCGGTGGGAGGCAGCAGTTGGAAGCACAGATGAGGATGGAATTCTCGGGGACGAATGAATGAGATACAAAGACACGTGTCCTGGAAAAGAGTGGTGTACATGAGGGAGAGAGATAAGAGACTGGCAGAAGGGTGGCTGAGGTGCAAGGGACTGGCTGAGCGAAGCTTAGGGAGCAAAGACCTTCATGGCAATGGTTCATCGGCCTAAACACTACAGGTTGGCTGTAGACAAATTTTTCTGTGGGCCATCAGCTCACAAAAAAATGACACAGAGACTTATTACTAATTTTCAAAGCTCAGCCTATAGCTTAGGCTTGTCCACTAGCTCTTATAACTTAAATTAACCCATTTCTATTCATATACATGTTGCCATGTGACTCATGGCTTTTACCTCTCCTCCTGCATGTCTTATTTCCTATGTATCCAGCTGGTGACTCTGCCTTTCCTCTTCCATGAGGCCTCTCTGTCCCCAAAAGCCTCACCTAACCTCTTCCTGCCTAGCTATTGGCTGTTCAGATCTTTATTAAACCAATCACAGTGACACATCTTCACACAGTGTAAAGAGATATTCTGCAACAGATGGCAAGTGAGAAAATGTATATGGTTCATACAGTGTCAACAACCAGAAAGACAAAAGGGTCTTTTGTAAAGAAGCCATGATGGAGTGAAGAAGGCAGGTCATTGCAGGAGCTGAAATGGAAACTGGAAGAAAGGATCCTGGCATAAGGACTAGGTAGAAAGGGAGAGATTGAGATTAGGAAATAGTAGATTCTCTTAGATCAGGCTAGGATGTGTGTGTGTGTGGCGGGGGACAGAAGGACAGAGCAAAAGGCTGAAGATGGTGGGAGAGGTAGGCTAGAGAAGGTGGAAATGGTCTAAGAGCACTGAGAAAAGGCTGCATCCTGCAAAGGAGAACTCTTTTGACAAAGGACAAAGGTAGGCTTTTGCTAGACTATGGAGAAATGATGGTATCTTCTATTACACTGACAAAACACCATGACCAAGAAAACTTATAAAAGAAAGCATTTAACTGGGGTTTATGGTTCCAGAGGGTTAGAGTCCATGACTATCAGGGCAGGGAGCATGGCAGCAGGCAGGCAGACATGATGCTGGAACAGTAGCTGAGAGCTTATATCTGATCTACAAGCATGAGGCAGAGACAGAGCTAACTGGGAAAAGCATGGGCTTTTGAAACCTCAAAGCCCACCTACACTGACACACCTCCTCTAACAAGGCCACACCTCCTAATCCTTCCCAAACAGTTCCACCAACATGGGAATAAGCATTCAAACATGAGCCTGTGGGGGCCATTCTCATTCAATCCACCACATAAGTGACATAAGGACTGCAAACATGAAAGAAATTCTAATATCTCCACTTCCTCTGAGCAACTAGATTCTTATGAGACCCTTGTAACCCAGATACATAAGACCATAAGAAATGGAAGGGGGAAGCAACAGGTGCCTAAGAATATGGGATACTAGATGTGTTAATGCAGGCCTGTAATCCCAGGATTTGGGAGGCTGAGCAAGATGATTTTGAGTTCAAGACAAGTCTGGGTTACTCAATAGGTTCGGGGTTATCCTGCATTACATACAGATCATGTCTGAAATAAATTAAATACAAAGTCAGGTTGAACCACCTGACAGGAGCAGGGAGGACTGCAAAGGCATTTACAGAGAGTAGAGAGGCCTGAAGTGTCTCCATCTTGGCAGGAGACAGAGTCCAAGGAGCACAGCCCCTGTGAAATGATTTCATGAGAGCAGATTTCCTACAGAGTGCTTTCCTGTGCCTGTGTTTGCACTGCAAGTCATTAACTGATGACTTATTCAGCTCTGTTTCATAACAGCAGGCTCCCGGAACACGGGCACAACAGCCTTTCTTTGCATGTCAGCTCTGCAGCCTGGATTTTCTTCCTCACCCTCTCTTTTCTGGTCCTTAGATGCCATCATTCTGCTGTTGGAAGGGTGAACCCAATGACAGGTTACTAGTCACCATTTCAGATCTATCGATGCTACTGTGTGCAGCAGTTGTCTGCTTTTTTGTTGGTGTTGTTGACTTAGAGTTTATTATATGGACATGCACACCTTGCTTAGCCATCTTCCCATTGATGCTATTTAATTGATGAATACGAATGAAGACATGTAAACATATGCATACAGGTTTGGGTGAAGTGTGTTTTTGTGTTCTCTGAGGTAAGTTCCTAAGAATTGGAATGGTGTGCATTGATAATCTAAATCCAGCTAGATTCTGGAACAGCCAGGTAGAGCCATGTTCAGACAAGCAAAATAACCTTGGCCCCAAACTGTACTTTGTACAAAAACCTCAAAATAGACACCAAGGAGTTGGGGAGATTGCTCAGTCAGTAAAGTGCTTTCCATGCAAGCCTGAGGACTTGGCTCTCATCGCCAGAATCCATGCTAACAAATAATGACAAAATAAACATGATGTGGTAGGCTTAGTTTATAATCCCAGGGCTGGAGAAGGAGAGGCAGTCAGATTCTGGGGCTGGCTGGCAAACCCACTGATATGTAACAGTTTCCTCCCACATTGAAACATTTCATCCTTCAGGGAAACTCCTTAAGCAGGAAGGTAAACACTGAAACTAGCTTCAGGAAGTCCCTGAAATTGACCAGATTAACTAGGCTCCTCCTTGCCAGAGTGAGCAATGAAAGCTGCCTGGGAGAAGCACAAACCAGGCCAGCTGCCTGAAAGAAGTTTAGATCAGAGCCACATGGAAAGGACAGTCCAACCTGTTGATCTGCCTGCAGGCTGTGCAGGTTGCTCCAGGTTTTACAGCTTTTGTGAGCTGTCACACATGCTTGGTGGGCTTTAATGATGCATCTGTCTGAGTCATTTCTGTTCCTGTAAGTAATTTCTCACCCATATTCTTGTGAGTAACCCCAATAAAACTCATTGGTCCAACTCATTGGCTGGACTTTGGTGGTCACCATACTTTAGTCTGACTGAGGTGAGTAGACGTGTGTGCTGTGCTTCCCAAAAAAAAGTTTTGTCTACAACACCCACCTACCATAATTTGAGAGCCTTAAACTAATGCAGAGACCTGCTGCAAAATACAAACTAAGTGGGCAGTGCCTGATAAACAGTACCCAAGGTTGTTCTGTGTACACACACACACACACACATACACACACACACACACACACACACACACACTACAAATTTCAAAGAAAGAAACATCAGAAAATATTTGTGACCTTTCGTTTGTCAAAGACTTCTTAGATTTGGCATCTAAACCCTGATACATAAAAGAAGAAAACTGATAAACTGGACTTCATAAAAATAAAACCATTCTTCAAAGACACAGAAACATGCCCCAAACATGGAGAAAATATTTGATTTTCTTGTCTGATAAAGAGCTTGTATCCAGCATGCATAAAGCTGATTCAAAACTCAATTACAAACAACCTAATGAAAAACGTACAAAAAGTATGATGAGACACATCACCAAAACCAACGCAGACATCAAAAACAAGCTCATCAATCATGGTCCACCTCATCAGTCATTTGGGAAACGCTAATTAAAACAGTGAGATTTCCTCCACATCTATTAAATGGCTGCAGTTTTTAAAACCCTGCTGAAAATTTGTGGCACAGAGAGGCCCTTGCACTACTGGTGGCAAAGTAGATGGCCCCTGCAGTTAGGAGAGCATTTGACTTCTTCTTCTAGAGTTATACCTGCAGACGCTGAGAAGTCGCAGTAAGAGAATGGGGGAAGGTTTGGGAAGGATAGAACATCCTACATCTTGATTGTGGTAGCAGTTGTACAAGTTGAATACCTTTATTAAACCTTGCAGAGGTTTGTCAAGATGGCTCAGAGGATAAAGGAGCTTATTGCACAGGCCTTGGAGATCTGAGCTGGATTCCAGGAACCCACAGGAGAGAGCCAACTCAACAAAGTTGTCCTCTGACCTCCACACACATGCTGTGGCATGCACATACCAACAAGCAATAATAATATAAAATTTAAAAAAACTTACAGAATCAAAAAGGGATACATTTCCCCCGTGTTAATTTCAATATTATCCTAAAACTAAAGGGCTCGGAGAGTGGCCACAGAGGCAAGGTATGTCACTGTGAGTTTAGGGAAATTAATTCTCTGTGCCTGGGTCATTTTACTCTACACATACAGCAAAATAATATTTCCCTCCTATTTTGTAAGAGCTGAATATGCTGGGCCAGGTTTGTGGGTAAAGGAGCTCACTGCCAAGGCTAAGGACCTAAACCCAGTGCCTGTGGCCCACACTGTGGAAGAGGAGAGTCAGCCCTGGTGAAAAACCCAGTCTCCCATCAGCGCTAAGGTGATGTGTCCGCGGCTGACGCTGGGAACAGGCTGCGAAATAATTGTATCACTTGAATGACATTGAGCAGTGTGTGTCTAGAAAGCAGTTTTGTGTGGTCTCTGTCCTTTTCGAGTTAGTATTACCCTACAGTGAAAGGATTCAAATATTTAGATCTGTGGAGGAGGAGCCATCTTTAACCCAACAAGACACCCTGGCCTTCAGAAATCTCTCAGTTAGCTGTTAACAAGTGAATGGGAGTCATTTGTTAAAACAGGCAGCTAGAGTCAACTCTCAAAAACTGTTCTCTAGTGTACACACACACACACACACACACACACACACACACACACAAAAATAGAAACAAAAACTTAAGAAGAGTGAATACATTAGTGCATGCACTATCTGGTAGCAGAGCAAATGTGATGTGATCGTCGGTTTTTGTTCTTACTACTCCTAAATTACTCCAGTCGTGAAGAGGATGCTTAGAGGATGGGATATTATTATCAAAACATGGGGAATCTGATAAAATGTAAGTCTTCTGCACCCTGCTGGGTGGTTTTTGTCAGATCCAAAAGGAACTCAAATGGCTGTCCATGGGGCCTGTTAGCGTACCAAAGCATCTGCTTAGCCTCTAGGTCAGTACCCGTGGCTCCTCTGGGCTCTCCTAACCCCACCTCCTACCTAAACCTCTCCAGCTCTCTTCCCTTCCTCCAGTTTCTATTCCTATATAACCCTACCACATGGGCCATGCACTCTCTGGGTTCTCTGGTCTCTCTGTCCTCTCCTCTCTTGGTCCCTTCTCTTGCCCATCTCTCTTCCTCTCTCACTCTCCTCCATCCCCTCCAGTCATGGCCCAGTTCCTTTCTCTCCCTGCTCTGGACTGTTCCAGTGGTTTGGCTGAGCTCTCCCTCATATCTAGAATAAAAACCTTCTCCTCAACCACACCCTGGAGTGGTCATGTCCTCATTTCATTCTGTTTTCTTACAGGATGGGACTATTAAAAGTTCTTCATGGTCGTGTATTTTTGCTTCTTGCTTCTCCCCTCTGAGGCTAATCAGTGTAGTGGATAGCCATCCCCTTAATAATTTCACCAATAAATCAGTGCAACTTCTCTCTGTGTTTGTTTCCAGTCAGTTGTTACCCTACGTTTTGAAGAGGATTAACCTACCTCCCCTATCCACACAAGAGGCTGCCAGAGAGGAGAATGGAAGCTGGCTTTTAATAATAGCTGGTCAAAACCAAGTCAACAGCTGGCCAAAGCCAGTGTGGGAATACCAGGGCGGGCTGCTTGAATTGTCTCCACAAGTAGAATCCCCAGAGGGCAGGTTATGTAGCACAAGACCATTTCTCCCCCCCTAGAAGTCTGAGACTTCCATACCCCAGGGAGGCAGGGCCGAGTGAGCCACTGTGATGCTGAGGTGCTCACCAGCTATGAACTTCACCACACACATTGCCATTGCACTAATTAGAAATCTGGGACACAGTATATAGATTCAGTGCTGTGTGTGTGTGTGTGTGTGTGTGTGTGTGTGTGTGTGTGTGCAGACACAAGTATCTGTGCTAATGCTGAAGCCAAAGGAGGAAGCCTTAACCTTTGCTTTCCACTGCATTCCTTTAAGACAGGGTTTCTCCTGGCGTCGTGGGACATGCCTTTAATCCTAGTGTTCTAGAGGCAGAGGCAGGTGAATTTCTGTGAGTGCGAGGCCATCCTGATCTACAGAGTGAGTTCCAGGTCCAGTTCCAGACCAGCCAGGGATACATAGTGAGACCCTGTTGGAATAAAAATACGGAGGAAAAAAAAAAGAAAAGAAAGAAAGAAAAGTTAAGAAAATGCAGCATCTCCCTCTCTGAAGGGGAAGCTCACGACTTTTACTAGGTTGGCTGGCTAGTCAGTGATTCCTGGGGCCCACCCCACTCTGCCTTTCGATGCTTGGTACGCCCTGCTTTTACTCAGGCACTGGGGACTTAAACCCAGGCCCTCATGCTTGCAGAGCAAGTGCTCATACTCACTGAGGTACCTCCCCAACCCCTCATGCCTCAGATTTTAATAATGCACCTATCTCACCTGTGTAGAGAATTCAGTCAGGAGAGCAGAGTGCTTAAACAATCATTATAAACACATCCCTCTGCACATATCCCCACCCCCCACAGTGGCAGGATAATGGATAATGCACATTTCTATGTGGTTTGTTTCTGTCCACATTTTGATGATAATTCCACATCTGTTCCTATAGAATTGCTCTGATCTCTGTGAAATTCCATTGTATGGGATTGTATGCACTATTGTTAGACATGCAAGCTCCTTCCAAGCTTTGGCTATCACCAAAGATTCAGCAATGACTATATTTATAATACTTCATGGGACTCATATACCCAAATATGCCTAATAGAGGCTCCTGTGAATAAGCAAAGTTACTGAATTAAAGGGAGTGGACATTTCAGTGCTTTAGAGATATTGCCCAGCATCAAGGAGGCTTTTCTACTTCTTACTCCCAAAAGAAGTGCACAAGAGGCTCCCTTTTCCTACACCCTGACTAACATGAGTCACTGATAAATGTTTTGGACTTAGCAGATGCAGTTTTTAATCATAGGACAATAAAGGACAACTAAGTGCCTAGCAGTGGGGGTGCACGCCTTTAATCCCAGCACTCCGGAGGCAGAGGCAGGCGGATCTTTGTGAGTTCAAGGCCAGACTGTCTACAGAGCGAGATCCAGGACAGGTACCAAAGTTACATAGAGAAACCCTGACTCAAAAAACCAAAAAAAAAAAAAGGGGGGGGGGGCAACGAAGCTATACGATGTAGTTACTCCAAGGGGCACTGAGGAAATAACTCTACCTCTCAAAGGGGAATTAACACCTGTGTAATCATAGTGAACACCTTTGAAAACAAGCAATCGAATCTGCTTGCTCCCTAGCTGGTTGTCTGTGTACTCTCATTAGGTTCCAAGCTCTGTGGAAGACATCAGGGTCTTTCTTTGTCTTGTTTTATGGCTCTACCTCCAGCTCCCAGACGCATAGTAAGTGCTCACTGAAAAAGTGAAGCATTGGCTAGATGCTTGGGAAACCAAACTGTGTTGAACTGAACTCCCTTTGTCGTCCGGATTTGCTGAAGGCGAGCGTGCTGCCGGAACACTGAGAGCTGACATCTGTAAGGCTTTTCATCTCCTGAGCAGACAAGGATAACTTACCCTGAATACAAAATCTAGAAATAGATTTGGCATGTTTGCTAAATGGAAAAATATTTCTTGTAGTACCAGAAATAATTTTTCCACAGCCTCATGCTACAACAAAATATTGAAGCTGTCTGAAAGTTCCTAATTCTCTACTGTTGTTGTGGCCTAGAAATGAATTTTTGTATGATAACAAAGGTGGTATAAAAACTTTTGGATGTTTGAATTCTCCCAGGTACATTCAAATTTAAAATATTATTATAAAATGTAGATCAGTTTTTTAAAAGCGATTATTGGGAACTGTCATTGAAACTTGGGTCATCAAAATGTACAGTTTTGAGTTATTAATCCATCACTAGAGTATTATCAAAGACTGAAGAATCTCCTATACTCCCCAAGTGCCATATTTTACTGGTGAATTCTATGAAATGATCCCCTCTTTAAATCTTTGGGTAAAAACTCCTTTGTAAATTGGAGGTAAGGAAAAAAAATGTGTTCATAAAAATGATTTTTACTGATTTTTGAAAGCACATAAAGGAATCGGGGTTTAAAATTTAAGTTACACTTGCAGAATACTTCTCATAAGAGTCTTCTAATCCTTGGTTTGTCCTCAGTCTTCCCAGATTTGCTGCAAGCCATCCCTGTGAGCATCCATGTCAATATCATTCTCTTCTCCATGATTCTTGTCGTCTTAACCATGGTGGGGACAGCCTTCTTCATGTACAATGCTTTTGGCAAGCCCTTTGAAACTCTGCATGGCCCACTGGGGCTGTATCTTGTGAGCTTCATTTCAGGCAAGTACAAAATTCTGCCTCCAAAGTGCTTTTCAATGTGTTAAAAGATGCTCTGCCTAAGTGTAGTTATGCCGTGCATGCAGTAATATTCCTGCAGTATTATAGTGACAGCAAATAATGGAGAAATACTGTAATTATCTAACAATATGAAATTCATTGTGTATATTACAGTAGTCTATATGAGTGAATCCAATCTTCACATTATAATTTTGAAGATGTAATCAAAAGGATGAATGCTTTCATCAAGATGTTAAATAAAAACAGCAGTAAGATTTTATAAATATTATGAACCTGTTGGACTATAAATACAGAAAATATACACTTAAGATATTGATGGAATTGCTTATATAGACATATACTCTTTCACACACACACACACACACACACACACATACACCAATATAGAGGCTATATTTATATATGAGACATGGGTGGAGACACTTTGTTAGTTGTGGTTATCTCTGAGGATTGAAACTATGGATGGTTTTATTTTTGTTCATGGTTATCAATATTTCCAAATGTTAACTAGTATGCATTTAATTATTCATAATCAGAAAAATAAGAAATTTTCATCATAAAATGAATGACCGCAGATGAATGACTGTATTCAGGACTGTTGGTGCTTCATGTAGACTAATGCTGGTTGCATCTGGGTAAGGATGCACTCTCCACCCAAAAGACCAATGTTTTGATAAACACATCCCACTTCATAACTGGGTTAATGAAAAAGATGTAAAAATCTAGTCAGTGCTACAAAGTGCCCATAATACATTTTTTGAAGGAGGAAAAGAAAGATGAGAAAATGAAATCTATTTACATAATTCATGTGGTCTCTAATTTTACACCATTCCAAGCTTACAGATCAGTTCAACATTCTATTATGTTCTATTGAAGATTTCTGGGAGATTACAGCTCACACTAGCCAAAAATCTAATGAAAATCCCTGCTGGACAATTTCTTTCTCCTTTGAAGTTGCCCTTGGCAGCTAGCTCTGCAGCAGCCAGCACAGACTCATCCCTCTCAACACTTCTCCCATACAACCCAGCTCCAGCACCAACTTGGACAGGGGCCTTCCTGGAAAACAGAGCCCTGTTGTCAACTTACACACACACACACACACACACACACACACACACACACACACACACTCTGAGTATTCCCCCACAAACACCTTGCTAACCAAAATATTCACCCAACTAAGAGATCATTCTCCAGTAGGGATTCTGCTAATATTTCCTCCACATCTTTTATATATATACAACACAATTTTATTCCAGTAGTGAGTACTCTATGAGGGCAATCCAAGGAATTCTCATCTATCTCTGGCAAAAGCATCCAGCATGAAGCTGTCTGTATATTATAGTTAAAAAAAAAATCACATGCATTTGTTGACTTTAACAGCAGCCTAGAAGTGCTGCTAACTTGATTGCCTAGATGCTATGGGTGGGAGAATTAAGAACCCTACTGGGGTAAAATTAGCAATGCAGGAGACCTGTGCCAGAGAGCAGCAGGCAGGGGTATGGCAAAGGACTGGCTTTGAACTGAGGTGGGAAAGGTACAGGTTCAAGGTGTGCTACATAAGCCAAGATAGCAACTCGGTCTCACAAGAAGGTCAAGGTTTAAGTGTTTGGGGATTATGTCACACACTAAACATCCCAAACCAAACTGGTAGACATCCAGTAAACAAACTACACATGATTTCAACAGAGATTTAATTTTTTTAAAGATTTATTTATCTATGTGTACAAGTGCTCTATCTGCATGTACACCTGCACACTAGAGGAGGGCATCAGATCTCACCACAGATGGTTTCGAGCCACCATGTGGTGGCTGGGAATTGAACTCAGGACCTCTGGAAAAGCAGCCAGTACTCTTAACCTCTGAGGCATCTCTCCAGCCCTCAACAGAGATTTAAAGCAGGCCATGGCTCAAGTAGATGTCCCAGGTGGACAGCATCCACATCATCTGGGAGCTCGACAGCAAAGTGAATTGAGACCACAACGCCAGAGTGACTGAATGGGAGATGCTGGGGTGGACACACATCTGAGCTTGCCCTGCAGGGGAAGGCCTTCTGCTGCAAGCTCAAGGTGCAGCTAGAGCAGTGGTTCTCAACCTTCCTAATGCTGTGACCCTTTAATCCAGTTCCTCATGTTCCCCCCCAACCATAAAATTATTTTTGTTGCTACTTCATAACAATAATTTTGCTACTGTTATGAATCCTAGTGTAAACACCTGTGTTTTCTGATGGTCTTAGGTGACCCCTATGGAAGAAAGGGTTGTTCGATTCTCAAGGGGGCTCTTGGCCCACAGGTTGAGAACCACTGAGCTAGAAGGCCTTAACTAAGCTATGGTTGGACTGAAAAACCTGAGGTAGCTCGGAGGGTAATTTCTGGAAGCACCTACCATTCCCGGGGTTGGGGGAACTAACTAAAGACTTCTTTAACTCACCTGAACTAACAAGGCCCTTAGAGCACTCCAGGGTCTCAGACCTCAAAGAGGTCTGTCTTCAGAGCACCATCAGAGGTTTCTGGAAGTGTTGGAATGACGTCTGCTGCTGATGGAGAAAGTACCGCTCCCATAGCCTTACCGCCAGGAGTCACAAGGCCCCTGGAAAGAGCAAGCCTTCCCTGTTCATTCTAACCCTGAGCAGAGGTTAACAAAACAGCTGACAAGTCAACACCAGTTTGGAGATCTTGACCAGCCTCACAAAGTAGAGGAAAGAGAAGCTGTTTGCAGAGGAGACACTGGAGCTTCTTAGCAAACTCAGGCACCTGGTGCTCCAGAAGAAAAGCCCATTTGGAGACAAATTGGCAGTTCTGATGGACAGCCTAACTAGCGGTGTCTGAAAAGCAAGATGACTCCAAGAAGGCAGGGTTTAATCCAAGTCCCAGACCTAATCTTGGCCTCTGGCCAAGTATGATGTAAAGGAGAACCTAGGCGCACAAGTATACACAGGTACGATCAGTCCTGAGCTCACGCTGAGTCTTAATTCATACTGAACTTGGAAGTGCAGGTATTTGATAAAGGTTCTTGAATCAAGGAAGGACATGGGGTGGGGTGGGGGTAGGGCTGGGGGAGAAGGGCAGGAGCCGCAGCCAGAACAATGCCTTGCCAAGACCCAGTGTTCACAGAGCAGCCAATGCGTCTGAAACCCCAGTCCTCATTTTAAACACCAAAAATTGGTCAGTAATTCAAAGGAAGCTGTATACAGCAATAAAAGAGGAGTTAGGAATGACAGGTGGCAGCCTCTGGGGGTTAACAGGTCACTCTTGAAGCATAAACCACCTCATTCCCTTTAACAGGGAACCCAGGAGTCCCTAGAGTAAATGTTTACTTACATTTGTAGTATTCTTTCAGACCCCAGTCCTAAACCCTGGTTGTGTCAAGGTAAGTTTTTAGGGTGGTTTTTAAATCACAAACCCTTTAAATAGGCATCAACACGAATGTTCGTAGAGCAGCGACTGTATTAGGGGTCATTGATTTTAGGTGAGTCACATTCCATTAGGAGACCCCCAGGGGCTTCTCCCTTCACTGGGTTCTTTCCCATTTCTCTCATCATTGAGGCCATCTTCCAAAGATCTACTTCCTAACTAGGTGGGGACCCATACGTTGTATCCAGAGCCATAAGGAGAGACAGACAGAGACAGAGACAGACAGAGACACACAGAGAGAGAACGATGCCTTCCAGTTCTCTATGGAGTTTGTCAATTCTGTAGAACAAAGGAAGCAGAAAAGGAAAACCATGCCCATGGCTGCCGTCACTACCGCAGCTTGCAGATGGGATGCTTAAAGCCCAAGATCCTGCACACCTCTTTCTGCTCCTTAAAGATTCCAATATGATTTGTATGCCTCGGCCTTCTCTGTACAAGATTCCTGGCCACTATTAATTTGCTTTCTCCTCTAGTCATTTACAAGCTACTTTAAAAAGCTTTTTCCCCAGTGTAAGATTTAGGAAATACCTTAATGGGCCCCCATAGTCCATTTGGGGCAGTGATTTCCCCCACCCAAGCCATAAGAATCCTCCAGGAGCTTTCTAGAATTACTGAAGCTAGCTCCCTACCATGCTAATTAAGCTGGAGGCTACGAGGGTTGGGGCTAGGGCACTGGTTTGAATTTGGATTTCATCTTTCAAATGAAGTGATCTTAATTTGCAGCCTGTATTGAGGATCAGTGCCACAGATGCACTCAGTTTATTTGGTAGACAGAATACTCCTGACATGCCAGTCCTTGTAAAGGGCGCTGGTGACTCCACAAGGAAGCTAGCGCAGGGTCTTGCCTCTGTGGAGCCTGCAGCCTACTGGGAGAGTCAGGCAAAAGTGTATGCAAATCATTAAATAACCGCACCGTAGTGGGTAGCCATTCCAGCCTTGGCCTGGAAGTTCCAACCCCCATTGAGGTTTCGATAATGGTCATGCCTACAAGGTGGGGCTGAGAGAGGCTGAAGACCCAGGATCCAAATGAGAAGGATCGCTTGGTGCCCGGACCCTGGACGCTGGAGGCAGACCGAGCAGAGTTCTCCAGAGAACACCGCCAGACTGCACCATGCCTTTGCCAGACCCTACAATCTACCTATCCCTTCATTTGTAAGTTACGCCACAAAATAAAGCTCCCTCTTAACTATGTGGACTGGCCTTAATAATTTCACCAATACCTCACCTTGCCATTCTTCTAAAGGTGGTAAATAGCTTACATTGACAATGAGACCAGGGGTCGGGCTTTGTGTTTTGAGAAGACTCTGCTCCCAGTGGCTGAGTTGCTGAGAACCCTCGGAGAGCTCACAAGCTGCAGAGGAAGAACACACAAGACCCTGGGGAAGGAGAGCTCTGTGGAAGAACTGCTAGAGGGAAAGCCAGTGAGAATAAAGGCACATTCATTCATTAAAATGTTTAATTGGAGCTAGAGAGAATGCATGGTCTAGTTCATATTGGAGCTTAAAATCTCTGTTAAGTGTTTTAGGGTGGATTTTAATTGCAGCAAGCTTTTGAAAATTTTAAGATATCTGATAGACTTACCTCTTTAAGAAATGTCTCCTTGAAAACAATGCTACTGCCTTGGGGATGGATAGAGATGAAAAAAACAAACAAACAAACCTGAAAGCAGATTCAAAACATTTTGTAGGTAGCTTACACAATTAAATTGGCAGTGGCATTCACTGAGGTACTTATTTCTGGAAGTCAGATGTTCCATTTGGGGTGTGTCGGTTCTGAGATGCTCTGAGCTATCCAAGTGCAAGCTATCCAAGTCATGGAGGCAGGTGGATATATGAGTCTAGTCTGAGAACAGGTCTAGATGAAAGGCTTCAATTTAAGTGTTGCCAGGGTACAGAAGCTATGTCGAATGAAAACGGGTGGGATCAATTGCAGGGAGAATGTACTGAGAAAAAAAAAAATTGGTCAGGAGCACCATGAGTGGCTTTTGGAATTGAGGAGGAAGGGCCTAGCAAAGGAATATTGAGAGACAGAACTCCGGGGAATTGTGGTGCTTAAAGGCTTCCAGAGGAATGTTTCAAGACAGCAGTCACCATTGAGCTTCCAATGAAGGCAGCCTCCTGTGAGAGAAGCTGGAGGTAAATAATGGAGAAAGACTGCAAAAACAGGGGGGAGGTAGAAAGATGATTCCAAGTTCAGGAGGTGGAGAAGAAGAAGGAACTTTAGAAGAGGGAGCTGAGCTGGAGATGACTACCGCCATACTTTCACGTAAGCACATCCATAGTGGAGCATATTGCATTCATATCTATTCGATTGTCAGTGCTGCCTAAAAGAGCGTGGAGAGCCTTGGCCAGACCTTCGTGTGGAAAACTTGCCGTGGACCATTGGCAGAAAACCTCAGTGGTCTAGGGATATTCTCTGCAGTTGTCGTGACACTTATTAGGCCTTTGTGGGTAGATGAAAAGCACCCAAATCTGGACTTACTGCAGTTGTGCTGATGGCATGTGTCTTGAGTTACACCAAGCAAGACAAGCAGATATAATTTATGCCTTTCTTTAGAAGGCATGCTCCTAATACAGGCCCAATTAATTATGATTACAGCTATGGCACAGAACAAAAATAAACATATGTGAAACATGAAGACAGGGAAAATAAAGAACAGCATAAAAATAGAAGGATTCTTACATTACACACAGATTCAGTATTAATACTCCCTAGCCTCTGCAAGACATGTAATGCTTGTGGGACATATTACTCTGCAATTGGCAAACTGAAAACTATGTGCACTTTTTTCTATTTCAGTCTTCATGGAGGAGATGTTTTTCAGGAGTCTGAGAAAGATTCAGGGATGTCTAGCTGTGAAAAAGCCAAGACTGAAAATACCCTGCTAGGTTCTTGGCAGACCTCAAAACAGAACCAACGGAGGAAAGAGAAGGTGGTGGTGGAGTCCACAATGGCAGTGGGCATTGAAGTTCATTTTCAGATACAGGAGAGCAGGGAAGGGCCAGTCTTGCCAGATGATTTTGCTTTCTGATCACCAACGTCAAGGACCATGGGCAAGGATGCATTCAACTTCTTTTCCGTCACAATTCCTGGGACTCTTGTCCTATTCAGAAAGCACATCTGCCTTTCTAATTGGTTGAACATCAAAGCCCAAGTCCTCACCACAGCCCCCAAAGCATCACTGCTGTGTGCACTATGGAAATCCATGGCTGTGGCTCAGAGCACATACTATGGCTGACTCCAGCCCCTCTTTACCTTCCTCTCCTCTTAGTTTAATCTGGCTCCTTTTCACACACAGTCGCCCTCTCTCTGAAACGCCCTTCTTTCCACATACTTACTCCCTTTCTCTCTCTCACTCCCTTCAGGATATACCGGACACTTTCCTTCATATGCAGTTTCTACCCATCCTCCTTTCCATCCTGCTTGCCTGCTTTATTTTGTTCTTCCTGGTACACATCATACCCTGCTCAACTGTAGAGTACACTGACTCACTTTCTTACCATCTCTCCCCAGTGTGTCTACCAACCACTGAGGGCCCCATGAAGGAAAGTTGTCTGAAATCTTGTTTGGTTTAGTCATGTATCCTTAGTACCCACAATAGTGCAGTAACTATAAAATACTTGTGGGATAAATGAATAAAACAAACCCAGCTCTGCATATCCACTAGCAACAATGACATTCTTCTTTAAAACACTATTTGCACTAACCATTATGATTTTTAGACCCTACTCAATCAGATGACGTTGGGAAAACACAGCTCTTTAGCCCGCCATAACATAAGACGGGATGCTTAGTGTAACTGATGTTGCTCCTTTTCCTGCATCCCTGTTTAGGAACCACCTAATCATATTGCTTGCTATCATAAGTTCAGAATTCCCTCCGTGATGTCAACTCCACCTCCTCATCCCTTGACTCACTTTCTGTGTGGTGAGCACTGGTCTCTGAAGCAATGTGGGATCCGAGAGCTTTGACCAGGGAAGGAAACCATTCCTGGGATCTCACCTTCAGTGAGTGAGTTTGTAGACAGTCACAGGAGATCAACACCTCACCTGTGAAGTTGTGAGTTCCCTGATTTTTCATCTTTTGATATTCTAAAGAAGCAAAGACCATTTGTCATTCTGTGTCAGACAGAGAATGCCTCCACTATTTGTCACCTAAGAGAGACTTGAGAAATGTGTTTTCATTCTGAAGATGTTGGCTATTACTTTCAAAGGAACTGGCATTCTAATTTATTATTTTCTAAAATATGAGCTTAGTGCTAATTTCAGAATGTCTTCCCTCATGAAGACTTCATCCCTCAGCACACTGAAGGCCTACACACCCCAGCAGGTGTTCTCACCCAAAAGCATGGTTAAGCTCAGGGCCAACCAGGACAGAATAACCAACTTTCTTACTGGCTGTGACCTGTTGTACTGGCTGGTTTTGTGTGTCGACTTGACATAAGCTGAAGTCATCAGAGAGGAAGGAGCCTCAGCTGAGGAAATGCCTCCATAAGATCCAGCTGTAAGGCATTTTCTCTATTAGTGATCAACAGGGGAGGGCCCGGCTCATTGTAGGTGGTGCCTTTCCTGCTGCTGGTCAATGATTCTATAAGAAAGCAGACTGAGCAAGCCAGAGAAAGCAAGTCAGTAGGCAGCCCTCCTCCATGACCTCAGCTCCTCCCTCCAGGAATCAGACCTTTTAGAGTTTCTATCCTGACTTCCTCCAATGATAGTCTATGATCTGGAAGTATAAGCCAAAGAAACCCTTTCCTCCCCAACTTGCTTTTTGGTCATGGTGTTTTGTTGCAGCAATAGATACCCTAACTTCCCTGTGTTGTTGGTCCTGAGGAGACAGACACCTTACTCGGCACACCCTGGCAGCTGCCAGATGAGAGTTGCAAGTGCAAAGTGTCTAGCACATCACAAATGTTTGTTAATGTCTGATCATTCACGGTGTGACAGCCCTATAACTCATATATCTCATTGAGTCAGAAATTACCTCAGTAATCAAAGCCATTAAAGGCAGGGAGCACAACAGCAGCACCATCCAGATGGTGGGGACATCAGACAGACGACAGGAAAATGGCTGTGGTCACCGAGTGTGACAATGGGCTGCAAATGTGGGCCTTGTGCCTGGTTCTTTTTCAAATGTGAGTGAGGCTCAGCAGGCTTCCAAAGTCTGCTTCATTCTAAGTACGGCAATGAGGGTCAGATGGACAGACATGTGGGGGATCTGTCCCAGTAGCTCCAGCTGAGCTAGGGAGTTTGAGGTACCTGTTCACTAGGTTAAAAGAGAAGAGAGACATGCATGCCTAATGCTAACATTTGTGAGGCCTTGGGAGCATACAAATGAAAATCCGTATGTCATGTGTTTAAAGGTTTAAGTTTGAAGCGAATTAAACCATTTAATACAATATGCTGAAATTTTCTGCCCAAAGAAAGCTCCCTCCAGAAGGACCTAGGAGGGGTTTTCAATTTAAAATTCTTGACTGCTATGAACTCTGCACGTGAGTAAGAGACAGAAGCATCATGGGTTCCCGTTTAGTCTACTTCTCTTCCTAATTTGGCTTCATCCCATTCAGGAAAGGCTTTGAGTGTATATTGCGGGGGTGTCATTGAGCTGCCTATCAAATGGCTACTTGTGAGACACTCACAGTGCTCAGGGATATGTAACAGCAGCCATCAACATGCTCTTGGGAGGACTAACCCTGGCCAGATGACCGTGCAGCCCTAGATATGGGCTCAGGTCTATAGGGACAAGAATTCTAGGGTCCCTGCAGTATAGTCTATAATTCAGGCAAGCTCTCCACGTCGGCATGTTCTACTGACTTCAAGCATGCCACTCTTTGTGGGAAGGAGAACTTTCAAAAGAGGAAGAGAACAAGCCCCTCTAAATAGGGGGCAAGATGTAGAAGCCCTTCTTGCTGGAATAGAGAATCATTTTGGAAATCTGACAAGCCCTGCTCTGTCCCTCACATCTCTCAGCCCACCTTCCTCCACATGTCAAGCAGCCAGGCCACACCGCGAAAGCCTTCATGTGTATCTTTTGGTCGGTAAGTCATAAATAGTTATCCTTGATCCCACATCTCTTTTATGGATATGGACAAAGAGAAGCAAAAATATCTCCAGTTCACACTGAGTTGTTTCCCTTTAGCAGTCGTAGGCAGGTTGGCTGGGGCTCAGGCTTGGATTCTGTTCTCTGACTTCAAGATAAGCAAGCTGACTCTGGTCAACCCCGGAATCTCGAGGGGGAGTGCCAGACCACGTTATTAGCCACTTACTCTGGCCCAGCTGCCGGTGATCTTCATGATGAGCTACTGTTTGCGTCTCCAGATGTGCAGGTGACCTGACTTGAGAAATCTGAAATGCAGGCTCACTAAGATGCTGTCACTTTAACAAAGGATCCCTTTAAAATATTTAACGACTTGAAAAGGAAACTGAGCTTGAATTTTCCTTTCAGTCACTGAGGAAATAGTGTTTCTCTCCTGTCTGAAACTCACTATCTCCTCAGACAAAGAAAGCTCTTATGGTAACAGCAATTGCATTTTCTCCACAATTTTCAAATAAAAGATAAAGAGAAAACAGCATTGCGGCCTTTTTGTTAGCATCTAACAATAAAGGAATAATATGGCTTGCAAGGGGAGAGCTCTGGTTTGAAGCTTGGAATACAAAAATAGTTAGGCTGACAGATCTCACAAAGGAACCTTCTCGGTGGCTAGGCTGGGGCAGGTGGGAAGTGAAGTGTCAGGAAAGCGATACCATTGGCTATTTGTGTTGTTGTATGATGATGACTGATGTGATGGGCCAGCCTGGGTGGAATTCTTTTTCTTCCTCCTCTCCTTCTGTCTTCCTGCCTTTTAAAATTTTCTTTTTATTCTTATTTTTCATGAAATCCTCCTGCCTCAACTCCACAAGTGCAGAAACAGGACTTCACCTTTCTGTTAGTGCCAGCTCCCCGTCCTCACAATCAGTTCTCAGTCTCTATCTGTGCAGCAATCCAGTCCTGCTTTTGGAGACGGCATGGGGACCTGTGCTCACGCTCACTGGATTCTCCTACACAGTCTTTGTGAGCTCACTTTTCCTATAACACCTCTGAGGATGCTGCCTACCCCCTCAGTGCCCTGCATTCCCTACTGTGACACTCACTGCAATGAGTTTACAGTTGCATTTAGACCACCTAACTCATCATATCCTCTTTGAGAGCAGAGCTATGTATGGTTTCTTTCAAGTTTGGATCGTCATTGCTATCCCTGTACCTGGCTTATAATATGTCTAGCTGGAAAAAACAAAAAAACAAAAAACGAATGAATGAATTAATGAGTGGGAACTGAGACCACTATGTTGCTGTTCCCATAGTATTTGCAGTAACTGAAATTAAAGAATAAAAAGAGTCATATGCTAAATGGACAATAATCTTATTTGAGGGATAAGACACTTTATTATAGTTTTAGATGTAATAAGATTTGCGTGGTGTGAGGTAGGACAGGGCAGCAGCTTATGATTAAGAACAAGAGGGGCTGGAGAGGTGGCTCAGTGGTTAAGAGTGCTTCCTGTTCTTGCAGAGGACCTGGGTTCAATACCCAGCACTCACATGGTGGCTCACAACTGTTTGGCACTCTGGTTTTTGGAATCTGATACCCTCATCTGACCTTCCTGGGCACCAGACAGATCTTGGTGAACAGACATATATGTGAGCAAAACAGTCATACACACAAAATATAAGACATAAATAATCTTTTAAAAGTGTGCAAGAAACAAAAAAGAATACATAAACATCACAGAACAAGCTATTAATTGATCGTTTGTACATATCAATTTTAATGTCAAAAGGTAATCATGAAATCTCTACCTCTTACAGATGATGTAACTTAAGATGCAGTGTGGGGATTCAAATCACCTAATTTCTCATATATTAAGGGAAGGAATTTGGCTTTGAACCCAAATGGTTTGAACAAAGTCAGAAATCCATCACAGCCAGTCACCTACTGGTAAGAACTGCATGGTGGCAGCCTGAATACAGCAGCAGCTATGGAAGCTCTCAGGAGTTCTGGCCATCCATCCTGCTCCAGGCCCAGCCCCACTGGCTACCTGCTTCTGTTCCTGTGGCCATCCAGCTAAAGGAGGGAGGGGGAAAAGGATAGGGAGGCAGGTTCCAATTCTTCGTCCTCAGGACAAAAGATGGCCATGGACCAATTTCCAGAACCCAGTTAGAATGGAGCAGCCCTCTCCTGCAGTGGTCTCGCCCAGCTTACAGCCATGTCCTTTAAATTAGGCTACAATTGCCAGGCGTTGGCGGCGCACGCCTTTAATCCCAGCACTCGGGAGGCAGAGCCAGGCAGATCTCTGTGAGTTCGAGGTCAGCCTGGTCTACAGAGTGAGTTCCAGGAAAGGCGCAAAGCTACACAGAGAAACCCTGTCTCAAAAAAACAAAAAAGAAAAAAAATTAGGCTACAATCAGTGATAAGTGATAGGGAATCATAGAAAGGAGGTGAGCAAAATAAACAGAAAATTTCTTCACACACTGACATTTAGAGGTTAAAATCCAGGGATAGCCTGGTGGCTAGCCCATGTGTCTGGGATCCAGATTTTGCCTTTCTTGTTTTGCAATAGTACATGGCTTCTATTTCTTTTCGATGGAGTATGTGTGCATGCACGTGTGTGGAGGCTCGGGGTTGACAGTGGGCATCCACTTTGATCTCACCTCCATCTTAGTCTTTGAGGTAGGGCCTGTCAGTTAAATCCAAGGCTCACAGATATGGCTAGTCTTATTGGCAAGCTTGGGATGCCCTGTCTCTACCTTCTAAGCTGGAATTACAGGGTAACCACCACATCCACCTTGCATGTATGTGTCTTCTGGGGATCTGAACCCTGGTCCTCACACTTACACAGTGCATACTTTAACCAGAGAGCTCTCTCTCCTGCCCCATGGCTTCCATTTCTGATGCCACCTGGACCAAAATATCCCCAGAAGACATTGCATCCATATTTCAGCTATGCGAAGGAGGGAGTGAGGTGGTGAGGTGGAAGCTTCCTACTTCTCCATCCACCCCAGCTACCCTTGTCTCACCCGAATAATGCTAACTTTATAAAAAAAAAAAAAAAAAAAAAAAAAAGGCGATCACACGCCCAGCTGAAAAAAATCTGAGTATGGCGACAGAGAGAAGAGATTGGCTCTTGGTCAACAACATTTTACCCACAGCTACCTTTGCCCCAGGTATTCCTCTGGACAGCAGTGGCCAGTTGAGAGGTGGAAGGGTCGTGGTACCCATCTGTGGGGAAACCCGGGGCTTTTCACTAGGGTCTGCATAACTGACATTTCTCCTGTGTCGCCTGTGAAGTACAGAGAACTATGTTCTCCTGAAGCCGCAGCGGCTGCTCAGCCATCGAGTTTGTCATTGTGCTTTGAAGGTGCCCAGCAGTGAGGTCAGCTTGATCCCAACTGCCCTAATCAAGCCATCACTGTCCCCTCCCTGCACGAACCTTCCTTGTTCACAGCCACACCCCAAGTTCAAGCCACACCCCAAGTGCTACCAACCTCGGGTTGGAGACTCAAGCTCTTGACTGCCGTTTTTCAATAGTATGATTTGGGAGAAGAATGCACATGAGGATGGTGGTGACATTCTCTGTCTGGTTTGCTCGTTGGTGTACTCTCTGACTCCTGCAGTCAGGTGATATTTGTCCTAACATGCTGTTGCTTCCCTGTGTTGCAGGCTCCTGTGGCTGTCTTGTCATGATATTGTTTGCCTCGGAAGTGAAAATCCACCACCTCTCAGAAAACATTGCAAATTTTAAAGAAGGGACCTACGCCTACAAAACACAAAACGAAAACTACACCACCTCTTTCTGGGTTGTTTTCATCTGCTTTTTTGTTCACTTTTTGAATGGGCTCCTGATCCGACTTGCTGGGTTCCAGTTCCCTTTCGCAAAATCTAAAGATACAGAGACTACTAATGTGGCCGCAGACTTGATGTACTGAGAAGCAAATATCTCCATAATTTCTCAGTAAGGGGAGGGACTTGTTGTGGCCACATCTAGAGATGGTTAATTTCCTCTGTGCGTTTAGACTCCTTACATACCAAACCCGCCCCTCCTCCCTTAAGTTATGTTTACAGGATTCCGGCTGGCAAACAGTGGAGGCTGAGGGTGGTTTCAGGAAGTTGTTTTGCCGTGGAAAATGACCAGATGGACAGATGGTTACTCCATGTAACTCACTGAAGGGTAAGATGCATGGTCTTCCAAGGAGAACTCCACAGGCACTCAGAATATATTTTAATAAAGCAGATGTCATTTCTAATTGTCCATGCATTTGTTGTCAGGGATCCCAGAAAGCAGAGGTGAAACGGATGTCCTAAAGTGATAGCCCACTGGATCTTGAAAGGACTCTCTATCATTTTGGTTAAGGCATGGCATAGTTACCACAGTGGTTAAAACTAGAAAAACTTAATAAGAGAGAGAGAGAGAGGGAGGGGAGGGAGGGAGGGGGAGAGAGAGAGAGAGAGAGAGAGAGAGAGAGAGAGAGAGAGAGAGAGAGAAACAGAAAGGGAGGGATCAAAGGTTTCCCCCCTTCTGCATCTGAGTGCTCACAGTGGATAGCATCACTGCAGCCACACAGGCATGGTTGAAAATGATCCCTACTAGACAACTTGGTGAAAGCGACCCGCAGAGACTGTTTCCAGCCTGCTTATCTTCAGCACTAAAGAAGTCCACATTATGAAAAGTATATAACCCCAGAACTGAGGTGGTATTGTACTGTTTCGGGGCTGTTACGAGGCATGATCCAAGTGAATTCTTTCCCCTTAATTACCCACCAAATTAATCTGTTGGTGACCAAAGACTACAAGTGAACTTGAAACTGACCCTTCTTAACTCTCAGTGGGTTGTCCTGAAGAAAGCACTCAGGAATAAGCAACAGAGAAATGTCACTGTGCCCTGGCCACAAACACTAGAGCCCATAAAGTGTTTGGCAAAGCTCAGTAAAACAAACCTGGGAACTGGGAAGACAGCTCAGTTGATAGCATACTGTCCTTAGAAGCATGGGTACCTGAGTTCAGATCCCCAGCACCCGTACAAAAAGCCTGGTGGCACATGCCTGTAATCCCAGCACCGGGAAGGTAGAGGTCTTGGAGCTCAATGGCTAGCCAGTCAAACCTAATCAGAGAGCTTCAAGGTCAGTGAGAAACCGCAAAATAAGGTGGGAGTATTGAGAAAGAAACCCAAGTTCACCTCCGGCCTACATGAACCTCCCCATAAACACGCGGGCCACACCCCCCCCACACACACACACTTTCATTTTTAAATAATTTACAAGGAAGGAGCTACTGTACACCTGAAATAATTAGCTCTGGTAGTGAAGTACACAGACATCAGAACACACTCTGCGTTTTCAGGACGGAGTCCTTGCACCTTAATCATGATACCTGAAAGTTTCTAGAAGCCCATCAGCTAGATTATCAAGGAGCAGACACTTGCTTTGGCGATGGGCTAGTAATACCCAGGCCTGGAAGTCATCGGCTGAAATCTTCAACCACAAAGCTGTGTTAGAAGGGGACGGGAAGGGACCTGAGAGCCAGAGGATGGAGTGAACCCCCCACCCCCTGCCCCAGGGCTCTCTTTCCATCTCTCTCCTCTGCTCAGAGGCCTGGAAAACTTCCTGTAGCACCAAGCTCTTTCTTTCTTTCCTTTCTTCCTTCCTTCCTTCCTTCCTTCCTTCCTTCCTTCCTTCCTTCCTTCCTTCCTTCCTTTCTTTCCTTTCTCTTTAGAAAACAAGTGTTTGGCTGCTCTCTGTTCTATGAAAAAGAAGGCTCTGCACAGGCACTGAAATCTAATGAGAACCTCACAGACAGATTAACAGTAGTCCCTCTGCCTGGACAGGAGCAGGAAACAGGCTCCTTAAAGACACAGAACGTCCCTGAAAATCCTGTCACACACACACAATCAGTCTGAACACACAGTTCACACTGCTGTCCCTCTTCCAACAGATGAAATGCCTGGGGTTGCCCTGAAGGGGGGCCTCTGGTGTGATGCTCTTCTGTCTGCTCCTTCATAAGGATCAAAGGCCTTGAAATTGCCATTCATTTTGCCCGGCTAGGCCTCTCTTGCTCTTGGTGGCCATCGTTCTCATGAGGACTCAGGGCCCCCTGCTGGCCCTGGGCTGGCAAGCACCCTGCCAAGGTTAGGACCCAATTCACGGGTTACCAGACACCCAAATACCAAGGCTGTGACACTGCCTAGAGGGAGTTGCCGTAAGGGTCTAGGGAAGAGTCCTGGGGTGTTCCTTCGAGAAGAAAGGTCCAACACTTGCAGATTATCACCAGGATTAGTTCTTCCCAATAACTGCTTTTACTGCCGCTGCTTGTTTTAATGGGTGAGTGCCACTGTAGCTTAGTAACCGGAAACGTAAAGCCAGGGTTGAGGGTCGCAAGGGCACATCTTGTATACAAAGGGCTAATCTCACTCCCAACTCCACTTGGAGCTCTTGTCCTTATTATTTACCATGGTGTCGTCATTGCCTGGGTTTCTTGAATCAGACTCACAGGCTGGGCCACCGTGTCTACTCTTTCCTCTGTGCTTTTTGACTGCTGACTTACAGTATTTCTGTGAACCACACCTTTGTAAGTTGCTTTAGTTTTTTGTTTTACTTTGTTTTTAGAAAAAGGTGTGATGTACCTTTAACAAATCCAAACCTTGCCACTATAGAGGCCTACACAGAACTAAGGTCAACATACACATAATATGTAACCAGGTGCTCAAATGTATCAATTTGTAGGCAGTTCAGAATCCCAGGCCCTGTGTGAGGCACCTGGTAATTATTTCTGGAATGACTCCCTGTCAGTCTCAGTCCTTTCTATTCCAGAGAACTGACTGCTTCTCACCATGGCTAACAACCCTAAACCTGGTCACTTTCCTAGCACTTGACCCTTTCATTGTCCTCGATTTCCATCTCATTCCGCCTCTAACCAGGCCTTGGAATTTTGAAGGAGTGGAACTATTTTGAGACTGCATTTCAACACGACCAGACCTTCCCAGGCTTGTATGTAGCTGCATACAGCACTCAGAGGAACATTCTGGTGCTGGTTCTAATGAATGAATCAAACAGCTCTTAAGATATTGGTGGTGGAGCTTCAGCTACATGTCCTGCATGACAGGGGAGTGCAGGCCTCCCACCTGCTCTTAAATCAGTTCCAAAGGTCACAGAGACTACATTCCCTCTGAAACTGCAGATCTTCCTCTTAGGAACTAAATGAAAAACAAACCAGCTTGATAAAATGAGACTGGAACTAGGTTTCTGCCCAGATTCTTCCTCCACGCTGGCTGTCACCTGACTTCTCAACTTCCTTTGCTTATTTGAAACTAGTTCACAGGCTCTGTAGAGTAACAGACTTTATAGAATTAATATCTCTCCCATTCACACACATACACACATACATACATACATACATACATACATACATGTATACGTACACACACACACACACACACACACAGAGAGAGAGAGAGAGAGAGAGAGAGAGAGAGAGAGAGATTCGTTAGAATGACTTTAGGCTGTAGGATGTGGTCCAGCTAATCCAATATAGCTGTCTATATATGGTAGGTCCAAGAATCCACGAATTGTTCAGTTTGTGAGGCTGGATGTCTCATCTGGTCTTTGTATACATAGACATCATAAAGAAGTAGGCTCAATACCAGTGAAGAAATGGACTTGCTAATGAGGCAAGAACAAGCATTTTGGGGTTTTAATTAGTTCAAGATATAGTCAAGTTGACAACCAAGAATAGCAATCACAACTTTACCCCTGGTCAACTTGACATAAAATCATATCTCCTTATGTCATGATTAATTTCTAAATAAAAACAATAATCAGGTCATAATTATGCCTACACATGGTATAACTATCCCATGGGAAAACTGCAGATGTACTACATATTTAACCAGAGTATAATTATGCCTAACATGATATAACTATCCCTCATACAACCTCAAATACATTATTAAATTTAGAATAGGTGGGGTGTTCTTTTAGTATTTCAAACTTAAATATGACAGCCATTGATATTCTCTTAATTGATGTTATATCACACAATAAAGTGAGGAAAGAAAATACAAATATCTATACAAATGCATTCTTAACAAAGTATGACAGAGACACTCATGTCAACTACAATCCTTGTTTCTGCAACTGGTCACATGGTCTTAGCTGGCATTTGTGACTAACTAGCTTCCTTTACTACCCATTCAGTATTTTCTCCATCTTCAGTAAGCACCTCAACAGGTCTTAGCTCTTTTCCTGGAGGAGTGACCCACACCTTCATTCCTAATGGGTCTGTGCCCTTTGTCATCCTGCTTGGATTAGGCTGTTGCAGTTTCCTATTGACCTTAATCACAGGACATGGTAGCTCCAAGAGATGACCTAAGGATCTCTTGAACCAAAACTTCTAGGCCAGCAGATGTAAGGTCATGGAAACAGGAAGCAAAATTTTTTGTAGTGTGTCACTAGGGGTGAAAATGAGTGGAATTATTCTTTTTCCACCCCTTGATTCCTGAACCCATGGATCCTGGCTATGACAGAAAGCATGCCATATATTGGAACTGGTTTAAAGTATATACCACCTTCTGGGGAACCCTGCCCCAACCCTCTGGGCTGCCACCACCTAATTGGTGCTCTAACTGTGTCTTCAAGAAGCCATTCCACATTCTTATCAGCCCAGCTGCTTCAGTATCATGGGCCCACTGTTATACTTCTCTGGCTATGAAGTGAGTTCTTCAGTCAGAAGCAATGCTGTGTGGAATATCATGATGATGGATAAGGTATTCAATAAGCCCATGGATGGTAGTCTTGGCAGAAGCATTATGTATAGGAAAGGTAACTCTACAAACAGAATAAGTATCTACTCCAGTAAGGACAAAGCTTTGTCCTTACTATGGGGGAAATAATCCAATGTAGTCAACCTGCCACCAGGTTGTTTGCTGGTCACCCCAGGGAATAGTGCCATATCTGCTGTTATCTCTGCTGTTGGCATGTCTGGCACTCAGCAGTAACTATAGCCAGATCAGCCTCGGTGAGTGCAGTCCATGTTGTCAAACTCATGCATAACACTCATCTCTGCCACCATGGCCACTTTGTTTATGGGCCCATTGGGCAATGATAGGGATGAGTGAGGAAAGAGGCTGACTGTCTACAGAATTCCACCTCAGCTGAAGTCATCTTTTGATGAGCCTTTATATGGGACACAAATATCTTCACATACTTCATATCATTTGGAGATATCTTTCCACATGCTTCTTCCCTAGATGTGGAGGTTTGAAAGAAAATAGCCTCCATAAGCCCATAAGGAGTGGTACTATTAGGAGGTGTGGCCTTGTTGGAGTAGGTATGACCTTGTTGGAGAAAAATGTGTCACTGGGTGTGGGCTTTGGGATTTCAAGTACCTAAGCCAGACCCCAGTGTTACTCTTTCTTCCTGCTGCCTGCCAATCTAGATGTAGAACTCTCAGGTGTCTCTTCAATTTCTTCATTACCATGTCTGCCTGTGTGTCTCCATGCTTCCTGCCATGATGATGATAGACTAAGCCTCTGAACTGTAAGCTAGTCCCAATTAAATGTTTTCTTTTATAAGAGTTGGTATAGTCATAGTGTCTCTTCACAGTGATATAAACCCTAACTAAGACAAAAGTTGGTAGCAGGGACTGAGGTACTGCTGTGATAGGCCAGATCATGCTTTTGTTTGGAGGAATATGGAACACTTTGGGACTTTGGACTGGAAAAGCAGTTGAGTGCTTTAATTGGGGTTTAATGGGCTATACTAGCAGGAGCATGGAAGACAGTGGTGCTGACAGTGATTTGAACAGGGAGGGGTGGTGCTGGCTCAAGAGGTTTCTGAGCAAAGTAATATTATTATGTGGCATAAAGTCAATCTTGTGATATTTTGGCTAAGAATGTGGATGCTTTATGCCCTTATCCAGAAAATCTACCCAAGGCTAAAATGAAGAGTTATGGGTTAACAGTTTGTCAGAGGAGATTTCCAGACAGCCTAGTATTGACTGTGTTGTGTGGTTATTAGTAGCCATACTTAAGTAGATCTACAATGAAAAGGAGCAAGCTGAGGATAAAGAGGGCACTAGGGAGTGTAAAGGAGCTAAGTCCTATGTTCAAGGAGATAAACAGATTAAAGAAAAACCAGATGCAAAATGGGATGAAGGGAATTGATGACCTCAGGACAAGACCTCATCCAGCTAAGATTCCAACCTGTAAAAATGAAGTAAAGAAAAATTTAGAGACAAGTGTAGTGGTGACTGCCTTTAATCCCAGCACTCAGGTGGCAGAGACAGGTGAATTTTAGAGTTGAAGGCCAGCCTAGTCTACACAGTGAGTTCAAGGACAGCCAAGCTTAGGCAGTAAAGGAAACCATCAAAACCGAAAGCTGATGAAAATGTATTTGAACAAAGGGGCATGTTCTGTCCCTAGAAAGCAGCAAAACTTGGCAGCTTTGGCCACATGGTTTTGGCTTTAGAGTCAAGGATACAGGAAAAGAGTTATGAAATCTCCCTCCATGACTAAAGGTAGTGACTAAGGCTAGACATGTGTCAGGAGTGTCTCTGCATGGAGGCCTAGAGAGGCCATTTTGTGAAACTGTGAAGATGAAGCCTTGGAGATGCCAGAGTCGTGGGATACCTGCCAAAGAAAGCTGCTAACGACCAAGAGAAAGAAGTGTATTACAGTCACCAAACTGAAAGGAGTTAGAGATCTGAATAGCATTTTGACATCAGACATGGAGATGCAGAGTTTGGAATTTTTCTTGCTGGTTTTCAGTCTTGCTTTGGTCCAGTATTTCCTCATTGTGCTCCCTTCCCTCCCTCTTAGAATGGCAATGTATTTTGGAAGTGTGTGATCTGCATTTTTATTTTGAGTTGTACAGGGAATTAGTTAAGGATTGGATGGATCTCAGAAGAAACTTTGAACTTTGGACTTTTAAGAGTGGTGATACTATGATAGACTATGAGGACCTTTAAAAAAATTTATGTGTTTTGCTTGCATGTACAAGAGTGCCAGGTTCCCTAGAACTAGAGTTACAGACAGGTGTGAGCAGCGACGTGGGTGCTGGGAATTGAACCCAGGTCCTCTGGAAGAGCAGCCAGTGTTCTCAACCACTGAGCCATCTCTCCAGCCTCCAACTTTGAAGTCAGACTGAATGTATTTTTGTGTTATGATATGTCTACAAGCCTGTGAGTACCAGGGAGTGGAATGTAGTGGTTTTAATGAACATTACCCCCATAAGCACATAGGAAATGGCACTATGAGGAGGTGTGGCCTTGTTGGAGTAGGTGTGATCTTGTTGGAGGAAGTGTGCCACTGGGGAGTGGGCTTTGGGGTTTCAGAAACTCAATCCAGACCCAATGTCACTCTCTTCCTGCTGCTTGCTGATCTGGATATAGAACTCTCAGCTACCTTTCTAGCACCATGTCTGCCTGTGTGCCTTTGTGCTTCCTCTCATGATGATAATGGACTAAACCTCTGAACTGTAAGCTAGCCCCAATTAGACATTTTCCTTTATAAGAGTTGATGTGGTAATGGTTTCTCTTCACAGCAATAGAAACCCTAAGACACCAGATGTCTTGCTCATCAATTTTTCAATCATGCTCTAGCCAAGTCAATGACCATCCAACCAATACATTGGCTGCAGCCCATGAATCAGTAGACAATCACACATCTGGCCACTTCTCCTTCCAAGCAAAATGTCTGACCATGTGTACTGCCTGAAGTTCTGCCCAATGTGAAGAGTTCCCTTCACTGGTATCTTTCAGGGTTGTCCCAGAAAGGGGTGCTAATGCTGCAGTTGTCCATTTGGTGTTGCATGTATAATGCACAGAGCCATCAGTAAACTAGACCGTATTCTTTTCTTCCTCAGGGCACACTCCAAGAGGCTGTAGTTGCATGCTTGGTAGTATTGCAATGGGAAATAAAAACATGAGCATTTGGACATCTTCTTTATGTAACTTCTTTGTGCATTCAGGACCTACTCCACTGGATCATTGTACAGCACTTCCATTTGAAAATACATTGCTGCTGTGCACCGTGATTTGGTGAGTCAGGTAACACCCAGGTCATGATGGATAGCTCAGGTCTTTTGGTAACTTGGTGGCCCATTGTCAAATGTTCAGTTCCCACTACAGCCCAATAGCAGAACAAGAGCTGTCTTTCAAATGGAGAATAACTGTCTGCAGGTGATAGTAGAGCCTTGTTCCAAAATCCCAAATATCTCCTCTGTGATTCACCTATAGAGTCCTACCAAAGGTTCCATACAGCATTCCTGTCTGTGACTTATACCTCAAATACCATCAGATCTGTTGAATCATAAGGTCATAGAGCAGCCTACACAGCAGCCTGGACCTATTGAAGAGTCTTCTCCTGTTCCAGGCCCCACACAGAACTAGCAGTTTTCTGAGTCACTTTGGTATATAGGCTGCAGTAATACACCCAAGCCAGGAATGTGCTGTCTCCAGAATCCAAATAGGCCCACTAAAAACTGTGCTTCTTTCTTAGTGGTGGGAGGGGCCATGTGAAATAACTTATCCTTCGTATTAGAAGAAATTTTTCTGCATGTCCCACACCACTGGACTTCTAAGAATTTCACTGAGATAGAAGGTCCTTGATCTTTGCTTAGATTTATTTCCCATCCGCTGATGTGCATGGGTATTACCAACGAGTCCAAAGTGATTGCTACATCCTACTCACTTGATACAGTCAACATAATGTCATACATAGAGTGGAACAACGAAATATTCTGTGGAAGAGACGGACGACCAAGATCCCTTCTAACTAACTTATGACACAGGGCTGGAGAGGTAAACCTGTAAAGGTATTGTTCACCTTCCCACCTGAAAGCAAACTGTTTCTGGTGGTACTTATGGACAGATACCAAGATAAAAGGGATTTTCTAGATTAATAGCTGCATATCATTTACCGGGAGATGTGTTAATGTGCTCAAGTAAGAACATCACATCTGGTGCAGCAGCTGCAATAGGAGTCACACTTGAAGGAGTTTTCAATAGTCAGCTGTCATTCTCCATGATCCATCTGCCTTTTGCACTGGCCCAATTGGAGAGTTAAAGGGAGATGTCATGGGAACCACCCCCACTACACACACACACACACACACACACACACACACACACACACACCTTTCAAATTCTTGATGGTGACAACAGTTCCTGCAGTTCCTTCAGGAAAGCAATACTGGTTTTGATTCACTCTTTTCTTTGCCAGACACAATTCTAAAGGTTTCCACTTGGCCTTTTCAATCAAAATAGCCCTCACTCTACAGGGTGAGAATTCTGCCAACTTCTAATCTATCCCAGTTTGGGGGATAGATATACATTCTGGGCCTGGGGAAATAACCACAGGATGAGTTCAGGGATCCACTGGACCTATTGTGAGTCATACTTCAGACAAAACTCCATTAATCACCTGACTTCCACAAGCCCCTACTTTAACTGGAGGGCCACAATGTTTCTTGGGACCTCCCAGAGCAGCATCAATTCAGAACCAGTATCCAACAAATTCTGGAAAGTGTGATTGTTTCCTTTCCCACAGTGTACAGTTACCCTTGTAAAATGCTGTAGTACCCTGTGGGGGAAGGACTGGAGAAAGGCTAACAGTAAAACTCTTAGCTGTATTATCAATCCTCAGGGGAAGCTGGCCATCCTTTTGTTTAAGAGATTCTGGGTTTGCAAACTGGCTCAGGTATGGAAATTGGTTCATGAGCTGAAATTTTATTTTGTCACAATCCAGTGTAGCTTTTTTTTTTTCATTAGTTTGTAAATTTTTCTGCTCACACAGATAAAAAAATTTCAGTAGGCTTCTAATCTGCTTTGTACAAGGAAACACTATGATTGATTAGCTAGTACCACAGGTCCATACGAGTCATGCCACCATTAAATTCACTTTGCCTGTGCTGACCATTATTGGTCAGACCATCATGGACACCGCTTTGCCTACGCTGCTCACTATGTTAACTACAATCATCTTGCTTTTGGTGATTCAGTGATGCCACCTGGGCCCTGCTATGTTGGGACCTAATTAAACCCATTATGTGTGATTAATCAAATTGAGCTGCAGCATCTCCAACCCTAAGGACTGGGAAACACAAAAGGGTGACAACAAAGATCTTGAAGTATGCTGGTGCCTCCTTCACAGTTTTGTGTCTTACGGGATTAGTGAAGGGCACGTCTTTTGGGCCATCCCATTGTGAAGGATTAGGTTTTACACAGCATACCCACTCCAGCACTGAGATTTCACTGAGTCCTAAAATCCCTTCATCAACACTAAGCCAATGGGTTTTCAAGCATCTCCAACTACCTTTCAGTAGGCCATCTTTTGACAAATGCTTCAGCCAATTATTCAAACTTTTTACACTTTAAAAAAAAAAAAAACTGTGTGAACTTCCATATTAAACCCAATATCTCCATTCAGTGGGCCCTTATCAATAAACTCAGCCTGCAGGTTTTTGTTCCTGCCACTGTTGTTTTACACCTTGAAATCCATTCCCATACACATTCCCCAGATTTCTGCTTAAATGAATTAGCACATTCATTAAGCTCTTTAGTAGTGTAGCACACCTCCTTATGGACTACACTCTCTACCTCTTCTCTAGGAGTTTGTCTGCCTAAAGCCTGGATACAGGTCTAGAGGCAACTATTGGTTGGCTCTGAGGGACATCAGCATTGCCTTGCCCATCATCTCCTTCAGAGAAAATCACTGCTGTTTTAGTAGAGAAAGAAGGATTAATTTCCTCATTAATTTCCTTTGGGTGCAAAAGGCAGTATTTCAGGGGGTGGGGTTGGGAGAGTACCTCTTCTGCTGAAGAGACAGCAACTACTTCCTCAGGTGAGAGAAACCCTTGAGAGCCTGAGGGTTCAAAGCTCTCAGCTTCAATAGGGTCCTCCCACACATCCCCATCCCACACTACAGGATCCCATTCTTCACCAATCAATGCCCTCACTTTAACTGCCAACACTCTCTGAGACTGGCACTTGAAATTTTGCTGTGATTCAGCCAGCCTCATAACAAAAGTTTGGGTTTGACTTTCTGTGACTTGAGCTTGTGGCTGCCAGAGAGATGATTCTCTTCCAGGGCATGCTTAGAAATATTTAGACTGCTTCTAGGCATCTGGGTCCCGTCAATTTCATCACTAGGCTCTTTTGCTGTCCTTTATCATATTCTGAGACAGTAAAGGTTGATTAATTTTATCACAGAGCTCATTCTTTTCCTTTGTCGATTTATCCAGAGATGCTAGGATCAGCCAACCAGCATAATTTTCCCACAAATTGTCAAAAGTTTTATATACAGAATCATCAAATCCTTTGCCACTCACAATTGGTGAATAAGGATAAGCAAATGCATTTATTTCCTTAGGTTTGTAAAATAGCTCACACCATGGTTTTTTCAGTACTCTCTGAGCTGTAAGGAGAGGCTTCAGTAACTGGAGAGTCTCGAGTAACTGTAAATGTTGGCAAATTGGACAGCATATTCCATATACTTTAAAGATCCATCCTTATATTTCTGTTACTCTATATCTGTATTAGTTAGAGTTCTTTACAGTATCAGAACTAAAAGAGTGAATTTCTAGGTAAGTAGGTAGGTAGGTAGGTAGATACATACATACATAGAGGATTTATGAAAATGACATATAGGCTGTGGTCCAGCTAATCCAATAATGGTTGCCTATCTACAGAAGTTCTAAGAATCTAGTAATTATTCAGTTCATGAGGCTGGATGTCTCAGTTGATCTTCCATATACACTGAAATCCTAAGGTAGTAGGCTCTAATACCAATGAAAGTAATGGACTTGTTAGCAAGGCAGGAACAAGCAGGCAAAGAGCAAAATCTTCCTTCTTCCATATCCTTATACAGGTGTGGTGATATTGTGTTTCCCAATAAATCATGCTCCCTAATAAAATTATCTGGGTCAGAGAACAGAACATCCACTAGACAGACATAGAGGCCAGAAAATGGTGGCATTCCATTCACACCTTTAATTTTAGCATTCCAGAGGCAAAGATCAGCCTGGATCTCTGTGAGTTCAAGGCCACAATGGAAACAGCCAGGTGTGGTAACAAGAGCCTTTAATCCCAGGAAGTGATGGCAGAAAGCAGAAAGGTATATAAGGCTTGAAGACCAGAAACTAGAAGCTTTTGGTTGGTTAAGCTTTTAGGCTTCTGAGTAACAGTACAGCTGAGATTCATTCTGGATGAAGACTCAGAGGCTTCCAGTCTGAGGAAACAGGATCAGCTGAGGAACTGGCAAGGTGAGGTAGTTGTGGCTTGTTTTGCTTCTCTGATCATTCAGTGTTCACCCCAATAACCTGCTCCAGGTTTGTTTTTATTAATAAAACCATTTAAGATTCATGCTACATATAGGCTTCCAGCAGAAGGCATGGCCCAGAGCTAGCTCTTCTTACTTCAAAAGATCTGGATTAAAGCCATGTCTTCTAAAGTTAAAGATCTGGATTAGAGGTATGGCTTCACACCCCAAAGATCCAGGTTAGAAATGGATCTTTCCACTTCAAATTAAGCAAAAAATCCCTCACATCTGTTCTCTTCCATTTTGGAGTTTTAGTTCATTCCATATGCAGTCAAGTTGACAACCAAGAATAGTCATCATACCTGGCTTCTGTAGGATGTGAACACAGATAACAATCACAGCAGCCTTTCGTGGCTCTAAATAGCCTCTCCCAACAGTAAATGGACTCATTGCTCCTTACCCATCCCCTCTCCCTCAAGTCCCTCACATTTCATTCTGCAAGTTTTTAAGTCCTTTGGGGGTCCTCTGAAATAAGTCTGTTATTCCAGTTTCTACATCAGCACAGCTCACAGCCAACCTTAGATCTCTGTGAAAAAACCTACACAATCACAACAAAGGAATTTTTCCCCGGGAATGCTGTGCTACCTCCCCATTCTGAAAGTGCTGAGACTTGTGATGGGGTGGAGTCGGGCAGAAGAGCCCTCCTGGCACTGAGGTACTTTCTGACCAGTGTTCTAACCAGCCTTGTTAGCATCAGGGATGCCACATGTCTTCTTACAGCTGCTCCTGACAAGTCCATTTTCTCTTCTCCAAATGCAGGTGCAAATATTTCTCTTCTGACAAGGAGAAGCCTCAATCTTATCAGTTTTCATTTACATCTTGTGGTGATATTATGTTCCCCAAAATATTGTGCACCCTAATAAACTTGTCTGGGGTCAGAGAACAGAACAGCCACTAGATATAGAGGTTGGAAAATGGTGGCACACACCTTTAATCCTATTACTTGGGAGGCAGAGATCCATCTGGATCTCTGTGAGTTTAAAGCCACACTGGAAACAGTCAGGCATGGTGACTCACGACTTTAATCCCAGGAAGTGATGGCAGAAAGCAGAAAGGCATTTAAGGCATGAGGACTAAAAACTAGAGCTGGTTAAGCTTTTAGGCTTTTGAGCAGCAGTTCAGCTGAGATCTATTTGGATGAGGACTCAGAGGCTTCCAGTCTGAGGAAACAGGATCAGCTGATGAATTGGCGAAGTGAGAAAGCTGTGGCTAGTTCTGCTTCTCTGATATTCCAGCTTTAACCCAATACCTGGCTCCAGGTTTTATTTTATTAATAAGACCATTTAAGATTCCTGCTACAACATCTGGTTAATGTATCTAGAAGGTTCTTCAGCCCATATTCTGTATAGTTAGGAGTCAGGCCATGACTGAATTATCCACAACATACAAGATGATCCACTGTCAGAGTTGACGTGGCTAATGATGCCTCAAGAAGCTGTACTATGATGGTGTGTACTTCGCTGGGAGCATTTATTTCTGCCACACAGTGGTGAGTATGAGGTATCAGGCCTGCCTTTACCCACGCAATCTCAGGTCAATAATATTTGGGCTCTGCACATAGTCCCCCAAGATGAACAAAGAGACATGAAGACATACCTCAAACCTCTGTTTCCTATTCTTCTTTAATCTTTTGCCCTCTGCTTTCCTTTATTTTTATAAATGCCACATCTCATTTTAAAAAAATCAGTGTAAGGATTATCTGAAATTTTTTAAATGGCTACTTTGAACTCGGAAGTTTCAGTGTGGAACGTTTTGGGGCTTTCCAAACCACCATGTACCCAACATGGTATTGGAAGGTATGTGCTCAAACATAGACACACAGACACACAAGCAAAGGATTATGATAGAGATGAAGACGTCCAATGTTGTAAAGAGAAGAGGCAGAGGGTGGACCCTCTTCAGAAAGCCCACCTGCTCGTCTCGATCATAATATACAAAATTCCTTTATCAAGGCAAAATACATCTCATTACATAATCAGAACTAGTTACATAATAATTACTCCATAGTCAGTCTGGTAAACACACACAACTATAAACTCACATTTTCCCCATCATGGCCAGTGATTGCAGGCAGGGCCTTTTTTCCTTCCTGTTTTATTTTCCTTTGTGTGCATATGTATGTGTGTGCATACCTGGAGCTGGAGCTGCCGGTAGTTGTAAGCTATTGGTAACTGAACTCTGGGCCTTTACAGTAACAGTAAGTGCTCTGAACCTCTGAGCCAACTCTCCAGCTTCCTGGTGGGGCCTTTTTAATGGCTAGCTCTGGCTGCTGCCGGAACATGGAATGTAAGAAATCACAATTTCCCTTTAACCTTGAGCATGTGAAAAGAGCACAGATTTGTATGCCTAAGCTACTGTTTCAGCTGTTTTCTTCTTCTCCTTCTCCTTCTTCTTCTGTCAATAAAACAGCTGCTTAGTTAAGGTTTATATACATAATTTATTTTTATTTTATGTTCATTGGTGTTTTGTCTGCATGTATGTCTGTGTGAGGGTGTCAGAAGCCCTGAACTGGAGTTATAGACAGGTACAAGCTGCCATGTGGGTGCTTGGAATTGAACCAGGGACTTCTGGAAGAGCAAACAGTGCTCTCAACTGCTGAACCACCTCTCAGGCCCCTCTTAGTTAAGGTTCTTATCAGAGAGATTGCATCTTCAGGTTGGAGAGGCTACGGCAAGAAGATCCCAAGTTAAGGATCAAATGGGCTACATAGTTAGTTTCACAGCATCCATATCCTGTCTCAAGGAGGGGGTGGAAAGAAGGAGGAGGATAAAACAGAAGAATGGAGAGAGGAAGAGAGGGAGAGAGAGAGGGGGAGAGAGGGAGAGAGAGAGGGAGAGAAGGAGAGAGAGAGAGGGAGAGAGAGAGGGAGGGAGGGAGAGAGAGAGAGAGAGGGAGAGAGAGAGGGAGAGAGGGAGAGAGAGAAGGAGAGAGGGAGGGAGGGAGAGAGAGGCAGGAGAATAGACAATAGAGAATATTCTATAACAGATATAAGCAAAGACAGGTTTGAGGTGATCCCTGCAGACCTCAGGCAGGGGCATCATCATCATCATCATCACTGTCACCATCATTATCATCATCATCATCATCATCACTATCACTGTCACCATCATTATCATCATCATCACTATCACTGTCACCATCATCATCATCATCATCATCATCATCACCATCACCATCATCAGCATCATTATCATCTGACCCTGGGGTCAAAATACTGCATTCCCTAAAGAAACATCTAGCATGTTCAGAATAAGCTTCTACATCTGAGTCAGGTAACTATGGCTGGATGAAGGTGTGAGCTGGCATGCACCAGCTGCTGGAGAATCCCTCAGTGCAAAGGGTAGTGTGACCACATGCTGGGCACATACAGTACACCACACCTCCTCCACACTCCCATCACTTCCACTACTCGGTTCTTTACTTTTCTTCTCCATGGCTTGTGCAGGATCTCCACAACCGTGTTTTAAGATGGGTAAAACAGTCTACTCTGTGAGGCAATAAAGCCTTCTTCAAGGAGAGGAAGATGAGGCTTACAATGGTCACAGCTGTACTAAAGATGGCTGGACAAGCCAGGGCTATGAAGTTACTGTGACTGTCAGACTGTGGTTGGGGAGACAGTAGAGGAATGAGTAGAGCACAGGAACGGTCAATGAGAGGACAACTGAGTCAGAACTCCCGGGACTGGATGAACTGTGAACCAAGCCACTGATGACAAGGCAGGAGGAAGGGGACAGGAAACAGAGCACAGAACAGCAAGAGAGGAAAAGGCAAGAAACAGGCTTAGTCTGTAGAAAACACTTAAGACATTCATGGAAGCACCTGTTTAGGGTTCCTCAATGTCTACCCTCACCTTTCTGGGTAGTAATAACATTCTGACTGAAGTGGATAGCTGCTCCACTGGGCTGGGTTTCCAACCTCCCTGGACACTAGTGGCAGCAGGATTCTGGTCTACAAGAATGAGTAAAACTGCCATATGCGCATTCCATGTCATGCTCTTAGGGTGCATACCCTTCCTCCTTTTCCCCTTTCTCTGCTCTGTAATGCAGAGCTAATAGCAGGAGACAAGCAGGATTGTTTGTGGCAAGTTCTAGACATCATATATTTTATTCATAACTACTTTAAAAATCCAGAACTCTTTTTAAAAATATTATCACAATATCAAAATCACACATAAAAAATAATACTTTTTTATTGTCAAACATGCAGCGCTTACTTTTCCCTAATTGTCTTTTTGTTTTCAGACTTCAAATATACTCAGTTCATTATAATTAGTTGCCACATGTCTTTTGACATGCAATGACTTGAGTTTTTATGGGAAGGATTCTTGAGCCTCTACTATGTTTCAGTTGCATGTCTGGGGATCTCTCTGCCACACCAGGGTACCCTAATTCCAGAACCACTGTAGCCTCTGACTCTTGGGTGCCCTTAGCCTGTCTGAGGCCTGGGCTGATACCAAGCAAGGCAGCCTGAATTCAGCATCCAGCCTTTTCCCTGGACAACACATGTCCTAATCCTTTGCAGGACCTGCCAAAGTAATTGACACCCTCCACCACTGTCCCAGGCCTGAGTCACCAAGAGCCTAGCATTTCTTTCAAGGTAGATGATGAGTTGCAGTGAGAATTAGGCAATTTGTAAACTTGGAACTCCAAGAATTGAAGATCCTGTCTAGCTCTGGGGTCAGCAAAGTCTCTAGATGGTGTTAGATAGAAGATACGTTAGGCTTTGCAGACCCTACCATCTCTGTTGCTGCTCTTCATTCTTGGTATTGTGTGTAAAAGTGCTCATTGACAGTACAGAAACCCAGAGTGAATCTGTGTTCCAATAAAACTTTATTTATAGACACAAATTTTCAGTTATAAAGTTTTATGTTGTCATATAGTACATGTATGTACTTATGTTATCATACTGCCTATAATTGTATCCTGTATAGTATACTATAAAATAGTGTAATATTCTATGTCATAAATGTTCTTATTTCAGTTCTTTAATCATATAAACACATAAAAATAGTGCAGGCATGGTGGCCTGTGCCTGTCATCTCAGCACTCAGGAGGCTGAAGAAGATGACCACCCTGGGCAATACGGGGAAACCTTATCTCAAGAAATCAAAATAGTAATAACAAGTTAAGACACAAAAATCATTCTTAAATTACAAGATGTACCAAAACAGATAGAAGAATAAATTTGGACTGTGGGCTATAGTTTGCCAGTCATTAATGTAACCCAACCATCTCATGTCTTTAATTAGAATTAAATGGAAGACCAGAGAGGTGAATCAATTCATCCAAAGTTTTGCAGCAGTTCAGATTAGAACCCGTCTCCATTGGTTAAAAGCCACACAAGAATCATTTACTATGCGAGAATGTCTATTTAAGAACTGTTCGAAAGGCCAAGGGCAAGAACCAAGCTCACACTGCAATAGGATGTTCAGTGACAACAGAGGACCTAACTGCAGTGCCTGTCTCCTAGTAACCACAGCCTCTGATGAAAGAGTGCTCTGAGTTGTTATTTATAACTTATTTCTCAGTAGAGAAGGCAAGTGATCTGATTACATTTAGTTACAAGAGCCAGGGGAATCCTAATCTACCATCTTAGGATAGGCACAACCTTACAGCTGCCAGGAGATGGGGAAAGCTACGTGCAGGGCTGTCCCCATAGCTAACAAGGGTCACCTAAGTGGTCATTTCGGGCTGGACACATGTAGCAGCAGGTGTAAGAGGTGGGAGAGGTGCCTCCCCCTACCTGCATGCAGGCTTGAGGAGCCTTGAGACATATTATTTCTTATTGGGCACACCAGCTATCCTGGCCCCCCTTTCTGATTTTGTTAGCAGTAACCAAGGCTTCCAGCTCTCAGAATTATAATTCTGTTGCTGCCAAAGGAGCTCTCTGTTTCCAAAGAAAATAGAATGTTTTTATATCCATGAACGAAGTACAGAGTGCTCCAAATCCTAACCACAAACAGATCAGGACCAGAAGAGGCCCTGGGCCCCAAGTCAAGGGATTTCGGGAGAGCTAAGCTCAACTGGGAAATTCGGTAGAATTCAGAGTCTGTCCGCTCGGAGCATATTACATAGGGATTGTCTTGTCTTGCTTCCTCTGAGATGCTGGAGTGGCCCCTAAAACCAGACAGAGAATTGCTCAGAGCTGAAAACTGAGCAGATAGGAACCACCAACCTGATGAATCTGGCAGAGCCTTTGTGTCCCCAGTCTATCAATGCAAACACCCACATGTCTGTTACTGCAGGTCAAGAAAACAGAACAGACATTTGTTAACACAATAAGGAGCAAAAAGAACAGGGTGTGCCACATTGCTGGAGCTATCCAGTGATAAATTCAATGCCATCATGTGGTCCTTAGGTTTAACGGCTTAGTATTCAGAAGTGGAGAAAGGTGAGCAATCTCTCAGAAGTGTGATGTGCTTTGAAATGACAGGTGTCCTACTCTCCTATCTCAAGAAGTAATGTGGTTTGAGGCGAGGGATGTCCCTGTTGGTTTTTGTTTGACTATTCCTTGTTTTATTTATTTATTGTATTTTTAAAGCAGGGTGTTACTATATAGCTGAGGCTAGCTTGGAACTTCGCCACAGCCTCACAGGTAGTGAGATCACAAATCCATGTCTATGGATCCTTGATACATGCATAAGTTCCCCATAGGGTCAGAGGCTTTAGACATAAATTCCCTTCTCTTGCCATAGTCTTAAGCAACCAATTCTATCATTACAAAGAAATAAGTTCTGGGCCAGGTTTGGTGGTGTTTAATCCTGACACTCGGGAAGCATAGGCAGGCAGATTTCTTATGAGTTTGAGACCAGCCTGTTCTACATAGCAAGTTCCAGGCCAGCCAAGGCTACATAGTGAGACCCTCTTTCAAAACTGGCGGGGGAAAGGGGGGGGAGGAAGTTCTGATATCAACTATGTAAGCTCAGAATTAGTCTACCAAGTCTAAACAAGGATGGAGACCCAGCCTGGCCCACTGGCTTGTGAGACTCTTAGCAGGGTTCCTGCTAAGCCGTGCCCAGACTCCTGACCCACAGGCACTATAGATAATAAATGTGTGCTATTTGAAGTTGTCATGCCTATGGTAATTTGTCCTTCACTAACACAGAGAGAAGTAAAGGTTCCCAATAAGAAAGTCAGGCTTTAGGACTTGTGCCATAAGTGTCGATTGCTGGATCCTCTGTGATAACACTTGGGACACCAAAGGAAAGCTCATCCATATGGCCATTCTGGTATTCAATAAACTATAGGAGATATTTGACACTGATGTAAGACAGGCTTTGGATCAGGTGATTTTGGCTTCATTGTCTGTTGATTAAGTGCCCTGAGCATGTCTAAGACAGGTGAGACTGACCTGTGATGATAAGCTAAGCATATTAGATACATTTTTTTGTTTGCAGTAGTTGCATTGAATCCAAGGTTGAAAGTGAACTCTTCTGGACAGGGGCATATGTTTGAACATTTGGTTCCCGGCTGGTGGCACTGCTTTATAAATGGTGGGACCCTTTTGACATTGGGTCTAGGTGACAGACAGTAGAGCACTGTGAGTGTGGGAGGGTTTACAGCCTGGCTCATTCCTCGTCTTGAGCACTGTATTGTTGTGTGATATTTTGACAGTGTTCTGACAAATAAAGCTTGCCTGGAGTCAAAGGGCAGAGCTAGCCACTAGCTGGCCATAGAGATTTGGAGGACTGAGGACAGATAGTATACAGGAAGTAGTAAAGCAGGGTTGAGAGAGGATCTCAACCTTTTGGATGGAGGAATGGAAGAGGCAGGAAGCAACTGTTCTCTGATCTTTCAGGTTCTTACCCCAATATTTGACTCCTGACTTTTTATTGATATAGAATAATTAGATTAGTGCTTCACTGTATTCCATCTATCAAGATGCGAACAATCTGCTCCACAAACTTCTGCTACAAAAGAGAACCAGGTTAGCCACTGTGCCTTCTCTACCAAAAAACTGTGATCCAAAATAAATATCCCATTTAAGTCACTTCTGATTGGTATTCCATTGCAGTGAAAAGGACCTGACCCACAAGGAAACTCTTCAGTGTTGAGCTACCATCCCCTCTCCATTTTTAACTTTCAACATTTTCAACCCATCTGTAATGGTTCCCCTGACTTTGACCCACTAGGTCTAAAATAATGGTCCCCAAGACACCTTGGTAATTTGACAGAATGGATCACAGGACTCAGAAAGCCTATTTACTTATATTTATCATAAAAGATGCAAATAAGGAACAAGTTGAAGACATTCATAAGGAGGAGATCCGGTTAGGTCCCAAGGGCAGAAGCCTCTGTCCCCAGGGGAGGAGGTATTCCTCCCTTCTGGTGCTTGGACACACTTATCAGCCGAGAAGCTCCCTAGATCCTACTTCTTAGGGATGTTCTTACATTGGCATTACTGACAAATTGAGCTATTAGCCATGGTGATAAACAAATTTCACTCCCCAGAGGTCAGAGGTTTCAGCTAAAAGTTCCAAACTTCTAATCCAGGCTTAGTCTTCCCAGTGCTTAGCCTCTGTTCTAAACCTGCCAGCTTGTGGGAAGGATCATCTCTCTCCTTTATTATTCAGGAATTTCCAAGCTTTTAGGAATCAGGTATAAAACCAAACATGTATCTTCCAAAACTACCCTAGCTTTAAAAGTCTTTTAGATAATGACTGAGACCCACAGCCATTATTGAGTGGTCAAAGGTTAAGAGACAATGGACTGAGTTAGAAGCAATATCCATTTACTCTCTCAGGACTTTGAAGTTCTGCCTGCCCAAGGCTCTCACTGCCACTCAGAAAATGAAATTAAATAAATAATGAAAACACAAATACCAAAAAACTAAATTTTAACATTGAAAAGACAAGAAAACAGATTAAAAGTTAGTTTTTTGGTGAGTCACAATTATTAGGGTTCTATTTTCTGAGACAAACAGAGTATGGGAAAGGAAGTAAGAGTCTAAGTAACTTACTTCTGGTTACAATGTTACAAGAGCAGAAATCTGACCCTGGACCTGATCGCATCCTCCCCCTCCCCACAATACTACCAAAGAACAAAAGGAGACTACATTAGCCATCTCCTAGAAAATGCAGATTAGCAAAATTGTTTTAGGAAGGAATAGATCTAGAATATTCCATATCAGAAAGTAGATCCAAATGAATATGAATAATGAATAACAACACCAATAATAGTCTTTAACCTGCTCCTAAAGAGACTTTTCCAGAAACAATAAGACTTTCAAAATAAAATCCAAAGCCTCTAAAATCTTGCTTCCATATATGAAAACAGCAAGAGAAAAAGTTTGGGGCTAGTTTTGCAAGCCAATGAAAATGATTGTGCAAGTCCAAGGCTTACAGATTTGACCTGAAGGCTGATTATTAAGATTAGTCATTGTTTTCCAAAGGAGTAGAGCAAATCTTGATGCCGTTACCGTTACGATGTGGTGATATCTTATTTGTGCTTTGATAAATAAAGCTTGCCTGGAGAATCACAGGAAAAAGAAAGCCATTATAAGTAAACAAAGAAGTCAGGCAGTGGTAGCACACACCCTTAATCTTATCACTTAGCAGGCAGAATCTCTGTGTGTTCAAGGCCACACTAGGGAACAGAGCCAGGTGTGGTGACACACACCTTTAATCCCAGTACCAACCATAGAGACCTGGAGGTCTATACAGACAGACAGAAAGTGACAGAGCTGTGTAGGAAGAGGAAGTGAGGTAGCTGGGCTAAGAGAGCCAATGAGAAGGCAGAAAAGCAAGGCATATTAATCCTGTGTAGACAGGAAGTCGCACCATTTGGAAGCTGTAAGACAGTAAGGTAAGGTTGGCTTGTGGCTATTTCCTATTTCCTTGATCTGTCTAAGGCTTTAACCCAAATTTCTGGCTCCATGTTTTTTATTTAATAAGACCATTGAGAAATTCATCTACATTACAATGTCATGCACTCCACCTCTACACTTGGAATCCACACTGGCTTTTCTCATGGTTAAAATTCTATACTTCATATTCAAATTACTCACATTTCTTCATTGCATCAAAAACAATCTTGGGGCAGGAACACTGGGTGACTGTCTGCTGTGGGTAGGGAAAAGGTGTGTGTGTATATATATATATGAAAGAACTGTAGTCTTATGCCTTCCATTGCCCTAGCCCTCTAGCCCTGGGACAGGACCCCACAGTCACATCTTTTCACTCCACTTTTTATATCCAGTCCTTTCACTCTATGGTTTTGTACCAAATGCACTAAAGACTGGTGGCTTCTGCTGATGTGGCTAGGTCTCATTTCTAATTCTTGGCATCCAGAATCAGTCCTTTCCACCTGTGGAATCCTTGCCAGCTCCTAATTATAGCCCCCCACTCTTTACTCTTTTAGGGGAGCCCACCACCCAGCTCCCAAATAGATATATGGAGACTTATTCTTTCTTATGAATGCCCAGCTTTAGCTTGGCTTGTTTCTAGCCAGATTTTCTTAGATTATCCCCTCTACCTTTTGCCTCTGGGCTTTTACCTTTTTCTCTTCTGTATATCTTTACTTCTTACTCCATGTCTGGCTGTGTGGCTGGGTGGCTGGCCCCAGGCATCCTCTACTCCATCTCCTTTCCTCTCTTCTCCCTCTTCTCTTTTTCTATTTAGTCTCTCTGCCTGCCAGCCCTGCCTATCCCTCTCCTGCCTAGCTATTGGCCATTCAGCTCTTTATTAGACCAATCAGGAGTTTTAGACTGGCAAAGTAACACAACTTCACAGAGTTAAGCAAATGCAACACATCTTTGCATCATTAAACAAACGTCCCACAGTATACATGAATGTAACACATCATTTCAACTTCAACTAATATTTCATATCACCTAACTGAAAAGGAAAAAGGAAGATTGGGAAGTCATAAGAGCATGAATTATGCAGCTATCCCCAAGTATCTAACTTGGGCATAGAAGTAGTAAAAGAGGCTAAGCAAGAGATGATCATGGTCGGGTGTTGGTAGCACACACCTTTAATCCCAGCACTCAGGAGGCAGAGGTAGGTGGATCTCTGTGAGTACGAGGCCAGCCTGGTCTACAAAGCTAGTTCCAGGAAAGGTGCAAAGCTACACAGAGAAACCCTGTCTCGAAAAACCAAAAAAAAAGGAAGAGATTATCATAAATGATGAGTCTTCTTAAATGACCATCATCATTTGATTTAACCAAATCTTAGATTAAGTCTATAGAGCATTTGAAAGATAAATACTCTCTAAATAAGAGGCTATACAATGTTCATAGATTAGACATCTCAATAGACAAAGATAGCAAACCATTCATATTTCCAAGATGAAAAACTAATGTACAAAAAAAAAAAAAAAAAAAAGATTAAATAATTTGTCCAAGGCAGCTTTTGGTAGGTAAACCTATGACCCACAGATAAGGAGCCTAGCCCAGAGGCTGTGCAACTAGGCTTCCTTTTCCCTGGCTCATGCTCTGTGCTCCCTCACAGCCTTTCCTCTGTGTGTATACTTCCTCCCCGGCAGAGAAAGAGAGCATCTCATTCACCTTGCTGTCTGTAAGTGTCCCTCAGGTTTCCCGGTAACTTGTCTAATCACTGGGATTTATGTCTATCTTCAAAGCATTCTATGCAAGTTAGAACAAAAACATGGCCCCAAACACACAGATTTAATAATGAGTCTTAAGAAAAATGGCCTTCTGATTTGTTCTCCTTTCCTGGTTTTTGAGTCTTTAAATAATTTAAATGGCAGATCTAGAATTTATTTTTTTTAATATGGTTTTCTAAATAGGAATTTTGAGAACATTTCTCATTATTATATTAGTTGAGAACAAGAATTATGCAATTTATTACCTTTTTTGTATTACGGGTGCCTAATAAATATTAAACACTGATGCCATCATTGAAACTGTAAAATTATAAAGAGGAAAGCACAAAGGCCTTTTATTTTTTGGAATAAAATTTATGATTAAAGAGGGGAAATAAGAGAGGATTTATTTACACCTCTTAGGTTTACAACAGAATACTAAATCTGGTAGACATTTACAGGGCATGTGAATATGAAATGCTTAGCATCAACCAAAATTAAGAAACAGTGGTGGAGTGCTCTTAAGTTGGATTGTGGAAGTCTAAATTTGCCTGTGCATTTAGTGCCTTGCTATGCTTCAAGGTCTTTGCAATAATATAATTCACCAATCTTCTCAGGCCTGACTACGTTGGTTACAATAAATCTAAGTGACCTCTTTGGATGCTTAGGATTTTATGGAACTGATGTCCAGAAAAGTCTACAGAGAAAATGATCTCCTACAGACATTCAGTTTTAATGCTCAGTAATCAAAAAGAGGGAATAAAACTTGCTGGTACCTTATCCCTGTTTTTGCATCAGTAGCCAAACTGCATGGTCATGACCACCAATATTTTTTATTATGCCAATTATTATAAGGACAATGCATCCAGCCAACAAGGAGAGATAGGACTTTTAGATTTCTCCTTTATACAAATCACACCAGCCCTTCTTCATTTGCGCCTGATTTCTGTCCACTAAATTCTACACCAGCTATCTGTTTGTTAGCTAATGTTGTCCTTGGACTATACAAAATTTCTTTATATGATTATGGTGGTTTTCACTTCTAATATCTGCATATTTCTGCTCCACAAACTCTTTTCAGGAGATACACTAGCGCAAGAAACAATGACATTACACCTTCACAGTATCTCATCAATCACATTATCTCCAATGATTTGATACAGGTAATTGAAATCCCTTTGTTTATAAATCTATCTTGGATTAAATATTCATGGCACCTATACAGTGAACAAAAATACAAACACAGACTCCACCTCTAATGAAAGTTTAATGGAATCTGCTCAGAGTCGCAATTGTGTGGCCTGAGCTACAGGCTGTGTTCCAGACTCCTCTCCTCTCCACTGTCAGGCTGTTTTTCCCATCTGAACAGCCTCCTTATTCTAAGTCCTTACTTTATCTAAATGGATACAGAGATCTCAGACCAGAAAGAAAGTCCTCTAGAGTTGGATTTAAATGAAATTACTAGAAAGATTTTATTTCTTGACAAATGGAGAGGAATCTTCAGGTAAGAATCATAGGTAAGATGTTGTCTTTCATCTCCAAAATAAAGATTCCAGGTGTTTAAGTCACCTATGCTCACTGTGTGACACATTTTCATTATAGACTTACATTTAAAATGCTTCCCACAAATGTATTTGTTGATGGAGACTCTCTAGCATGGCAGGGTCTGTGGAGGTGTGAGGATGTGAGGTTTGAATGGACTGAGTAATTTACCTGATGTTTTCTCTTTCACTTATAGGTTGGGAACCAATAACACAAATTCTCAGGTAATGACTTTCTCAAAGCCAGTGTGTGGTTTCTCTAGTTGCTTCTTCAAACAGTCACATTAAACAGCATGATTTGCATTTATTCCATGCATATAATGTCACTCAGGCACTGCCATTTAATGTGGGAAGACTTTTTTCTTCATAAATTTCTCTTCCTACTTCTTTTTCCTTTTTGCTTGTTTGTTTGTTTTGTGAGACAAGGTGTCTCTGTGTAGCTATGGCTGTCCTGGAACTCACCTGTAGACCAGGCTGGCCTCGAACTCACAGAGTTCTGCCTACTTCTGCCTCCCAAGTGCTGGGATTAAGAGGGTGTGCCACCACCGCCTGGCCTCTTCCTACTTGTAAGAGCCATTGTTCATCAGTAAGCACATTATATTGCTATTATTTTCGGAAATGTGATATTAGAATAGAAAGTTCCTACACTTGTAAAAATAAAACTGCATTGTGAAAATTGAGTGTGGTCATGTCCCTAAAGAAAAGCAGCTTTAAAAATAATCATCTTTATTGGCTTCTTGTTTTCCCTTGCCATTTTTAAATAATGGAAATAAAAGTATATTTGGGTGTTGAAAGGCTATTTCAGTTGATCATACAATGTAAAATGAAAGATGTTTAAAATCTGTGTAGCCTAAAAATGTAAGAAGGTAAACGACTTTGAATTTCAGGATGTACTTCAATCTCTGATCCAACACAGCACAAACCATTAAGGTGATATTTCCTGGGACTAATATATGTGATCAAGCAAATGAACTGTCAGTATTTAAACTATATGGGCTAAAGCACTTTCCTTCTTGTGAGTAGCTTGTGAGCCAAAGCCTTATTTTTTTTTCTAAAGCTCCCTTAGCCATAGTCTAAATTAGAATCAGGGAGATAATGATTCTACTTTAGTTCTGGAAATATTAAATTTTGATAGTTACCACTGGGGAGATAGGACACCCAAAGATAAGATGATTTTTGAAAGGACGGAGGAAATAAATCTTGAGGTATGGTTTTACAGAGGCTGGGTAAGCCCATTGGTATGAATGTGACGATTTTCCATTTGGGTTACAAAATTCATCTCAGCCCATCAGTGTCTGCGATTCCGATGCTGTGTTCATGAGATAAGAAAGCATCCTCACCTCGAGGAGTACAGAAACACTAAGAAGGCATGTCCTTCATGGTCAGAAAGCTGTTTTCATAACACTGTTCAGGAATGAGTACATTGAAAGAGTTGATGTTAACTAACACAGAAATGCCACAAGCATCAATCAGCAAGTATAAAAATAGATTTTTTAAAAAAAGATAAGGGTGTTTTAAGTATCACAGTCCCTTGAGGGGGAATAAAAATCAGAAAGAATTAGAGGGGGGTGGTAACCCAATTCTTTGACTGTCTGGTTAACAAGATAACAAGGATAACCTGGCCTAGACCGATGCCTCATTCAGCACTTACAAAATGCTGCCCTCCCCAAACGAGACCTGGCAACATTTGCATTCTTCTCTAAACATAATTTCAAGTCAAGGTCTTGATAGCATTAATTACGTTTCCATAGTTACATTCCACCTTCCCAGTCCCATAAGGCTCAGGAGAAATCCCCTTGACACAGACATCGGACCTTTTCAGCCCTTTTGCTGCAGTTTATCTCAGTTTTAGACATCTTTCAAAGGGAGACAACACTTTCGGAGCACTGGGAGACTTAAAGCTGGCTCTTCACTAGCTGTTTGTACTTGTGGGTGTCGTTTCATACAGAATCATGATGGCAACCATACACGTGCTGAGGAAACTGAAGACGAATCCGGCATGCTTCGGCCCACGGGACGAGGACAGTTGCCATGCAGTAGTTTTTGCTCTATCCCCAAACTCTCCACCATCTCTTCAGAACTGAATGGTTTTCCCATCTCCCCAGCCATGGCCACAGTAAGTATAGCTTGTCAATTAAACATGAAATGAAACATGATCGTCCCCCAGCCAACAACACTGGGGAACTGGATCTCCTGTTGCGTAAGGGCATTACTGAGATGAGGCCACAGATGGCTGCTATTGGTAAAAGGAGTATATAATTAAAATGACTTATTTATGGTATTTGTCAAGGACACTGGTGGTGACTGTCTTTTCCTCACAGACTCTGTCTCTTTACTTCCTCAGTCTGACAGTTCTATCTGAGGGAGGGCAAGAGCGACATTCTAATGGTTCGTTATTTAGCATACACTAGGACAGGCCCTCGAAGTGACAGATGAGCGCTACAGAGGTGTGAAAAGGACAGGCAGGAGAGAGCTAGAGACATTTGCTAGATCTGGTCTTAGAACAAGGCGTTGATCTCAGGAGACAGTTTGGGGAGCTATCAATTAATACATAGACTTAAAAAGAACTCGACAGACCAGGCGTGGCAGCCCACATCTTTAATCCCAGCACTCAGGAGGCAGAGGCAGGAGGATCTCTGTGAGTTCAGGACAGCCACCACTACACAGAGGGTCCCTGTCTCGGAACAAACAACAAAGAAACTGACATCTGAAGTGAAAGTGAGGGTTTGGACAGAAGCTTAGCCAGGGAATAAAAAGAGAGTCCCATTATAGGGCCGAACAAGGCAGGGTTGGAAGCAAGGTCCCGGCAAGAGTCCGAAGGAGCTTCTGTCATGGTCAAAGACACAACTGAAAACTGGTAAGTGAGGTCAGGTTAAGCCAGGAAAAAGTGCTAGTTGGGGAGAGAGCTCTCTCTGATTAGGTTGTCTTCTAATAGGCTCCTTTAAATCATATTGACCCTGGGGCCTCCAAGACAACACCCCACACACTCCCTCATCCCTGAATGTCTGTGCCACATCGTAGAACCTCCAGGGTTAAGGATTAGAGTTAGCAGAAGCACTTCCTTCAAAGGCATGTGCACCTGGACAGTTGCAAAGACAACCAAAACCAGCCTAAGCATTTCGACAAAGAGCAGGAGCGCATGCTGTGTGGTCAGACCCACCACATACTGAAGCTGTAACTTGTGCACTCTGGCAGGGCCCACAATGAGCAGGGAACTAAAACATATTCTGGAAATGCCACACAGAATATCACAGAAAATCTGCACTGCACTTCTTGGGCACTAAGGCTGGGTATGCTTTCTCACAGGCAGATCCGTCTCCCTCACACCCTCATTTATCTCCCTGGCTCACAGGAGAACAGGCAGGGAGCAGACCTTTCATAAGACCCAAGATGCTCTACTTCATGGCTGGCTGTGAAGCCTGAAATGGAGTCTCAACTTGTACCTTACATCTCCAGGAAGCTGTTCTCTTTCTAAGGAATGGACCGTGGTGGGTAATCCTGGGAGTGCTGTAGGCCCCAGAGGTTATGAAGTCCATACTGTGATATATATAGTTCCGAAGTTACAGCGAATTTGCCTGGTGCCTAAAATGTTCCAAAGCCCAAAACTGTTTTGAGCACTCACGTGACAGGAGGAAAGTCCCATACCTGACCTCATGTTGCAGTAAAAAACAGGCACACTAAATATCATATCAAATGCCTTTGTGTGGTGGGCTTAAGATTTATATAAACTGTAACTAGCTTCAAATTCATAACTGAGCCTTGTTCCCAAGGTATCCTAACACACACACACACACACACACACACACACACACACACACACACACGAGTATACACACATAATATTCCAAAATCTGAAACCCATGACATCTCAAGCATTCTGGATGAGGGTCACCCAGCTTGTATATGCATTTTACTTGATACAATAAAGATAATGTTCTTGACATCTGTAAGAAATTTCTATGTAGGTTATCATTTTAAAGTTTACATGTCTGAAAAATAGACTATCTTTTTAATGTGAAAAAGAGAGAAAATTGTGATTCTATGTTGGTATTTGCCTGTAAATAGAGAGGTAAATTCTGCAAGGCTTCCTAGGCCACAGAGGCAGGGGTGGGGGACAAATGGGAGGGATCCTTTTTTTCACAGTACACATTTTGTACTCTGGTTTTTGAGCTGCACAATGTACTGTCTATTTTTAAAAACACACACACAAATTTTAAAAATAAAAAAAGCACTCACAGATGTTTGGGAGCCTTGTGTTGGGGAGGCAGGAGAAGGCAGATCTAAAAGCTCCTCTCAGTAACAAAAACAAACAGAGGCCAGGGGCTCTCCCCCCTTCCCCAAGGCAGTTCTTTCTCTTTGGAAAAGGGCTGTAAAACAAAAGATTCAGACCAGCGCAGTGGAAACACAGTTGATGGAGTGTTAAGGAAGTCCCAGAAGTAGAGAGAATTGATTTTTCTTTAAAAAATGAATTTGGATTTATTCCCATTATGTGGCCCAGATGCTAGTGTGTCCTCTGAATAAGGGCATCATTCATTAAACACACCTTGGGACTTGGCCACAGTTGGGATTCTGAATGTGCCTGTTCCAGGGAGGAGTCTTGGAAGCTTGACCAGTTCTAATCAGCATTTCGGGAGTGCAGCCGCCTGGCAAATTATCAGAGCCTCTGAGTCAAAACACTCTCTGAATGTCTTTTGTGTGGCTCTGCTGCTCTTGATGCGTGATGCTTTCTGACAGGGCACAGGCTGTCTCTTGGCTGGGAACCCCCCTAGGAAATGGGGGTTGGTTACAGCAACCTGCCCACCTGCTCTATTTCACCTCTCCTGTTTCTCACCTTTTGTCTCAGACTAGAGTTTTTCCTTCCTGACTTCTATGGCAGGCTTGGTGGATGAGATAGTTGATGACCCCTGATGAAACAGAAGGAGTTGTGACCACCGGGCTCTTACCCAATCCTGTCCAATAGTCCTCCATCCCTGTGGTCCCAGATCTACATCCAGACCCTTCTCCCACACTCAGCTTGGAACATATTCTGGTGATCTCTTATTGGCAACGATAAACAAACCCCTGATACAGCTGCAATACTCTCTGTAAATCTCATGGTAAAAAAGTGACAACAAGAGATCAGCATTGGGCTCTGCTAGAGGGATAGCAGGTGTGTCCTTTGGTGTAAGAAAGCAGAGCCTGGTACACCAGCATGAGGTCTGCTTCATAGACAGGGGGTTCTTGATTTTCTGCCTCTACATATCCTTCTGATGCATCTTAGGACCCATTAGTGAAATCTGCTATGCACCTTCCGTCATGCTCTCTGCCCGTGAACCTGAACTGTAGGGTTTCTACACGCCCTATCAATAGAGAAGCCTTTTCTCTGGCTTCTTCTAGGTTTGAGCAATGGGGGGCCCTGAGCAGAGACTAACGGGAGGAAAAGAAGAAAGTCAAGCAAGGCGAGAATGCTCCTTTTCCTAGCTCCAGACCCCACTACCTCCCATCTAGAGGTCATACATTATGACTCCTGCTCTGGGTTATGGGGAGCCCACCAGAAATGACACAGTTCACAGCCATCTGAAAGTCTTATTTGAGCCAGCTGAGATCACACCCAGGTATTCCAGGATCTAGCTAGGTGTGACCCCCCAGTGTCCAGAGCACAGGGTTTTGAAGGCAAAACCTACATCCTGGCATCTTGCTTGGCAGCTGCAGAGGTAGGGTAAGGAGCTTTGCAGGAGCTAAGAGTGGTTATCTGTAGGAGGTTCTGCACAAAAAGGCTAAGTTAACTAGGAAATCCTGACCTTGGGCTCCTAGACTAGAATGAGTAATTTCCCACAGGATTCTCCAGCAAGGAGGTCAGATTCTAGTTAAAATTGAAAGGACTTCAGCAAGAAGACAAAATGGAGAAATTTTTGCACTGTCTTGCCCTGTTACAGTCACTTGCCCCGAGACCCCATATAAGTACAAAAAAACTGTGGTTGACCCCATGCATCCATGGTTGTAAATAGTCTTGTATTTGTAACAAAGTCCTCTCTCTCCTGGCTCTATGTGCTATATGATGGATGATGGATGTGACATTGACAGTGATCGTCATTCACACAAGTGCCACACATACACATTCAAACAGGTAAGGATAGTGATTGACTAAATCGGATACTGGATATTGGGAGAGTGATTGAGCAGCTGCCTGAATGTGTATGTTACAAATACTAGAAAACTAGCAAGTGAAGACGGAGACACTATAAACTGTGCTTTATTGTGTTGAGTATTAACAACCATTAGAATCATCTTTTACAGCCTTTCGTATCTAGTTCCCAGGCAGTGCAGCGTATAGATAGCCTTAAGGGTGTGTCAGTTAATTTTATTATAAGTCCTATCTCATATGAAAATGAATATTATGCAAGTAAGACAGGTCATCTTTGTCACACTGGCTAGGGGTCCTCCAGCCCCCTGCTCCTGGGTACCCCAGAGGTGCAACTGCAAGGAGATGCCAAGTTGAGGGTGGCAGCCAGCAACAGCAACAGGAAATCTGGCCGAGCTCAGGGACAGTCTGAAATCGAATGTGAATCTTGAGTCTTCTTAGTCCCAACCTTTCCTATTCATTCCTCCCTCTTCTTGCCAGCCGCCGGTATCTTCCCATCTGTGGTGGGACTTTCTTCCACACTGCATAGACAACTTCGCACTGGCAGGCAGTGTATCCCTGTGGATGGTGACATTCTGCATTTACATATCACTCATGGTACCTAATGCCCCTTCCCATTCCTCTCCTTCAACAAGTGGCATGGCATGGCATGAGAGCAGCTGTCCCACTTTTCAATATGGAAATGAGAATGTTCCCACGGTCCGGGAGGTCGGAGTCAGTTGGAGCTTCTCAGTCCTTTGGTTGGAAACTGTTAATCCCACGGATTCGAGGAGAAAGACCACTTACCCAAGTCATGGCCAAATTAATTAAAGCAAATGATTAGTTAAAGCAAGATTTTTTAAAATTTGTATACACAGGCTCTTTTTCTCTCTCTAAAGGCAGATTCAAGACATCAGCATTGGACATGGATGAGATAAGGGTTTTTATAGTTCAGGATTAGGGGGTTTCCAAATGGGGGGGTTGGCAGGCAAATAAGTGGGGGTCACAGGAGTAGAACACAAGCATGACAAGTTGGTCATAACAACCCCCTGAAACAAAGACATGGTTGCAAGGTGGTCATAACAAGGTAGTCATGACAAGGTGGTTATAACAACAGGTGGTCATAATAACCTTTTAAAACAAAGACATGCTTGACATTCCTGGAACAGGCAGAACAGAACAATGTGTAGTTAAGGTTACAGGTGGGTCACAGCTCAATCTTTGAGAAATAGAGATTTAATCATAAACAGGAATGAGCCTAGTTTGTCTTTACTATAAGATGGCTTTCAAGTCTAAGATGGAGGCAGGCTTATCAAAGTCTTTCTTTTGGGCTATTTAAGCTCTGTATCTGGGGGGAAACACTTATTGGTTTGTGATGCTTCTCATGTACACACTGTGGGCCAGTGGCCTCTTTGCCACAGTATGCTCCTTGTCTTGTATCTCCAAGAGCAGCTGCTGGGCATGTTTGCTACTTTTACCTTGCCAGACCCTTGCCCTAAGAACCAGCTCAGAGAGTTTTTCTTTAAGACACTACTCAGCTCTGGATCCCAAGGAAAAGTACACACTTCTAGTCTTTATAAAGATAATCTTTCCTTGAAGGTAGGCACATAGATGGACAGAAATCACCTCCAGCTGTGAAACCAGCCCATGGGCTGGCATAGGAAAGAGCATGTCAGATTCATGCTTCTCCTGATTCTTCTGCAAACCCAAGGGACCTGCTATGTTCAAAGCTAGGAGAAGGTACCAGGGCTCTGGACCAGGCTCTAGAGCCTGTTTGTTCATATTCTGTAACTGGTTCCCAACACCTCAGGATGAACTTTAAAGCCCTCTGGGATATGGCCACAGGTGCTTTCCATTCTCAGTGTCCACCTTCCCAGTAACTCATCCCTCCATCCAGGACACCTTTGATGTGAGCCTATCTTCCTCTCTGTTCAGACTCTATCTCTGAGTGTATATGAGAACCTCTGCTCCTAGGGATGTGGCATCAATAATATCCTGGAGGAAGTTATCCCCTTCCCTACTCTGCAGGCCAGGGGGGACAGACTCTGCAAAGGACAGTATAAACCACTCCTCTTTGAAACCTGCCCCCTCACTAATGATGCAGAGCCAAGACACAGTAGCACACTCCAGCTACTGTCCTTAACACCATTCAACTTCCATTTTATTTCTTTGATGATACAGTGATTTTGCTTTTCACTAGAGGAAACGGTAAAAGCATCCTTTTACAACAAGCCTTCACTAAATTACCAAAAGCAGCCTAATCTAATGAAAACATTAATTGAGCAGTGATATGCACACAAAAACAAAAGAAAGCATGAAGATGGAACATGCAGAATCAAAGTGGGGGACATATTCGAGGAATGGATGCAACCCCATTCCTCTGCTAGCAAGTGCCTCCCCTCTCTTCCTCCAGCCCCCCAATCTAGACAAAAGGAGGATGCTAAGTGTCCTAGTTTCTTTGATTAAGTTTGGCTCATAGCATCAGATAGTTTTATTCTATCAAGGTAGAGATATCATGACAGAGCAAAACAGCCAGGAAGCATGGGCCGTGATTTAAAAACAACAAACAAACCCTGACAGAAGCCGCTCAAGGAGAAAGGGTTGGTTTGTCTCCACTCATCAGGGCAGCACATTATGGTGCAAAAGTCAAAACATCAGGAGTAGAAGCTGCTGGCCATAACCCCAAACTGGAAAGCAGAAGCATGAATGCTCACGGTCAGCTCACTTTCTCCTCTTTACACAGCCCAGGACCCCAGCCACTTTTAGTGAGCATTCTTGGTCAGTTAACAATACAGTCTTGCCTCCCAGGTATTTACAGATCCCGCCAAGTAACAGTACCTACACCCAGAATTAGTATAGTCATTGTAACTTGCTCCAAACTTAGTCCCATGTTGGAACACATAAAATTCTCAACACATGCATTTACCAGCCTAGTTCAAATCTGGCCACTGCCACAAAGCCTTTCTGAGTAATGCAACTTCAATATTCTTTCCTCCCTTTTTTATTTTATGGCACTTTTACCATCCTGTGGAATGTCACATATTATAGCCTGTGCAGAGTTTTGGAGTGTTAGGCTTCTAATGTAGTTAAATTTCATGCCATATTAAGTACATGCTGTGACTGTTAAGCTTTTGAATATGAATAGTGAGATAGTTAATTTTCATAATCAATATGACTCAATTTAGAATCACCTAAGAGACTGAGGTCGACCTTGCAATATGCCTGTGAGGGCTTCCTCAGAGAATATATTGTGATGAAAGACCTTTCCTGAATGTGAACAACACTATCTCATGTGCTGGAGGCCCTGACGTTCACGTTTCTGCTTCCCAGGAGTAAGAGGGTAAATAGGAAAGAGCCATCCTCCAACATTCCCCTATCCACACTTCCTGTTCTGCTCTGTCATGTCTTTCCCCCACAAATATGGGATTAAACAGGTAAACAGATAAGATCAAACCTTCTGAAACCATGAGCCAAAATGACAGTTTGTCACAATGGCTACAGAGTAGACACACACCCTCCCCCCCCTCTTGTGCTTCATGGGTTTTAATAGCAACTTGGTTTTTGTTTTCTGGAAAGTCCCTCACAGATCTCAGTATACTATAAAGTATCCAGGAAAATAGCCGAGATTTCTTGGTGAATATCATTGAAATCACTTACTATTGTATTAAGAACGGGAATGTCCTGGCCGTTTCATCTCCTCCCCTGTGTCAAGAGAGGAGATCTCAGTGATGGGAGAAATGGACATTACCGAGTCAGATAATGGGGCAAGAGGCATAGAACACAGCAGTGGCCTGTGTTGGACCACACACTAGAGCTGGCTGACAGAGGAAATGAGACACGGACATACTAAATTTCCAGGACAGTGGCCTAGGAAAACCTGATGTGAAAGTTCTGCCCAGGACTTTACCCAATGAAAACTGGAACTCAAGTCTGAGGTGAATCTCAACATGGATGGGAACAAAGCTGGATGACTTCACCAAGAGGGCTGCGTCCAGGACGAATTACCTTGGGCTGCATCATTTACTTCACTGTTCTTTTTACTTCCTTTTCAGATGTTACAAAGAAGTCTCTTTGGAAATACTGTCGATGTCCTGGGCAGAGACTGGAGGAAGGCACATTTCAAGTTTCACCGTCCCTTCTCTGATCTGGCTTTTGCTTTACAAGTAGAAAAGGTGACAGCTGGCGGCAGCTGGCTCAGTTATTTCCGGTTCCTAATCCCATCTTGCTGGTCTATGCTTCTTTATGGGTACACGTGTCATTATAGTCAAATGTGGAAATGAATGTGTAACTATAAAGGATAAAAGACTTTTTAATGTTACCAAATATTTCTTAGGCTCTAACCAAGTCAGCATCTCTTCATTCCTCCAACCCTTCTGTTAGCATTCAGACCTCCCGTGGAGGACCTGGCCAATATACAGGCAGTGCCTTGGCCGGCTCAGGGTCCTGACAACCTCATGTGCTCATTGCTACGTGGTCTCTCTGCACATGTGTGAAGTCCCCTCATAAAAGGTGGGGCCTCACCGCCTTCTCTCTTCTCTTCTTCTCTGCTCAGCCCCCCTTCTTCCCTCCCTCCCCCTCCCTCCCTTTCTCCCCCCATCTCCCCCAGGGGCAGCTGTGCTCCATGTGAGCACTGTCTGCATGGTGTGTCTCTGTCTCTTACCTGCCATGGGGCACCTTGGCTCCAACCCACCAAGGTCTCTTGCTCGCCCTGTTTTTAAAATATAACATTCTCAATTCTCATTATGCTACTTCTTTCCAAATTTCAAGCCCCCAGAAAGATTCACAAGGCAGAAGGAAATCAAGAAACTCTTTCTGGCTTGCTCAAAATACCAGTCATCAATGTCAGAAGTCACTAGTCACACCTAAATTTTGGGTAGCCAGCCAACTGGTTTCTTGCCTCCTTCCCATGTCAAAGTGTGGTGTGAAGCCAGGCACAGTGATGGCAGGAAGGAGAGGACCTTGATCCCCAGGCATCAGGCTGAGGGCAGGAAGCTCGTCACTGTAGATTCTAGCTTGGTGACGGTGTCCAGCCGTAGCCCACAGAGAAGGGACACAGAGGAGTGGGTCCCTTTGCTGAGCCCCGGGAGACAGCAGGAAGGGAAGGTGGGCTAGGACAGCGAGTTCTAAGATTCACTTCTTGTAATGGTGGCTCTAGAGTGGTAGCGCCCAGCTCCAGCCTTCCTGCTTCACTTTTCCCCACTTCAGGGAGGCGCCCAGAGCATTCAGATGGCTGTACAAGGCTCCATCATCAAACACTTACTGTTTTCTAGAGAGCGAGAAGACTGCACCCTTCACAGGTAAGAGGACTGCGGTTAGCACAGAAAAGGTGGCCCAATGACCTAGAATCTTCATATGCTAAACAGTCGCGATGAAATTCTCAGGTTGCTTCAGGAACAATGTCCATCCCTGAAGACAGAAATGGCTCAGGTTCTCCCAGAGGAGCTGGTTCCCCCCCCCCCCCCCCGGGAGGGCTCTCCTGAGGTCACATGCAGTGTTCACCTACAGAATAAACTTGGCAGATTCCATGTCCTACTGCAGACCACCTGCCAAGCCAGGTGAAACCCTGTGTTTCAGGCGTGCTCACGTTTCCACATTAGATGGGAAGGCCCAACCTCCCATCCCTAAGGAGACTCAAGTAGTGATGCAGAAACTGGCAAACGAAGGGACCATCTTCCTACTCAACCTGCAGAAATGGAGCAATGTTTTGTACTTGCCTTTTTCTTACAGAATCAGCGGACACTTAGAAAGTAGCAAACCTCTCTCATGATCCCTATGTTAGATATTAGAGGATTATAAATCATCAAAAAGGCATCATCCTCCAGCAAGACAAGTTATCACCTAAAATAGGAGTTGAAAGTGCAGTACATTCTAAGACCAGGAATAGCCACGTGCAGTAGAAACAGAGCCCAGGATGTAAATTCTTTATGCAAGCGATTTATTAAAGGGGTGCCCTCAGGACACCTCTATAAGAGGACAAGGAAACAGGACAAGAAGGGAGAAGCTCCAAAGGGGGGAGGTGGTCCCCAGACATCTCAGTGAGGTGGGAGGCAGAGCTAGGGAACACACATTGCTTTTCAGTCTGCCCACCTTCCGTGGAGAGGCAGGGCTTCTCTACTTCCCACCCCTGCCAGTCATTGGCCAGGGCCCCCCAAAGGGAAACTGTATCATTTAGTCATTTCTGGGCAAAGTGACTCCAAACCATTAGAAAAATTGAAAAGTAGGAGTCACAAGGAGCAGGACCCCAAGTAGATGGGAGACAAACCCATCATGGGAGAGTACAAGAGATCTGAGCTAAAACACACAGCCATTCACTGCATAAGCACACAGCCCAGCAGTTGGCTGGGCCAAAACATTGAATACAGGCAAATAAGTCACTGCTCTGGGAGCCCTGCTCCATGTAGCCTTCCTGAACCTTCCCTGTCACAAGTCCCCTCTCCTCCCGATAAGCACATTGTCTTTCTGTCATTCAGTCTGTGCGGGCTTTGCAGTTCTGTTCCATCAAAGAGCTAGACAAACAAGCATTTGTCAGGGTTTCTCTGTGAGCCAAATGTTAACATTTGGGGGGGGGGGAGCAGAATAAAGATTGTTCCCTCTTCCCCGAGAAGCTGGAGGTCCTCAGGGCACACTGATGCCCTGAGTTGTGTAGTAAAAAGCAGAGACTCAGGACCCAGATGGCCTGAATTACTCAGCCTCTGTTTGTCACTCCCTCACCTCTAAAATAGGAACAAATCTAGTATTGCCATAGAGCACTTTTGTGGATTAAATGAGGTAATACATGCAAAGTACTGAGTGAGGTGAGCAATGGCCAAGGGTGAGCTGACGTGGACCTCTTTAAGACATGAGCAGGTGGAAAGAGGGTTGTGAAAACAGAAGAGGGAAAGGCACGGGAATGAAATGTGCAGGGGGTCCTTGGGGTTCCATCTGGGAACAGGTTTTGCAAAGTAAACGTGTAGGAGGCGAAACCACAAGGATTGTTTGGGACTGGACTTGAAAAGTGACTGTGTTAGTTGGCAGCACGTTCAGGGTGAGCCATTTTGGAGTTCAGAGACACAACAGGGGAGTGTATAGGATGAGACAGGCTGGTGTTGCTGAGAGAACTAATGTGCTGCCATGAAGACCGCAGTTATAGCCCAAGCAGAAAGATCATACTGTCCTGCAACACCCTCACATTGCAGGCCGAGACGGAAGCCAGTAGGCTGTCCGCCATACTCAGATAAGGACATAAACATCAGAGGCCAGCTTGCTCACTCCATTGTTTTCTTCCCTCGCCCCTGCCCGCATTGCAGCTTATGCAACCTAAGCCAGCGTGAGCAGGAGCAAGCTCTAGCTGCCGTGCTGGCTGACATCCTCTGGACTGCAGGAGCAGCTCAGAAGGCCATCATCTGTTTTGTCACTGGAGACATCCATAGCACTCCGATTCCTGTCTACTCCAGCAACAATTTCATTGAGAGGGTAAGGTGCCCTCCAGCCACTGTGTTAGCTAAAGAGCCAGTGGAGCTTGAGTGTGCACATGACATGGTTGTGGAAGCCCAGCCCCACTGAGGACCTGAATGAGCCAAAGATACCTTCAGAGGATGCAGTCACCAAGGGTTGTAGTGACTGGTGGCCAAAATAGCAAATTCCTCCTAAAGTTCACTTGAGTCAAGAAGCTACTGCGTTTGGTCTGGTGGACTTTAGAATATCTTAGTGGTAAAATGTTCTGCTAATCCCTGGGTTTGATGCATACCAACAACAACAACAACAAAAATCCACCTCTGAAGTCAGTATTAGCTGCATTTCTCTACCTGTTATCATAAAGACAGTTAAACTCTATCAGGGGAAAAAAATACCTGCTCGTGGTTTTATGATTTGAGATATCATAGTGACTCAAATTGAGGGATATAACAGGGATGTCATCACCACCCAGCTTTACCATGTATGTTTTATGTGGCCTTGTGTTTGATGTCAGTTTTTCTGCAGTGTGATTTTATAATGAAACAAAAACCTCCCTTTAGGTAATAACAGTGAAATGATATCTCTTAGAGAGGGATGCCTTTCATCTTCCTTTTCATTTTATCTTCAATTCCCCATCTATAGCTCCAGCTGTTTGAATTTTCAGAGAAAGAAGCCACTGAGAAATTCATCTATGATCATTTACAATGTGTAAGTGTTTAAATGTTGAGGTAATCCCTTTATGTGGAACTGATCTTACCGAGATCTTCATTTTTTAAAAAGCATTTTTCTAATGGTGCTTGTTAAGAAAACCAGGTCATTTTGAGGGCTAAGGAAGGGCAGAACAAGAGACAGACAAGCCTGCCTTTCCCTCCTCACAGCCTGGAAAGAGGCCAGATCACACAGCAGCCACTCATGGATGCCTCCTTTCTTCAGCTAATCAATCCTAGAAAACAGCACCTTTCAGGCCAGTTACCAGGATTTCCTTGGAGGGCAGGAAAGCGTTAAAGCAGGCTTACCTCATCTCGTGAATAGCAAACAAAAATGGAGGCAAACTAAGCTGTGTCAAAGACAGGTCACACTGACTTGAAGTGGTGTGGGGCCTTGCAAAGGCAGCTTCCGTTCACCTCTTCTGAGGGCACCTTCACAATATCCTCCTCTGCAGTGCTTCTTCTCCAGCCTGGGTAAAGGGGGGACAAAGTAGTGGATAAGAATGGCAGAAAAGTGGAAGGTGCTTTTTAAAGGCTCTTCTATAGAGGAGAAGAAAGTGAAACAGGATTTTCTAAAGAACAAAAGACCTCTGGTGTAAGCAGAGGATAATTAGCAGGCTAACCTTGAAGCCATGAGCTGCAGAGTACATGGGCAGAACAGAGATTTATAAAACTCCTTGCAAAGGCAATAGAGGCAGAGAATTTAGGCATGGGTACTTATATCCACACTGTAGATTACCTTGGTTAAAGTAATGCAGAGCGGGTTTCGGTCAGGGATCTGAGCTGAGGCTACAAACATGTTTCCCCCATCGAAAACTAAGAATTGGGCAGGCATGATTAGAAAATGTCTTAAGTCCATGAGGACTATGCAGTGTGGTGGGGAGGCATGAGGGCCACCTGGGTCAGCCAACCCAAGCTAGCTATGACCACAGCCACACTAAGGAGATGCAGGCACCATGTCCGGAGTGAGGGGAGCTTCCCTTCCAGGCGGGACCAGAGAAACCTTCTGGCTACAAGACTGTAATCAACAGACCTTGTTCAAATTCTACTTACTGTCAATTGCATCTGTCCTGTACCCCATTTTATTTAGACAGAGGTTTCAGCGTAGACCTCTGAGGGCTGCCTGTGGGCAGGAGGATGACCGCTGTCAGCTGACACCTCCCCACACCCCACCTCCTCAATCAAGTGAAATGCTGAGGTCCTAGGCCCCTTCCTCCTGCCCTGCAAAAACACAGATTGAAGTTCCCAGGAATGCGACCTTGATTGAAAATGTAGTCATTTAAAGATGTAGTCAAGTTCGGAAGAGGTCAGACTGGATCAGGTGAGCTGGAATTCAATAGCTGATAGTTTGTAAAAGGGGAAATTTGCAGAGTGCTTCATGGGAAGCGTGCCATGAGACATAGCTGAGATGGAGAGAGGTCTGGGTAATAGGCCTGTGAGCCAACAAGTGCCAATAGCTTCGGCAAGCAATGTGTGAAGATTCAGGAAGGGTCCCATCCCAGGGCCTTCAGAGAGCACTGCCCTATTCTGAACCTTGGTTTCAAACTTCCAATTCCTAGAATTGTTAGCATATGGATTCCTATTATTTTAGGACATTCAATTTTCTGATAAAGTGTGAGAGCCACCCTAGGAAATCAAATACACTGTCTCACATGAGCTGAGCGCCAGCCTGCCTAGTTTTACACCTCTTCACATCTGAATCTGTACATGTCAAAAAACAATCGGGAAATTCCACAAAGGAATTGTGGAATCAGAACTTGTCCCAGAAAAGATGGCGACACTGAACTTACATTCTTTTACATCTTCAGTTAACTGACAGGCTGCTAATCCCAACAGATGAGCTGACAGGGTGATGGACAGTTAAACCTGGTAAAAAGGGACTTGACAGGTATGACTCTGGATCTTGAGATGGGGGAGGATTCTGGATTGTACTGTGTGCCTAATTAACCACAGTGTCATTACCAGTGGGAAGAAGGAGGTAGGAAGGCTAGAGAGGTATAAGAATAGAGAAAAGACTAGGTGGTGGGGCATGAAGAAGAGGTGAGGACAGATTCTTCAAGTTAGAAAAAGGCATACTCCAGGGGTTAGGCTAGGAACTCCGTTAGAACCCAGGTTGGTAACTATCATTTCAACTGTGCACATGCTGGGTTTGAAGCCTTAGATAATAATTCAGTGTTGTTTCTGGCCACCAAGTCTGTGTGTGGTATTGTAGCAGCAGTGAGGTAACTAATACACAACAGCTTTCCAGTTAGCCTCAGGCCCCACACTTCCCATATCTCTTATACCCCGAAGAACACTCATTTGAAGTCCTGTCTTCTGCCTATGTCTCTGGAACTCGTTCTCAGGCCTGAGGGTTCTGTGCTCTACCAGGACACAGATATACATGTAGACATGCTAATCCATGAAGAAAACGAAATGTGTCTTGTCAAAAGCCTTCCTGTTGCTGTGCCTTCAAAGGAGGCTTTAGGCCTGGATACCTGGAAAGCCAGCAAAGGGGCTGCTTTGCAGTGAGGAGAAAGCTAAGATAAAGCTAGCCCCGGAGAGGATTGGATTTGATCAGACAGGGTCACAGATTACCTTTTGAAAGTTCTAGGTAGAACAGCCTTAAAGAGGGACAGAGTCTATGGATGTAGAATGTTCCAAGAACCAAGATGTGTACCATACATTGTTCCATTAAACCTTTGCAACAAATCCCGGGGGTTAGGGGAAGAGAATATAGTAGTTGTGAAAGTTGCAGATAAAACTAAAGGATACTAAAACTAAAGATGCTGATGAAGACTGTCAATGTCAAGCTCTTTCTGTGAGTCCCCTGCTGCTTCTGAACTCAGTGGGGTAACTAGAAAAGACATTCAGCAAAGCAGGTCAGCTCAGTGTGGCACCAAGGGTCCTCCATCTTAGCCATGATTTAAAGAGAATCACTAAGTAGAAGGAGAAGAAAGAAAGGCTAAGTTGAAGACCAAGAGAATGTTGGCCCATGGGTGACCTTCAAGTGAAGAAGAAGGGAGTGACTGGGAAGAAGAGAGCCTTCACTCTTCTAGAAACTAAGAAGGAGGCGGTCTGTTCTTAGACCTAAGACCTTGAAGTCATACCCACATGTGTGCCCTCTATCCACAGTGCTTCTAAACAAAGGTGTCGGTCTTGTTTTTCATAGTTCAAAGGGGAAAGAAGCCATGGTGTCATCCTGTTCCTCTACAGCCTAGTCTTCTCCAGAACATTTGAGAGGTAAATTTCACAAATGTCCATGCAGGCATTGTCAACAGGGTTGGGATCACATAGATGTGAACTTGGTAGGAAACTATTCTCATTCTCTATTTTATCCAGTGGTTGGTCTTCTGCCCATGTGTCTTTTTCTTTAGTTGATTCACCTGTATGAGTAGTCAAGGTGTCTTTTGTGAATATCTTATTATGCACAAAAAAACCCTCAGATGTCTAATTTTTGTATATGCTATGCAAAGCTCTGTTCTTGGCACCATGGAAAGTATAATAAGAGATGATGAGGGGCTCATCTTCTGTGGGTTCCACTCTGGGGAAGACAGCAAAAATACCCAGAAATAGTAGACGAAAGCCAGGCATCACCTGACATCCCAAAGTGACATAGAGATAATGAGTCCTAGTGGATTCCAGAGGAGGAAGGGTCCTCCAGAATGCACAGTAGTTTCATGGAAGAGGCAGGCTTTCTTCCAGACTCTGAAAGAAACACAAGATTTTGAGAGTCAGACAAGGTGTAGGGGCTCCTGGGCAGGAAGATTTTCAAGACCTGCAGCAGTGTTCCTGAAACTTGTCTTTTGTGACAATCATGTTTGTACAGGCTGTGTCATTACTTGGTTAGTGAGTTCATTTAAATCAACACGGGTTTAAGTGTAGACCTGTTTCTAAACATTAATATTCTTCCCATTAGTATCTTCAATATTAATAAATAAGCAAATTCTTTGAGTCATTTACTATGATAAAGATGTAGTAGACCTGCCTTCACAGGCCTGTAAACCCAGTCACTCAGAAGGCTGAGTCAAGGGAATCACAAGTTCAAAGTCTGCCTGGGTTACAGGGTTAGTTTAAGGCCAGAATGGGCAACTTAGTGGGGTTTTAATTCAAAATAAGGAGTGAAATGGGGCTAGGGAGCTGGCAAGATGGGACAGCAAGTAAGAGACGCTTGTCACCAAGCCTTGGGATCTAAGTGTGAGCCACAGAACTCAGAGTGTGAGAGAGAATGGATCCTCACAAGTTGTCCTCTGACTCCATATGTGTGTCATGGTTTTATCAAAAGGGGACTAAGGATCTACCTCAGTGCTAAAGCACTTGACTCGCATGTATGAGGCCTAACGTTTAACCCCAAGATTAACAACTAAAACCATGTATTTAAATAAATGCATCACCATAAATTGTGCGTGCGTGCGTGCGTGCGTGCGTGCGTGTGTGTGCATGTGCATGCATGCTGAAATTAGAACACAGGGCATCACAAACACTAGGCAAATTCTACTACTGAGCTACAATGCCCAGCCACTTAAAAATGTTTCATTTTAGGTTTTGAGGAATGTTCTTACAAAATTATCCAGGTTGAACTCAGATTTGCCATCATCCTTCTGCCTTAGTCTCCCAGATAGGTGGGATTATAGCACTGTGCCACCATGCTTAGCTACTACTAAAATTTAAATGCTCAAATCTATACCACCTTCTCTTATGCTATACTTTGAATAGCACTATCCTCAGTTACGTGTCATTTACAGAGAGCATGCCCTCCAATCTCTGAATAAGTCAACTCAAGAACACATACTGTTTCCATCTCAGCACTGTATTTCTCTCAGTTGACAAGAGCCACAGACCAATGGTCAAGAGTAGGACCAACCCCTGGTCTCTGATCTTTAAGCCAAGAAACAAAGTTGCAGCCACTCTGGCTTCCACTTGATGAGTCTGTTCAGTCCTGCTTTAAGCCAACACTCGCTGGTGTGGTCATGTGTCACACTGTCAGCAAACATCGGTCGTATAGGACAAGCCTCCTTTCTAGTGAGCCTGGAATCCATCTAGAGCATACACAGGAATTTTCTTGTAGGACATGTATGTGTCTTCTTCCTCCTTCCTTACCACTTATTCCTTACTTCACCATCCAAACTGTAGCTTCTCCATCACCCCTGAAACCCTGGTCCTAGTCCTTGGATATGTAGAAACATGAAGGGCATGAGCAAGGGGCACTAGCCTTGTTCCTGTTGTATTCCCTGATATGATCACTGTTTCAAGCTGGACGCTGACAGCTACCCTCATCCTGCAGGCTTCAGAAGGACCTGGATGTCACCACCACTCATCTCTTGCAGTCTCGTGCTGGAAGCATCCTGTGCAGGCAGGTAGGAGGAAAGACTGTTTCTTTTGTAGACTCTGAATCAGGCTTGCTCTCTAAGTAAGTCCATTTTCTTCTTGAGCAAAACCTCTTCATGCTGTCTTTGAAAGAACAAATACTGCTATCAGACCCTGCCCTCTAGTTTCCACAGTCCTTCCCCCAGATTACCCACAAACGCCAGAGATCTCAGAAACAGAGATGCCTTGACAAGACTCACCAGGTGTCCCTAAGATCTGACAAAACAGAAGGCATACAACATTTTAGCTCCATGTTCCTAAGTCACAACAATGGAAACATTTAAAACAAACATAAAGGAAGAAAACCTGACTAGTAAGTAGGTGGGAGGGATGAGTTCTAGGTTAAGACTCGGGAAAAATGTTTTTTAAAAATGTGGTTTTAATTCTACCAATTTCATATCACACATGTGCTTTTCTAGGACTGTGTTTGCATAGCTGCATTCCTTTTAGTAAAACATGGGCATTTAAAATGATTTTTTAATCTTTTTGTGCTAAGGGTTGAATCTAGGCTCTTAAGAGCTGCATCCCAGACCATTTCTGTAATACTTTTTAAAGAAAATGGTTTCATTTCATTGCTACTAAAGCATAAATATTAACAAAATATTCAATCTAGGCAGTTATAAACATGATCTTGACTGGGAGAGCAAGTCCAAATGTCTTCAACGGCTTCGAGAAAGGAAGGTCTGAGGAAACATTACACGGAGTCCTGACACGCAGTGATGTTGGCTACTTGCAGTGGGGTAAGGACACTTCTGAGGGTGACCGACTCTTGCAGGTTAGTGTGTTTTGACTCTCAACTCTATAACTGGAATGCAAGTATTTGCCATGTTTAAAAGTGTCTATGTTAATTCAAATCTGAACCTCTTTTCCCTTTTGGTACCTTTGGTATAATTTCTCCCATCACACACACACACACACACACACACACACACACACACACACTGAGGATCTAAATGGAAGCATCCAATTCTATGCTCTTCATACTTTATTTCACATATTTTAATGCCTACCAATTATATATAATGAAAGCCACATGTGAACACTTATTGAAAAAGTATTTGAAATACACAGATGGATGGAAGTTTCCAGGTAGCCACAGCCCCAGTACTGCCAGGCAGTTGGTGTCCTCCCAATCCTTTATGTATACAAATGAGAATACATATGCTTCCTGTATTCTAGTATTCTTTTAAATACTAGAATGTGGACCCCGTTTTTGATATGCCTGTCACAAACGTCTTCAGCTCAGGGGATATACAACTTCTGATAGCCAGAAAGCAAACCATGGACAAGCTGAGAATAAAGGATGGAGAGTGAAAGGGCACTTTTCTCAGACCACGGACCGAAGTTGCTTAGGAGGTATTGCAACATGGTTTTTTCATCCTGACACCCGGGAGAAGCAAGGGCTGTGGAAAGCAGCGCTTCTTTGGAGTAACCATGACACTACCTGGAAGGTAGTTCCCTCCAATGGAGGTGCCCATGTGCATCCTCTCCCAATCCTGGTGGCAAACAAGGCCCTGCTCAGCCACCTAGCCTGCCCGTCAGTTCTCCTGTTCCCACTTCATGTGTACAGAATTTCTCACAAGATGCCTTCAAAACCATAGCTTCACCCATCACTCTACCTGTGTCCTGCTACTATGTGTGTGTTATTCACAAACCCAGCATTTCATGCGTGTGTCTGGATGACATCAAGAAAATAGCACCTGACCATGGCAGGCTGGTAGCTTTTATGCACAAATGAGTTTTGAAAGTTTCCTTATTGTTCCTTAACTGTATAACCCAGTGGTCTGTCTTTTCAGAAATGTTTCTTCTCTTTTTCTTCCTCATGTGTAACCCTATGTTACTCTCCTGGAACCTTTCTCTCATTTATCTTTGTGTGCTAGTAAGAATCCAGCCTTTAGTGCATTTAATGGCCGCAAAGAATCCCACTACATGAATGGTAAAGACTAGACTTTGATACATCCTGGATGAGAACAGATGGATTATAGTCATAAAGTCCCTAATCACATTTTCTAGAAAAGCTGGGGTTCACTTTAGACTTCAATAAATATATTGAAGAAAACTCAGGGGGAGGTAAGGGTTCTTTTTCCGTATTTTGCTTTTCTGTTAGCCATACATAATCACTGCATATCTATGGTCTAACATTCTATATGTCTCAGATCTCAGCAATGTGCTAAGATTCTGTTTTGCAAAACATGGAGAAATTTTGCTAGATCAAGTTCCAAGGGTGGAACACAAAAATGCAATAATTTTCGGGTTTCATCTTTTATGACAAGGCTCTTTCACAGTATTGAAGTTCATAACTTGCATCACGCCCCTACATCGCTTGTGCTACTATTGATGTTTTTCCTTAAATCAACCCAGTTTTAAGATCGTTTCTAACCTTTACTGCTGTGGTGATACAAACGAAGCAATTGCTTTCCCCTTGTATACATTTAAATAAACGTTTGTTTTAAAACTTTCTTCTCATGCCACTGGCTTCTATATCACATGCCAGCAATGGGCAATCCCTCCCATGTTTAGAAGCCTTGGTGCAAAGGCAAGGTAGGTCCTACAGAGGTAGAAAAGTAACAGATATTGGAGTCCTCAGCAGGGACCAGACCTGCCCAGTTTTATCCTTCTGAACGGATAACTAATGACTCGCTCCCAATCTCTGAGCTCTAGGATGGTGTGAAGCAAACAGAATAGTGAATCTTAATCCCTATGGAAAGTCAAAATGTTCTGTGCACATATGAGATTTTTGGCAGATGTCAATGAATAGCATTCTAATGCTTCAGTCAGCTAGGCTCACTCAGCATCACTTAGTTGGGAGGATCTGTGTCCCAATACAAAAATGAGTCCTATGTGGGCCACAGGAAGCATATGCTGATTATTCCAGAGCAGTGGGTTCTCAATCTTCCTGAGGCTGTGACCCTTTAATACAATTCCTCATGTTGTGATCCCAACCATAAAATTATTTTCACTGCTAGTTCATAACTGTAATTTTGCTGCTGTTAGGAACCATAATGTAAATATCTGTTTTTCGATGGTCTTAGGTGACCCTTGTGAAAGGGTTATTTGACCTCCAGAGGGGTGTTGACTCACAGGTTGAGAACTGCTGTTTTAGAACAATACAAGTGATAAATGCTAGTTAGCAATGATATCAACCTGACTGCGTACTAAGCCCATTCAGAAAGCTCTGGAAACTATCGATGCCTGGGACCTCCTCAAACTGCGCTAACTTCATAAGTGAGGGACTTGTATTGGCACACAGAGCTCTGCATTGCTAAGTTTTCAACAAGAGTACCTGCCTTTTCATTTTGCATGGAGTTCTTTCTATAAGTGAAAGGCCATTTGAACCCCAAATAGTGTTCTTCGTCTGAAGGACACCGGACACATGAACTCAAATCTCACAGGTGATCCTAACAGTCAGTGAGGGCTAGCAACCTCTGCCCATGTAGCGCTTCCCATCTTTGGGTACTATGAATACTTGTCTATGGTTGTGGGACTGTGCTGAGCATTGCAAGTTCTTGTGCAGCACCCACTAGATGCCAGGTGCTCTACCCCCATCATGACCCCCCAAAACATTTGCAGATGTCCCCTGGGAGTGAGGGCAGAATTGTTCCTAGATGACAATTACCATTCTAAAGGAAGGAGGAAATTAAATAAAGTCTTCTGGCTTTGTGATTAAATCCATGGTATGAGAAGAACGGGGAAGCCAGCTATTTCAACAGAATCTATGAGAAACAGCATATCCTCGCCTCATCAGTGCTGTCGAGGTGGGCAGCCTTTTGTTCCCTTTTAACAGTTACAAGGCTTTGGGAACAAGCTGCCAGCTTTATCAGAGGCTAAAATTGAACAGGTGTTTGCAAAGCAGCTGCTAAGCTGGTCTGAGGAACAGGACCACATCAGAGAAAATGCCACCACGAAGAGGTAGGGTGCATCAGAGTCAAGAATGTGCAGGGATCCAGCACTAAACTATGCTCTAAAAGAAAATTACCTGCAGAGCCTAAAATATCCTCTAATAAGAAGGGGATGTTTTCAAGGACCTTAAAGGAAGTTGAGCGCACACAGCACATAGTGGGGAAAAAGAAGAGCTTTCCTGCTGGGGAGAGGGCACGATGTAGGAGACCACAGGGCGCCATCCAAAGGCTTGCTTGCCAATTCCAAGTAGGGCAGAGGCTGGAGACTGCCTGGGGTCACTTTAAGATCTACATTGAAATCAAATCTAAAATGCTTCCAGCTTTGGGGAAAGTGACTAATGTGACTTTTCATCCTTCTTTTTTGGACTCAGTGTTCTTTCCTCAGGGAGATGCCTGCAAATGTGCCCTCAGTGAAAATTGCCTCAAATTGTACACTAATGGCCTGAAACCCTGAGGACGTTTATGATGATGTTTCTGTGATGCACTTGGAGTTTGGTTTTTTTTTTTTTAATGTGTTATAGAGCAGCTACAGGCTGACAGTCATCTTACTTAAGCTTCTGAAACATGGATATACAAAACACGCACATTACACAGTTGATTTTACATGAGTGGTTTTTTTTTTTTTCATTCTTCCCATAACATCTCCCTGTATCAGGACAAAAACAATTCTCAGCTCATGAAGAATTGATGTAATTTTGCACACATACTTATGTATATTCCTCACTACCCCTGGTGGATAGTAGTTGGGGGTGTATTATGGAGTGGCTTCGTTCTTAGTTTTGCCAGACTTTCTCCTAGCAATGACATCTTGTTCCACTTATAACTCAAAACTAAATCCAGTTGGTTGCACAACCATTCAGTTAAGAGATTAGAAAGGCCACAGGGAGTTAGAGGACCTTGTCCCAAAGCCTTGATTAGTTACATGTCAGAGCAGGGTTGTGAGTCCTGTTCTATCTACACTCAAAGCTCACAGTCTCTGCTGTTTCATGCCAGTCATTTTCCAATAAATTATAAATATAGAAATACTAGTTCTTGGAACTGTATGCTATAATTAGCACTTTCAAAATCAGCTGTAAATGCAGATTGATCTTCTACAACCGTTAGTATTTGCTACAGATGCACTGTGATGGGTTCTAACATTTTGACAGCAGCAGGGGCTTTAAAATGTATGGCAGTTGAGTAGTTTAAAGCTAAAGCTGTTACGAGTTCATGAATCACAGGTCCTTGGCCACATGCTTTCTACAGTGTTTGCCTCCATCCAACAGGTAGATCACAGCTGTCAGGTATCAACACTTTTCACCCTTGTTAGAACAAGCTCAGTGGTGTTTAGACGTGTGCTTACCAAGTACCCATCTGCGCTGACTTCAGTCCACCCCAAAGTCAAATATTTCACAACATCCTAGCCTGGAATGGAAACACCTTGCAAAGCAGGCATTTGCTTGAGAAAGAAAATGAAAAGGTTTCAGGACATGCCACTGGCTCAAAGACCCTTCACAGCCAGGGCCCTTCCTTTTCTGCTCCAAGGCATCATGGCACTGAATGAGACCCATATTTGTGCAACTGAGTGTGTATTGCTTTCAGGGCATCTGGTGGATCCTGTCCAGGGTGGATGCAATAGATCTAAATAGTATGTGTACACACCGATGAGGAGAACCTAGCAGAAGAGAGGCTTCTAAGTTCAGAAGGCAACTTGAATGCCGCCTGACAGCTGGGTTCTGTGGCTGAGGAGAAACCCATTCTGTAGCTCTGCCTTTGTCTTCCCAAGTCAGTCTTTTCTTCCTCCATGATAAAATTGCAGAGATTGCAAAAACACACACATCTTTCTGTCCCAGTGTCACAGCTCAGTGGGTGAGATTTAAAAAAAAAAAAAAAGGATGGCGCTCCCATCAGAGCCCACCAGACTGACAGACCCTGCAGGAAGCAGCCAGCTACCCACGAGGCGAGGCACTATTTTGAAGCCTCCCTGTTACTTTTCTATTTGAAGGTACAAGTTTTAGTGTGAGGCTCCAATACCTAAGTGAGAACATAAAGCAGTTTGAGTTTAACACCATCTGGAAAGCCTGAGGAGGTTCACGTGATCATTATACCTGCCGGTGGGAAGAGAAATCAGCTCTGAGCTTTAGAAGGGACTAAAGTCATTTAGGTCTTGCCAGAATCGTTCCCACAGCAGCCCTGGCAGCGCCTGCTTCCATCCCAATGGTACCATTTTCTCTCTTTACATCTTCCCTTTGGAGAGCCTGATGGGAAGAAATCCAACCTTGAAAATAACCAATGAAGCATACTCACTACGCTCTGCCACTAAGTCACCAAGGTTACACCCTGCAAGCATGATCTAATTTGTTTTTACAACATACCTGCAAACTCTGCCAGAGAAGTTAGATCAACTGTGGGTTCCAGGTGGCAGAGAGGAAAGCCAGGCCATTAACAGTTATGCATGGGAATTGTCACCAGGGCTCAATGAAGAACGCGTACCATTTCTGACACTGTTCTCCTACTCATATTACCAGCCTGGGGCCTTGGGACTTGCAATGCTAAGCTCCTTATGCAAAGACACTTCCTAAGTACCACTGTACCAGTGGCACAAAAAGAAAACCTTTCAATTCTTGCTCTCTAGTGACAGAATGTGTCCATCTTTCCTGTCCTTATCATTTTTCATTGGATTAAAGAAAGGGTTGAGTTCCAGAGGGTTTGGTTGCTGAAGGTAATACTCAAGCGACCTGGCTTCTTACACAATGAGTGAACCTAAGGAGAAAGGTATTTTATTTATAGTACCACTGCATCAAATTTTATTTCCTTCTTACCATGGCAACATGCACAAATTCAGAATTGGTGGAATCTTGATAAAATATGTTTAGAATCCTGTGAAGGGGGAGGGGCGGTTGGTAAACCATGTCTATCCAAAAACAATTAAAATGCTTGAACTGAAAAATGTCAGTCAAATGGGGGCATGTGGAGTGCCAAGAAGAGGGCAGGGGTTGGGGTGAGGGCTGACTAGATTCAACCAGAAGGTGCTTTGTTTTGATTTTTGCAGGCCTTGCTGTTTTCAAACTTGGGGGTCATAGACAGCTGTGGCTCAAGCCAGGGTCAGCCACCCATCCTCAGTAAGCCCATTAAAAGAGCCAAATGGACAGGGAAAGCAGACAGGGAGATTTATTCAGTGTGGCTTACACCTCCACATCACAGTTCCTCATCAAAGGAAGTCGAGACCAAGAACTCATGCAGGGCCGGAACCTGGGGGCAGGAGCTGATGCAGAGGCCATGGAGGGGTGCTGCTTACTAGCTTGCTTCCCATGGCTTGCTCAGGCTGCTTTCTTGTAGAACCCAGGACCACCAGCCCAGGGGTGGCCCCACCCACAACAGGCTGGATCCTTCCACATCAACCACTAATTAAGAGAATGCCTACAGGCTTGCCTATGGCCAATCTTACGGAGGCATTTTCTTCCTCTCAGATGACTTTAGCTTGTGTCAAGTTGACATAAAACTAGCCAGCACCTTCAGGTTACCCTTTGATTAGAGGCACCAATTTTCATGCCGATAGAAGAGTGTGTGCTGTGAGTGTGTCCTGGCTGGGTTAGGGATGTGTCCTTCTTAACCTATTCACTGGAAGGAACCTCACATTAAGAACAATAGTAAAATTTTTCTAGGACCAAAAGAGAAACACTTAAAGACAAAATTAATTCCAGTTTGCTCACAACTGAAGAATTTAAAGAAAACAAAGCAATTTGAATAGAACTACTGAAGGGGGGGTGTCAAGTTATTAGCTTGTAATGCTTGGGTCTATAACACATGTAATTATCTTTCAAAGCTTGCTTTTCCATAAAATAGAATTGGTTCCTGAACAAACAGCACTGAAGGATTGAAAGGAAGGGTAATGCAGGACCATTCCACTCCAGGAACATAAGTTCTGAGGCCAGTTACTCTTCCCAACTTCGTGCAGAAATAAATCATGGTGTTTTCTAAGTAGCTCATGTTTGTCTCTTTAAATAGAAAAAAAAAAACAACAAAAAAAAAAACAGATGCTTTGGTGCTTTGTTGTTGTTTCCTTGTTTTTATTTTAAGAACATGGCTCTATGGTTCAAGTTAGTCTAGGATTCACTGTGCAGCCCAGGCTGATCTTGAACTTGTGATCCTCCAGCCTCTGCCTCCTGAGTACTATAATTATAACTTGATGTGCCACCACCTCAAGTTAAAAAAAAAATCATCCTTAATATTTAAATCTTAATGATGAAAAGCTTTCTTTTGAAAAATGTACCTTTAAAAATGACAGACATCATTTATGAAATGCACTATAATATTATGACACCCAGGGGCTGTTGAAGGTGCAGGGTCATCACCAGCAGGTTATGTAACTTGAAGGCCTGACTCAGATGCAGCCAGGTTCTTAAACACAACTATGCATCTCTGGAGAAGCTGTGTATATAATTGGGAGGCCATGAAGTTACCTCTTCTGCAACTAAGTTTAGATAGTGGGAAAACATGTAAGGGTATACTTATGTAGGTGGAATTTTCCTGTGCCAGCAGCTACTCCCAAATAATCACTCAGAAACTTGATATTAATTGCAAATGACCAGCTGATAGCTCAGGCTTGTTACTAGCCAATGCTTACATTTTAAATTAACTCATATTTCTTATCTACCCTCTGCCACATGGCTCATGGCTTGTTTCCTCATTTTTTACATTTCCTGCTTTCTCTGCATGTGGTGGTGTCTCCTCCATCTTCTTCATCTCAGCATCCTTAGTTTGGTCGTCCCACCTATACTTCCTGCCTGGCTACTGGCCAGTCAAACTTTTTAATAAACCAATTTGAGTAACAAATCTTTACAGTATACAGAAGGATTATTCCACAGCATACTTACTTTTACTTTCCAAAAATTATGCCCTTAGAAACATTTTAAAAATATTGTTTTTTGATTAATCCCACTGGAGTATGGCCAACCTACTAGAGGCCAAACCCTTAAAGAAAACTGACTGCCCCTCCCCCAGAAGCCATCAACTATCAATAGCTTCTCAGTCAGGGGCTGGGGCTCATGAGCCTCTCCCTGCTATAATGTTGACTAGCCTGATCTTCAGCAGATCTTTTCCTGGCAGCTACTGCCGCTGTCAGTTCATAAGTGCAGAAGTCCTGTCATGTCCAGAAGACACTGTTTCCATTGAACCCTCCCTGACCTCTGGCTCTTACAATCTTTCCACCCCTTCCTCAAAGGTCCCTGAGCCTTGGCTAGGGAGAGATGACACAAATGTCTCATTGGTGGCTGAGCACTCCAGTGACACTTATTTTCTGTGCTTTGGTAAGTTGTAAGTTTTTGCATTAATCACCAACCTCTCTACAAAGAAATTTTCTGACCATGTCTGAGATCTGCACTCGTCTATGGGTGTAGAGTTACGAATTTAGAAGACAGTTTGATACTATGACCATTTAGCAAAATAATAGCAGTTGGTTCACTCCATGGGCTTCAAGCTTCCAACCATGGGTTCATGGTCATATTTAAAGTACCAGGCATGTGTTTCCTCTTGTGGAGCAGGCCTTAAATCCTATCAGAAAGTCGTTAGTTAACCATATAACACTCATGCCACTATTATACCTGAGATATCTTGCCACCTGAGTCATTACTGAAACCCACAGGTTCACATCTAGGTAGAACTGTTAATGACCATCCCCCACTCCACTGGAAGCCTCCATAAATACCTTCCAAAACTATAAAAGCTAGCCATCAGGGAGGAAGCTTTATTGTCAGTTCTAACTTAATGTTTTTTATGTCCTGTGACCAAAGTATGTGGTATCTTCAAGCAATAGGCTCTCACCATTAAGTTATGGTGGGTATCCAATAGCAATTGTAATAGCATACATATATGTGGGCATATATTATAAAATAGTTTCCATATGGACCTTTTCAAACATCCCTGATTACCCCCCTTCACTCTTTTCTACCATACCCTCCCACCCCTCTCCCCACCTACACCTGCATCCCCAATATTCCCCTTTTCACTTCATACTGCCTCTGGTCTCCCCCTCCCCAACACCTGTGACCCCTTTCTAGTTTCCTAGATTTTACAAGGACTCCAAGTTACTTTAATAATCTTGAATGTGAAGTTTCTCAGAAACAGCAATACAGATACACAAGTATCTAGTCAGTTTTCAAACCTTTCCCTAAGGTCTGGGATATCATTATGCTTGGATGATGCTGTCTGAAACCCCTGAAAGTTTTTCTCAAAGTTCTTAATTCCTTTTCTAGGTATTCCCAATACCCCATCACTGAGGCCCAGTGATGGCCATAGCCTCTTTTCATAACTTTTGGCCTCCAGCCTACACTGCCACTGTAAATCCTGGAAACATCAATAGACAAAGGCTTGATGATACTCAACCAACTTGGACAAGGCCTAGAGCCATCATGGCTGTTCAATATCATGTTGAACCAAATCTTATACTCTCTCAGGACAAATACCCAGGAACTTCCTGGTTTAGTCCCAGACTTCATGGATGTCTTCTTCTTTATCCAAGTACATCCTGACTCTCAGTTCTGTGACACTTGTCCAACTACCTCAAAGAATCAACCTCAGATATGAGCATAAATAACAACTGTGTTCCTTTCTGGTAATGGCAGGTACTGACTGTTAGATCTGTATTTCTGTGTGGACTTGTGGCTAAACCTCTTTTTGAAACCTCACATGGTCCAGAAGAGCAGTCTCCAAATCAGGCCTCAGTATGGATAATGCTCACAGTCTCCCCCAATAGGCCTTAGCCACTGCCCTTGGCCCTAAGAAAACCCTTCTCCTCACAGGTCATAAAAGAAGGGGAACTTCCCAGTGCTGGTGCTAGCCACCTGCCCTGTGACCTATCTGTCAAGAACCTTAGACCTAGTAACTGTTTATGGTCCCTGTCTCTGACCTTTGGCTTCAATTGCCCTCTAGACTACATTTCAAATGTTCTTCAAACATACAGGACTGAGTTGGTCCATCCTCCCCCTAAACTGCTATGGTGTTTATTTAGTAATGGCTGCTCAAGGAGGCATCTGTCTGGCTCTAGACTATACACACAAGTCAAAAATGGTTTAAGATATAGTAAAAAAGAAAGACTCAAAAGCCAAGCCATTAAAATCGGAAAGAGAGCTTCCCAGGGCTGGCTGTCTTGGGAAAAACACTTTGAATGGCTCCTCTGGCTACTCCTTCTTCTGAAACCACTGGCTGCCATCTACCTGATCCCTGTGTCTGGTGCTCAAAGTTTTAACTGAATTGTCAAATTTGTCTTCTCTAGAATCAAACAAATCTAGGTCCTGATGATGCTTAGGCATGGATTCCAGCCAATACCAGTAGACAATCCATTGTCAACAGGGCCTTTAGAACAGGCCAGCAGGCATTTATTTGTGGACCAGCCAACTTCCCCTTCATGACTGCCTCCCACAGTGCCCTGACAGAATGGCTACAGTAGGTAGAACAGTGATAATACAAACCTATTCAGCCTTAAGAAAAGACTCTCAGTCCCAACACCCAAGATTGGCCTTCCTACTCTATCAAGCACAAATGTGGAGAACAAACAAGTCTGGGACACTAGAGGAGTCCCTTGACTTCATAAAATACAACTGGAAACTTTCTAGGCCATCAACAGTGCAACATGTTACAGTGTCATGGTCTACTGAACTGTATATTACAACTGGTATCAACTTCTGGAGGATCTATCTTACCACTTTAAAAAAAACCAGTCAAAATCAACCATGTCCTTATAACAGAGTTGCTATCCTGTAAACCCTAGAGCCAAGTATTGACCAATAAGAACTGCCATGCATGGTCCCTTATTTGCATAGCAGGAAGCTGGAGGAAACCAAAAAGAGAATGGCTCCCATATACAAACAGGAACAGTCCATTATCCTATGTCAGGCCATTCTGTCGCTGCTCTGCCCACTGCCACTGCATTAAGCTTGCCTTTTTCTACTCTTATCTAACTTGGATGAATTCTTCACTGTTCTCAATTCCAACCCACCAACAGTATACTCTACTGTATGTGTCTTCACCAGTAATCTATAGGCCAACTTGTAGGTCTATGTGTGCACAAGTGTGTCTTTCTTACATTTCCTAGAAGATTTTTTTCCCTTCAATATAAATGGTTAGTGTTACCAGAAAGTTGATGTCTGCTGCATGGAACATCACCCAATCTTGGGAATTACACTGGGAGCAATTACACTAGCCAATGACACAGACAGAATTGGCATTCTCATTTACCACATTTATAGTTATAGTTCACTTTACATTACCTCACCTTAAAGCCAAACTAGAAAAGCTTTGCCTCCTCCCTGAGGCCACTGCATTTTAAACAGTACAGTCCATTCAGAGCAAAGTGAGGCATTTATAGGAGTAAATTTATTCTCTATAAAGCCTTGGTTTTGAATTTTATACCACATACAATGGCCTGCAAGCTACATGTGCAACAAGAAGCTCTGAACTTCTTTTTAACCAGGAGAAGGTGTCAGCATCTTTCATTATTCAGAAAGATCTAGATGTTCATCTGCATTCTCCTCTCCCTTACCAGGTGGGCAGCATGCTGAAGACTCCCACATTTCCTATTTGGCTGTGCAACATCAGTGGAAATTACAGCATCCTTTTCTGCATAAACAGGCAGCTCTTATCAGACTGGAAAATGGAGCGTGTCTTTGATCTGCACTTTTACAGTGGGCAACCCTCACTGAAAAAGCCTGTGCGTCTTACAATAGGTGAGCACTTGAGACTCCCAAGTGTGTGCTTTAGTGCACTCGGAGATGTGGCTGTCGTTGTTTAACAGCTGTGTGGTTATTTGTGCTACCACTGCAAGACATACCTAGACTCAGTTTCTAAAATGAAGCCCCAGCCAAGGCCTAAATCTATTGTCACAGGGGGCTTTAAAATGTGTGTGTGTGTGTGTGTGTGTGTGTGTGTGTGTGCGTGCGCGCGCGCGCATATGTTAGCCTTAGAAAGAACAAGGCAAAATAAATTCTAGATAAGATAAAATATAAAGGTTGAGGAGTCAGATTTCCAGAAATCTTTCTCCAGGGGCCCTGTCTTTAAGTTTGAGGTGTCCAACGCCCCAGGAAAGGCATACAAAGACAAAGGAGACACAGTTCCACCTGGCCGATCCTGTACACAAAGAGACACAATTCCATCTGGCCGATCCTGTACACAAAGAGACACAGTTCCACATGGCCAATCCTGTACACAATCAAACACAAGGCAATCATCCAGTGACATGAGCAGCTGAAGTAAGAATGCAGTTCTGCTCATATTAATTCAAAAGACATTTCTGAGGGCAAACTATGAGCCAGATGCAGGGAATCCCCTGCACATAACTTCTAGCAAACCTTTAGCAGGTCCTGGGAGAAACACAGACAGACAGACTGTTTTTTGTTTGTTTATTTGTTTTTTGTCTCAATTACAACTCCCGTTCATTAAATTCATGAGGAAAAATGATTAACATTAAGATGTCTTTAAATATTGGCACCTTTGACAAGATTGTAACAGTGGACAAACCTGACTTCTGTCCAGCAACCTTGGCTCCATTTGTGGGATTTTGTCCATGACTGACTTTGCATTTAGCATCATAAGCCTGGGGTCAACTCACTTTCTGTTGTTCTCACTTCATTTAGAAATGGTGCTAAAAACATTTGTATAGCTCCTATTTTTCTTTAATTATGAGAAATGCGTATTATTAACTCATTTACTTTAGTGTGACATTGGCTACATAATATCTATTACCATTTTTACTTTATCTTACCTATGAAGTAAGCTCCATTTTTTCAGCTTACAAACATCCCACGTGTTCTATTCTGAGTACTGTGTTGAGGGCGTATGCAACACAAGCATTAAATAGCCATATGAAGCAAGACTCTAATATCTATTTTTAGTTGTGCAGTTGCTATGTTTAGCCACTAGATGAATGAATGAAGCACAGCAATGGTATTTTAAGTACTCCTCAAATGTCACTTGGCTCATATGAGACAAACCTAGGCCTCGAAAACAACTTCTAGATTCCCTTCCTAGACTCTACCCCCAGGTGAACGTCTCTTCTTAAAAAGCGAGGAGCTTTCCTTTCACCTGTTTCCTGGTAATATCAGTGACAAATGCTTGATCTTATGTGTCACATCATGTTGCATTAAATGACATGAATATTCACATCCCAGCACACAGCAAGCCTAGCTCCTACAGATGAATTCTGAATAGGTATTTTGACACACCATCTGCAAGAATCTCCCCCATTTAGTCAGTTCTAAAGCTTCCTGGGCCAGCTCCACCCACCTTGTCTCCTTTCCTTGTGTGCTTTGGGAATAGACCAATGGGCCTGGATGTCAATGCTGCCATTCCATCCCCAGATACTCACTCCCATCACTGGGAAGGGGAGCACCATGAGGAAAAACATGCATCAGGAAGACGGTTTTCTCCCCTGGAAATGGCAATCAGGACTAAATGGAGAGAGGCTACCATCGACTGGAATGGAACAATTCCCTTTTTCTAAAAAGAAAACTAGAAATTTGTCTGACCAGTCAGAACAAATGGAATGACAGGGCCCAGTGCAGGGGTGAGCATTTAATCCCTACACTCCCCTTTCATGAGCACCACTGAAAAATACTGCTGGCAGTTTCTCATTTTTCTCTTGGCTGTCCTTTGCAGTCGTTCTGAGTGCTGATGAGAATGTTTTTATCCCAGGGTCTGCATAGTGCTTCCCTCATTTAATTCAGAAGAGAAAACATGGTCTCTCCTCTTCGTGTTTTCCAAACTGCTCTTTTTCTGAGACTCCACTAAGACTGAAGCTGGGAGCTCACTTTCATTTGGGGATGAAGTCATCAGGAATATGTCATCAGCTTTTAGCAATGGCAAGAGCTCAAGTCTCCTCAAGGCTTCCCGGTAAGGGCGGGTTCCTTTCCAAGGGCATACCTCACACAGCCACATTAGCTGATTCTTCTTAGGAAAGTGGAGATGAGCTTCCTCCTGCTTGGAGAGGGGGCTAATCCCTGTGGGCTGGAGCTCTGGCGGGTGTGTGTGTTTGGGGGGTGGGGGTTGAAGACTCAAGCAGTCAAGTCATCAGGCAGAGAGACACATTCTTCCTACCAGCATTCTGCTTGTTTCTTTCTCCTAAACTAGATATAAATTGTAACAATAAACATAGGTTGAGACAGTCTTGCTCCTACACAAAATAAGACTGTACAAAAATAAAATCTCATCTCAGCATTCAGGGAGAAAAGAATTCCTTAAAGAATGTGATCTTTCTCTCTTATGCTAAATGCCTACACATTTTCTGAAGAGATGCACAGACTAGACATATATTCTTTCTAGAAGATGTACAGGAGAAGCCTCTAGACAATTTCCCACCCCCACACCCTATCTCCTGGCTCACAGATTTAGGGCTTTGGATATGGAAACCAAAGGTCAGATTCTAAGGAACAATGTCTCTGCACTCAGTGTCCACATTAATTTATTAAATGCCCTTTCATTTGATTCAAGAATAGTATATAACCTGAGATGAATTTGGAGAAGAAAGCTTCAAAGTGAGTAATAAATTGTGTCAAAAGAGGAAGCCAATGGCTCAGATTGCTGATCATGGTATCTTCATCATTAGTACTTTCATCCAGAATTTTAAATACATCATACAAGTAAGTGGAGCCCTACAGACCCTGGTCTCATTTGGTATTAACAACATTGTATTTGGGGGGAAAGTCTGGGTCTAAAGAAAATTTCAGTTTGTTATAGGAGTTGTCTCTCTGGGAGTTGGTGACTGGAAAGCTTGAAGGCATATTTAGAAAGTATTCTAACTGTCAGGAAGCAACTAGTCCAAGAGATACCACTAAGTCCCAAGCAATAAGGACATTCTTTTGTCTCAAGAACAGTCTAGATCCTCAAGGGGCTCATGACTCTCTGAGATCAACTGTGGTCCCTCCTGTATGGCTGGGCACAGGTACACTTGCTACACAAACAAATGCAGGGTTCTGCAGAAGGAAAGGCAGTGATGACCACTGAGAAAATACCAGCATCTTCCATTCAAAACACTCCTTCCAACAGCATGCTGGAAATAGCCCAGTTCCTTTATTTTCTTCCCATGACTTTATTCTTTGATTTTTTTCCCCGTGGTCTTTGAATTTTTACTTTTTTATAACTATATTAGTTTGCCATGTTTCATATGTTGTAACTTATGTTAAATTATCTCTGGAACAAAATTCTGTTAATAAATGAAGGAAAGATTAAGTTCCTATGTTTATACGTAAAGGTAAAAATTGTTATACATAAAGGTATTCTTCACTTTGTATGCCATGTCAATGTTCTGTGTAAATGAGTTTTTATTTCATCTTGAAGTGAAGCACCCACTCATATTTGGATTTGTTTTTAAGATGGAGATATGTTATTTAGAATTAGCTATTGCTGCACCCAGTATAGCTCCAGGGATGGATCTGACTGTGGTAGTGAGGAAATGGAGAAATGAAGACAGACACACAGAAAAGCTGGGATGGGTGGACTGGGCTCTTGGATAGAGGAACCTCAATAGTATGGAAGCTCAGCATGTTTGCTACACACAGGGAAATAGTGAGGTGGGGTTATTACACACAGCTGAACAAGGAGGCAGGGTTACTATGCCCTGATAAATGAGAAGGTGGGGTTTATGGTATACAGCTGGTCAAGGGGACAGGTTTAGCCAATCTAGGTAGGAGCAGTCTCTGTAGGGGAGCGGTCTCAGGCCATCAGTATCTAGGGGAGAAAAAGCATGATGGGCAATTTCTACACTATTGACATCCACATACCAACCACAGAAAGACTTTGCCATCTCTCTGAGCCTCACCCTAAGTGGGTGGGGAGGCTCTGCCATTTTCTTCTGGTCTAAAGCTGTGGTCCTTTACATGATCATGCCCATGTCAACAACACACATTGACTCAGAACTCCATTCACTCAGGGCTTCTCATCCTCCCCACAAGCTCTACATTTCCTGAGCTATCAGTTTACCTTTAAACATCTTGTGTTTTGAAGGAAATGACTTTATTGTTTTCCCATGAGCTTCTCAAACAGGGGAAAGACTGTTTCCATGAAGATGAATGTATTAACTTTTCTGAATAGTGACCTAAACTGACCATGCCTTTAAGTGGGAATGAAAAGATAAGGAGATGGAAATATTTTCTTTTGGAAATATCAACCTTGTTCTGGAGAGTTTTATGTCAGTGTTTCACAAGCTGGGGTCTTTTGGGCAGAGGGTCCATTAATTGAGAAAATATCTCTTTAAGCTTTGCATGTACACACTTATTAGTGCCTTCTTTTCATAACTGATTGATGTGGGAGGACCTCGCCCATTATAGGTGGAGCCATCCCTTGTCAGGTAGTACGGAGTGCTCTATGGAAGAAGGCTAAGCAAGCCATGGGATACAAGCCAATAAGCATCACTCCTCCATGGCCTCTGCATCAGCTCCTGCCTTCAGGTTCCTACTTGAGTTCCTGCCCAGACTTCTTGGTAATGGATTACAAGCTGTAAATGAAAATAAATCCTTTCATCCTCAAGTTGCTTATGCTCATAATTTTATCCCAACTATATAAACCCTAACTAAGAGAAACCTAGCCTAGTATATTCCTCAGAATAATAGTTTATTATCAGAGGAGAAATACCGGTTATTTTTTTTTCTCAAGTATAAGCTTAAGTATAAGGACTAGGCAAGAGGTAGGCAAGCCTGGCTTTCCTGCACCTTATCCTGCAGAAATAACTGGATGGGAATTGTGTTGAGCTGTCCAGACCACATGCAACCTTCAGTCACACCTGGATCTGACCTTACTTACACATGAATAACAAACAATATTATTAACTGTCATAATTGCCTTTGAGACATCATCTTTTTGTTGTTGTTGTTTTGTTTTTCGAGACAGGGTTTCTCTGTGTAGCTTTGCACCTTTCCTGGAACTTGCTTTGTAGACCAGGCTGGCCTCAAACTCACAGAGATCTGCCTGCCTCTGCCTCCCAAGTGCTGGGCTTAAAGGCATGCGCCATCACCTCCCGGCGAGACATCATCTTTTATTTATCCATCCATTCATTCATTCATTCATTCAACTTTTCTAGTATTCCTGTCACGTTGACCAAAATATTTGATAACAACTTAAAGGAATTCTTTCTATTGGCTCATAGGTTTCAATGGACCAGAGCACAGCAGTTCATATCATAGTGAACAAGACACTAGAAGGGGGATAGGGCAACATATAGCTTCAAGGATACATCCTCAGTGACCCAGTCCATCTACCTAGATTTCAATTCCCAAAGTTTCTAGAACACCCCCAAATAGCATCAGCAGCTGGGGACCAGGTGTGTAACAGGGCTCTATAGGGACCATGCCACCCCGTGCCCCAGGCACTGTGCTGCAGCTCCAAACACACAGTAAGATCAGCAGGCCTCCTCCCTCCTCCCACCTCTCAGGGACTGAGGAGGTGAGGTGGCATGAGTCAAAAACCCGCCTTAATGATTCTAAGTTGAAAACTGAGGTCAGTATTTACAGGGAAGGGAGTCTGGTGTGCCAGTCCTACAAGAAGTTTGGGGAAAGCTATCTCTGAGGAAGAGTCAGCTAGGCTGGGGTGGCAAGGCTGAGCAGAGGTAACTGGGTGAGTGGGAGACGAACAAGTGGGTATGAAGCTCCATGGTGGGGTTGCCAGAAGAACAGAGAAGCCAGAGGGCTGAAGGGTAGAGAACAAGGTAAAGAGCAGGTGAGAAAGAACTGGACTGGTAGGAGAGGGCCCACCAGGTGGCATTCTGCACAAGGGGGCATTAGAATCCTGAAGGATTTTTAATAGGCCTGGCAGCATTTACATTTGGAACAAATGCCTTGGTGTGAAAACAGACTGGCAAGAGCCTGGAGTGCGTGCCCAGACTGGCTGGCTGGCTGTTGGCTTCGTGGGTGAGGATGGGTGAGGATGATTAGAGCCAACTGAGGGCAGCCACAGGAGACTGAAGTGGGTCCCTTGAGGAATGCACACAGAAGGAGTAAGCTGAGGTAGGCTGCATGGGGAGGGCAAGTAGTGAAAGATGGAAGAGAAGTGACTTCTAAGTTTCTGGTTTGGTAACTGGTGAAAGGTTGCTCCCTCCCCGAAGAGGGGGAGGTGGATGTAAGCAAGGAGAGAAGGAGAGGAAGAAAGAGAAGCTTTCCCCACTGGCTAGAACTGGTTTGGACTGCACAGGGCCTGGACCAACACATGCCTGCAACATACCTGGGACTTGCAATGATGTAAGAAGTCCAAGGGACCTCTCAGAGGAAGACAGACCTCAAGTAGAATATGGGTGTTTCCTGCATGGTAATTGCATTGTGTTTAAATTTTTAGATATTCTGGTCTGCTGTTCTTTGGGGAAGGAGAGAGGGAGAGAGGGAGGGAAGGAGCAGGGAAGGGAGCTTGACTAATTTCACATGGAGAAAACACTTTCCAAATACCCACAGAAGCCAGTCTGAAGAACAGAGCATGAGTGACCACCTAGAGGACATGAGCGAGGGACACACACAGCACTAGTCAAAGAGAAAACAAGATGGAGAAAAGCAGCCCAGACCCAAGATGAGGTCAACAAAGCCCAAGTGCAGCAGCCATGCTCTTCCAGGTGTTGCCCACCTGGCTTGCTATTAACAAACACATTGAGCTGCGTCTGGGGTGTAGGTCAGTGGTGGAGCACTCGCCTCACGTGAACTCAGCCTGGAGTTCAGTCCCCAGCACTCAGGGGAAACTAAAAGAGCCTGATCTCATGAAAATAAATGAAAAACTGGACTGCGGTAATGCATCATGTCATAAAACCCTAAGGCATTAGTAGTGGTCACCAGAAACAATCTAAATAAAGGTATTTTAGTGAATGGTTGTGTTGGAAATCAGAGAGGACCGAGTTTGAGTGGGTTTAACCAGTTATTTTCATAGCATCCAGTTTCACTAAATTCATTTGCTAACTTATTTGTTGATGAGGTGTGGGGTCTCACAGATCCCAGGCTGGCCTTGATCTTTTTGTAGCTGAGGATAGCCTTGACCTTTGGATCCTACAGTGGAGCATCACCATCTATCCCCATAGCTTAGTCGACTTTAAAGTATTCATCTCAAATCTCTGCCCAATAAGGACTTGGGGTGGCCGGTAAATGATAAATGTCTGCAAAACTTCGTATCATTTTCTTTCCTTCAGTGACTGAACCAAACAACAAAGAAAGTATTTTCACTACTGTCCACAAGGTGGAGCTGTAAGAGTGACATTTTCAATTGTATTACAAATCCAAGTAAAGGTGGGCAAGTTACACACACACACATACACACACACACACACACACACACACACACACACACACACACACACGATAAATATGTTTTAAAAATGCAATATACCCATACATGGAATATGCAATGGAAATAAAAAAGGAATAACATACATAGATGACCACATGATAATTGGATATCCCATAGATGTACTTGAAAAAGTTACGCCAAGTGAAAGATCACACATTACACAAGCTAGTGTGTAGCAAATCACTGTAACAGACAAAAGTGGATGATAAAAGTTGATTGTCTGTTTCCTAGGTCTGGAGGGTGGTCAGAGATGTGAAAGGCGGGAAGATAGGGGCAGGTAGTGCCTCTTTGGGAGATGACCATGATGCTCTAAAATTGGGTTGTGACCCACATCCAGCAGGCTCTCCCAGCTAACCCAAAAGCCACCCCTGCCAGGGAACCAAGTAGACAGACTTCAGACCTTCACCTCTCCCTCTGTTCCTCCAGACCCAATCTCTCACTCTTAACCCAAGCTCTTCAACAAAAGTTAATCATGATCTGCTTCTTTAGTCTCCTAGGAAAGGGGGTAGACAGTGAAGAGGTCACCCCAGGTCAGCTACATGCTGGTGACGAGATTGGAGCATTGGATCTGTCCCCTAGCCCAGGCTTCCTTTCCCCTAAACCCCATATCATGTGGATCCCACAGATCTACCCCTCCTAACTTCCTTCCCCAACTCCAGCCGCCCACCACTGACACAAAAGCCAACCCTGCCAGGGAAACAGGTAAGACACCTGCAATCTTCTCCTCTCCTTCTGCTCTTCCAGTCCCAATCTCCACTGTCTCATCTCTATAGAGAACATCTTCTGTGGTCTCCTTTTCCCCTCTGACCTCATCCACAATGAATCACAAGAATCTTCTCCACCAGCCTTCCCTCCCCCAACTCATCCCATTACCCCAGTCTTCAACACCAGCAGGTATTCACTGAGAACACAGCAGCTGGGCAGGGGGACAGATGCAATGCTCCAATCTCATCACCAGCATGTAGCTGACCTGGAGTGACCTCTTCACTGTCTACCCCCTTTCCTAGGAGACTAAAGAAGCAGATCATGATTAAACACTCCACCCTCCTCCTTCCAATGACCCTTTCCAGGAAGTCTATCCAGCCTATCCCCATTCCTAAGTGTCATCCCGGAATACCCAGAAACACATTTTACCTGATAGCTATCAGATTCACAGAAGATTTCCTACCAGGCAATACACAACCATCACATTCTCCTAAACTGTTTCTCTGTTTCTCCAGAGAGAAAACAGAAACCAAGGAACAAAACACCCACCCAAAAAAGACAAGATAAGAAATCAGCACCTAGATCTATAATTATCCCAATCACAGATGCCTAGACGCCAGCATAAAAACACAATCAAAACACTCAGATCAGTATGTCTCCTCTAGAGTTCAGCAACACTACCACAGCAGGCCCTGAGTATTCCAACATAACTGAAGTACAAGAAAAAGACTTCAAAACAGCCTGTCTGAAGATGATAGAGCTCCTTAAAGAAGAAATGAATATGTGCCTTAAAGCAATCCAGGAAAATACAAACAGTGGGAGAAAATGAATGAATCCTTTAAACAAATCCAGGGAAACACAAACCGTTGAAGGAAACAAAATTAAACTGTTCAAGACCCGAAAATGCAGACAGAATCAATAAAGAAAACTCCAACTGAGGGGATTCTGGAAATGGAGTTTAGGAATTCGAACAGGCACTACAGAGGCAAGCTTCACCAACAGACTACCAGAGATGGAAGAGGGAATCTCAGGCATTGAAGATACGATAGAAGAAATGGGCATGTTGATCTAAGAAAATGTTAAATCTAAAAAGCTCCTAACACAAAACATCTAGGACACCATGAAAGGACCAAATCTAAGAATAATAGGAATAGAAGGAGGAAAATAAATACAGGTCAAAGGCATACCTAAATGTAAGAAAGGCAGTTTATAGCAAGCTCATAGCCAACATCATCTTAAATGAAGAGAAACTCAAAGCAATTCCACTAAAATCAGGAACAAGACAAGGCGTCCGTTCTCTCCATATCTGTTTAATACAGTACTTGAAATTTGAGCTGGAGCAGTAAGACAACTGAAGAAAATCAAGGGGGCAATAATTGGAAAGGAAGAGTTTAAAGCATCTTTATTTCAGATGATATAACAGTATACATAAGTACTCTAAAAAGTCTATCAGGAAACTCCTACAGCTGATACACATTCAGCCAAGTAGCTGGATACAAAATTAACTCACAAAAATTAGTACTTTTCACAGATACAAACAACAAACAGACAGAAAGAAATCATGGAAACAACACCTTCACAATAGCATCAACTATTATAAAATATCTTGGGGTAACTAACCAAGCAAGTGAAAGACTTATATGCTAAAACTTTCAAGTCTTTGAAGAAAGAAACTGAAGAAGATATCAAAGATCACAAGATGGGAAATCATGAGATCTTTCATGGTCATGCAAGGAGATTAACACAGTAAAAGTGTAGGATTTCTGCTCAGAAAGTCTCCTGTGTTGATGTGTTCAAGGCTATTCCTCACTTTATTTTCTTTCAGGTTCTGCAGGGTTTTGTTGTTGTTGTTGTTGTTGTTTTGTGTTGTTTTTGTTGTTGTTGTTGTTTTTTTGAGACAGGGTTTCTCTGTGTAGCTTTGGAGCCTGTCCTGAAACTTACTCTAAAGACCAGGCTGGCCTCAAACTCACAGAGATCCTCCTGACTCTGCCTCCCGAGTGCTGGGATTAAAGGCATGTGCCACCACCACCCAGCATCAGTATAGGCAGTTTTATGTTGAGATCTTTGATCCATCTGGAGTTGAGTTAATAGTAGGATTAACGTAGCAAAAATGGCCATCCCACCAAAAGCAATCTACAGATTCAATGAAATCACCATCAGAATTCCAACACAATTCTTCACAGTTCTTAAAAGAACAATTCTCAGCCTCAAATGGAAAAACAAACAACAAACAAAAACCTAGGCTAGCTAAAACAACTCTAAACAACAAAAGAACGCTGGAGGTATCACCATCCTTGACTTCAAGTTGTACTACAGAGCTATAGTAATAAAAAACAGCATATTATTGGGATAAGAACAGATATGCTGATCAACAGAATAAAACTGAAGACTCAGATATAAATCCACACACCTATGAATACCTGATTTTTTCTAAAGAATCCAGAAATACACACTGGAAAAAAAAAGACAGCGTTTTCAACAAATGGTGCTAGACAAACTGAATGTCTGTGCATAGAAGGATGTAAATAGACCCACATTTATCACCCTGCACCAATCTCAACTCCAGATGGATCAAAGACCTCAACACAAAACTGCATACACTGAACCTGATAGAAAATAAAGTGGGGAATAGCCTTGAACTCATTGGCACAGGGGACTTTCTGAGCAGAACATTGTTAGCCCAGGCACTAAGATCAACAACTATTAAATAAATGAGAGCTCAGAAACTGAGAAGCGTCTACATATCAAAGAACACCATCATTCAGACAAATCAGCAGCCTACAGAATGAGAAAAGATGTTTTGTTTTTTACCAACTCCACATCTGATAGAAGGCTAATATCCAAAATATATAAAGAATTCAAAGAACTAGACATCAAAAAACAAATAATCCAATTTAAAAATGGGGTACAGATCTAAGCAGAATTCTCAATAGAGGAAACGCTGAGAAGCACTTGAAGAAATGGTCAACATCCTTAATAGCAGGGAACTGGGAGTCAAAATTACTTTGAGATTTCATCTTCTACCTATCAGAATGGCTAAGATCAATAACATGTGACAGACAGCTCATGCTGACAAGGATGTGGAATAAGAGAAACACTCATCCATTGCTGGTGGGAGAACAAACTCATACATCCACTATGGAAATTAGTGTGGTGGTTCTTCAGAGAGATGGGAATCACCTACCTCAAGATCCAACTTTATCATTCTTGGGCATATACCCAAAGAATGTTTTATCCTACCTCAAGGACACTTGCTCAACCATATTCATTGCTGCTCTATTCATAACAGCCAGAAACTGGATAATAATAATCCGAAGATTGAATTTAAAACAATGTTGTACATTTACACAGTGGAGTATTATTCAACTGTTAAAAAAATAACATCATGAAGTTTGCAGGCAAATGAATGGAACTAGAAAAAAAAAAGCAATCCTAAGTAAGGTAACCTAGACCCAGAAAGATAAATATGATATATATTCACTTACATGTAGATATTAGCTCTTAAATAAATGATAACCAAGCTACAATCCATAGTCCCAGAGAGGTCAGATATAGAGGGACTATGGGACACATGAACCTCCCTGAGAGGGGGAATTAGAATAGGTTTTATGGGTGGACTGTGGATAGGGGTAAGGGGAACAGTAGGAGCAGGTGGTGAGGGGAGATGAAATTGAGGGAGATTCTGGAATGTGGGGAGAGACAGCTGGAATTGAGGGACATTTGAGGAGTGGTAATGGAATTCTAGTACAGTAGAAACCTCCTAAAATATATGAAAACAATCACAATGAAGTCTCCAAATAATGAAGGAGATAGAGTCCCAGCTGGCCATCTCTTGTCACCAAATGGAGCTTCCAGCATCATAACTGGGTTACATCCAGTTGAGTTGTTGGCCAAAGGGGTTTCATGGAATTCCCATAAACAACACAGTCATTGCCAACATTACAGGTTTTTCTCCACAAATGGACAGCAAGGCCCCATTGCTGAAAACAATACCCACACAATCCATCAAACATAGAGAGGTTGAGCTGTTGCCTACATAGAACATTCACTCTATCTTCTAATATCTTTGGTACGGGAGGGTACTCTGAAGGTTACTAAAAGAGAAATGTAAATATCAACCCAGCCACAAAACCTTTCATCCATAATCTGTCCTTTCTGCAATATACGCTAAGGCAATGGTGGCACAAAACTTGTCGGAGTCATCAACCAATCACTTAAGGCCTACTCCACAATATAGAACCCATACCTGACACCAAGAACCAGAGACTAGGTAGCCCAGAGGGCTAGGGTAAAACCAAATACCTTGGGATGCACAGCTCTAAATGGGGTGTCTCCATCAAATCCTTCCCCTCAGAGCTCAGGGAACCCCTCAGAAGGGAAGGAGGAAAGAGTGCAAGAGCCAGAGGGGATGGAGGACACCAAGAGAGCAAATCCCTATTAAAAAAAAAAAAAACCTGAACAAGACTCACGTGACCTCATAGAGACTGAAGTAGCAAGCACAGGGCTGACATGGGTCTGCACCAGTTTGTTTGAAGAGAAGAAAGAAGCTGGCACATGCCATTAGACTGCATAGGAAAGAAAGGGAGGGAAGAAGAAGCGCAGGGCAGCATTCCATGCCAATGTCTAGGGCTATATTTCCCCTTTACACTGGTTGTAATTACTGACCTCTGAGAACAGTGGCTGGCTACTTTGGGGAAAACATGATTAAAATATATGAAAAAAATAAAATAGGGTTAAGATAATGATTTCAGGACTCCAAACATCAGACAGTACATTTTAAAGAGGTGATTTTATAAGAATGCAAATTATTATATTTCAATAAATCTTTTTAAAATTATGTTATTTCTGAAAGGTGCTGATAGAAACATCCTAGCAGGAGTGAAAATATTCGAGAGGGAGACACTTGTACCCCTACCTATGGCTATCAGACTATTGAAACAATAGATCCCAGGAAACTAGATTTTCTCTAGGAATCTCACTATTGTGAGAAGAAAAATGCTGAATCCCAGTGCCAGCCGGAAGAGGAAATTGTCTCCTAGGAAGAGATTTCCCACAGTCCTGAGCACTTTTCAGAACACTGTGACTGAGAGACTGGAGCAGGACCAATGATGGATCAGTCACTAGTGACACCATATGCTAATCAGGACTGCTTGATTATTAACAACTTGCCCTTTATTCCAACTTAAACTCCATGTCAGGACCCCAAAGATAATCTTAGAGAGTCACTGGACCTCTTTGTTCCTCTTCCCAGTGTGACCACAGTGTATAGATCTCTGTTCTGTGCTTTTCCCGATTAGTTATATCTTTAATTGGCCTCTTAGGGATGGTGAGCAATTGGATGGTTCACAGGATAGTGTGTGTATATGTATGCATGTAATGAATAATGTTCAGATTGACTGTCCTATTTAGAATAGCATGGATGTACTCCAGGAGTTAGGGTCAGTCCATGCCCCTGGAATCCCTGTGACCCAGGCTTGGTCACACTCATCTTTGCTATGCCAATAAAAAGAGTCAATTCAATAGTTAACAGTAGAAAAAATGGAGATTTATTCAATCCACATTATGGAAATGTACAGAGATCTTGCTGCCTCCCAAGTCCATCCTCTGAGTCCTAACATAGGATATGGTGAGTGTTTAAGTAGAAGGCTAGAGTTATGCAGAGTTAAGAAGCCCCAGTCAAAGCATGGTGTTGCCTCCCATGACCACATAACACATATCATTATCTAGACTTGAGTTTCATCCTCCAAGATGGTCTACCAGGTTGTGGCACCATGAGATCTCTTTTTGGGAGTTAAGTTTTTCCTCTAGCTGGAGCCAAGCTTCAATGTATTCCTTCTCCCAACATGAGTTGTTGGGGGAAATTCCAATTCCCTGGACTTGTTTCACTGTCTGACAGCCAAAGGGAGGAGCACAGGAATGCCTTTAGAATACTTTTATTCCTTACGTTGCTCACTGATGTGCCATACTCCAAAGCCAGAACATACAGGCAATAGAAAGAATGTGTTATGTACCAAGACCACAATACCTGTCCAGCAATGTTTGTAGAGGCCCTAGTGATAGTCATATACATTAAAAACCAACCTGGCATCTCTTCCATAGACTGATATTTTCTTTTTCAAAGACGTAGTAATGTTTCATGAGCAAACAACCTTTTGCTATTGGCAATGACTGGCCCTCTACCCTGTGCTCTCAGGTGTAGGCTGATGGAACAAGTAAAGAAATAGACTTAGTTATACACAAACTTAACAGACCCAGAAAATAAAGTATGTGACAAGAACAACAACAACAACAACAACAAAAAACAAAAAACAAAAAAACAAACAAACAAAAAAACCAGCATTCTGTAGTTAGAGTTTTCCTGCCTGGCCCAGTCAGGACAAATCTCTCTTACCCGCCAGTCCCACAGTCGCTCAGACCCAACCAAGAAAGCACACAGAAACTTACATTGTTTAGAAACTGTATGGCCGTGGCAGGCTTCTTGTTATCTACTTCTATCTTAAATTAACCCATTTCTGTTAGTCTATACTTTGCCACATGGCTTGTGGCTTACCAGTGTCTTTACATGTTGCTTTTCATGGCGGCGGCTGGCGGTGTCTCTCTCCAACCTTCTACTTCCCAGAATTCTCTTCTCTCTTGTCCCACCTATACTTCCTGCCTTGCCACTGGCCAATCAGAACTTTATTTACACAGAGCGATATCCACAGCAGCATTCTGTTCTTCCTCTATTTTCATACCACAGTCAACAGAAGACTCCTGACACCAATTAAGTGAGGACTTCTCCCCACTGGCAGGTAAGTAATCCTTCTTACAGCAACATACAGATTAGGTGTCCTGCATTGATGAAAAGTACTGATCTCACTTCAAAAGTGTGGTAGTTTGAATGAAAATGATCCACCCCCATAAGCTCATCAGGAGTGGTACTGTTAAAAAGGGTGCCCTTGTTGGAGGAAGTATGTCACTGGATGTGGGCTTTGAGGTTTCAAATGCTCAAATGAGGCCCAGTATTACTCTCTTCCTGCTTCTTGAGGATCCAGATGTGGAACTCTCAGCTACTTCTCCAGCACCATGTCTACCTGCATGCCACCATGATTCCCACCATGATGACAATGGGCTAAACTAAACTGTAAGCCAGCCCCAGTTAAATGTTTTCCTTCATAAGAGTTGCTGTGGTCATGGTGTCTTTTCACAGCAATAGAAATCATAACTAGAACAAAAGGGAATATAAATTTTTTTGTGGTGCCAAATATAAGTGACTATGGACTAGAGACATGGATTCAGATTATTCCAAATACTATGTTGCAACATGGTAACAGAACAAAAGAAAGTCATAAGTAAAGGCACCTCTCAAAAACAATGGTGGGAATATCAAGTAGGTCAGTTCTGGCAAAGCAGGAAAATCCCTACTGGTGGCCTCGAATGCTATATGATGACATTCTTAACCATTGGGTTGGTGGAAGCTAATGGTCCATTTGTATATTCTGAAAGAATTTTACCTTACACTCACAAGAATGGATATTAGGTCAAACATAGAGGTGGGCAATGAACTTGGCTCTGAACTACTAACATTCTAACTCTCCATAGTCATGGAAATTCAAACCAGTTAATTTTCCTGATAGAATCTTCAATACAAGAGCAGTTTTTTTCTGTGTCTCAATTCTCTGATCCTGATTAATTCTGGAACTACTGCAAGAAATGTTTTCTTCTTTTTTTCTATCAAAGTTAGGTAGCCTGCCAAAGACCAATATTCTATAAACTTTCCCCATCTTGTGATATTCTTTCCCAGCCCTTAGACATTCCTGAGACTTCATTCTCTATCACATCCTTCCCTTTTGGACTGATTTGAGGATGGATTTTTCTTTGTATAGCCAGCTCATAAGAAATGACACAGAGACTTATTTTTATTATAAAAGCTTGGCCTTAACTTAAGCTTGTTTCTAACTAGTTCTTATAACTTAAATTAACTCATATTTCTTAATCTACATTCTTTATGTGGCTCAGTTACCTTTACTCTGGATCCTCCATCCTGCTTCCTTTCTGACTGGCTGGAAACTCCACCTTTCTTCTTCCCAAAGCTCTCTCTGTCCAGAAGTCACACCTATATTTCCTGCATATCTATTGGACATTTAGCTTTTATTAAACCAATCACAGTGACACATCTTCACATAGTGTAAAGGAATATCCCACAACATTTCCCCCTTTTTGTCTAAATTTAAAAAAAAAAAAAGGTTGTAACTCCAACACAGTAAAACTATATACAAAAAGAACAATTATCAGGTAAGAATCACATTTACAGGTCCAGTCTATTTGTTCTTGGAAAATTTAGAGAAAATACTTCGTTATCTATCTTATCTTAGTCACTTGTATTACCATCCTAAAATATATATATGTTTTTCGAGACAGGGTTTCTCTGTGTAGGTTTGCACCTTTCCTAGAACTCACTTGGTAGACCAGGCTGGCCTTGAACTCACAGAGATCCCCCTGGCTCTGCCTCCCGAGTGCTGGGATTAAAGGTGTGCGCCACCACCACCTGGCTAAAATATAGTTAGAGTTTTCCTGCCTGGCCCAGAGTCAGGACATATCTTTCTCACCTGCCAGGCCCATAGACACTCAGAACCAACCAAGTAAACACACAGAAACTTATATTGTTTACAAACTGTATGGCCGTGGCAGGCTTCTTGTTATCTACTTCTTCTATCTTAAATTAACCCATTTCTGTTAGTCTATAAGTTGCCATGTTGCTCGTGGCTTACCAGTACCTTACATCTTCCTTTTCATGGCAGCGGCTGGCAGTATCTCTCCACCCAGCCTTCCCCCAATTCTCCTCCTCCTTGTCCCACCTAACCTATCCTTCCTGCCTGGCTACTGGCCAATTAGCATTTTATTTATTTTAACCAATCAGAGCAACACATATGATATACAGAACATCCCACAGCACTTCCCCTTTTCTTTTTTCAAAAAGCAAGGTTTTAGCTTTTATATAGTAAAATTTCATATAACAAAACTATTATCAAGCGAGAAATACAGTTACAATATTAAAGAAGATATCCTATTTATCTTATATTTGTGAGTCTAAGGTTTTATATCTAACTTATCTTTTATCATAACTGAAGAAATTATAACTATCTAGTCTTCAACCACATCAAAGACCTCAGAAGGATATAATATTACCCGAGAACTGGGAGAAGGATGCAAGCAACTTCAGGAGTCTTGCAGGGTAGACAGAGACAGCTGGCAGTCTGGACAGTCACCTAATGTTCCTTTGTAAAGTTGGGGCATTTGTCTTCAGTCCACAGGGCTAGAGTCTCTTGGTCACTTTCCTTAGTGTCCTATAGAATGTCTGGCAGTTTCCTCTGTGAAGCAGGAACCTCAAGAACCATTTTGTCAAGCAAAGGTCAGTGGTTACCTTCCTATGGGTCCTGCATGTCTAGTGGATCAAGCAGTCCAGGCAAGAACAGTTTCTTGCCCAAATGGCTATTTTTGACAAGGTGAAGATAAACTCCATATGAAGTGTCTTCAATGCCCATCCTCCTCTCTGAAGTAAATCGGTGCTGTCAGGAGCAGACATATCTCACTGTCCAGAAAGTCTAAATTTTTAAAAATATTTTAAATGCCATATTCTGTAGGTCTTTGAAGTATGTGAAAATTACCTATCTATCTAAAATATATCTATGTATACCTAGAAGACTTAACTAACATGGCTACGAGTATGAGTATCATAGATGACTAATTATTAATCTATTTTTTAATTATCCATTACAATTTTAAATGAGTTGTACAAACATAATACCTTAAACCGAGTAGAATATACATACAGTATAACAAAATTAACTTTAAGTTTGTATCAATAAACTAAAATCTATATCAATGTAAAACATTTCAAGCAAGTTGTTGCTCTTTAAAAGTAGGTTCATTAATCCACCCTTTCATCCTGTCATATCTATACTATATCCCCTTTTTATCTTTAGAAAGAGATTGCATTTATAATCAATGTGTTTTAAATAAAAAATATTGGTTTTCATACCAGAGGGTTCTTCTGAAATGGGGCAAAAGAATCTCGCAACCTTTTTTTTTCCCCCCAGTATGCCTGGGTTTAGAGAAGGAGTGAGCCAATTCCATCTCCAAAGCCAGCTTGATAATTTTGGGAATTTGGATGTAGTTTTTCTTACTACTTCCTGCTGGAGGGGGGGTGCAGTATCTTATGGGGACACAAAGAAAATTTTAGGATTATGGAGTAGTCTGTGAGGGTAAACCTCTGAGCCAGTTGCCTTGAAACCATTCTGGATGTTGGATCATCTGGGCCATGGTGTCATTGGAGACCTTTCAGGGGGTCTTGGCTTGTCACACCAAATCTTTTTCTGTAGTTAAAAATCCCAAAGACAACATAAACCAGATTCTTTGTGTAATATCCATCTTTGTAAGACTGCACTGACACCACCCACCTCAGCTTCCCAAAGTGGTGGTGGTACAGTTTACTGCCAGCTCTGGGTCTGGAGCCATGTGTACCATCAACTATCAGAAGCAGTTCTATCAAAGCAGCACATAACCCAGAAACCTTTTTTTTTTTTTTTTTTTTTAACTAGCAAAGGCTAAACCCACCACACAGTATAATGTGCCACTTGCAAACGCCTCATTCCCGCCATACTGCTGGTCAAAGGCGCATGCCAGGAATCCACCATAGTAGCTCAAATTGGCAGGCTGCTGCTAACTTGAGAAAGACAACTAGGAAGCTGTTTTTAGCTCCATTTTAGAATCTTTTTTTTTGTCAGGTTTTAGGTGGAAATTCTTGCCAACCTGTTGGGCGCCATTTGTTGCTAGAATTTTCCTGCCTGGCCCACAGTCAGGACAAATCTCTCTCAACCTTTTCTTTTATCAAGGCTGGGGGGGGGGGAGACACTGCCAGCAGCCGCCATGACAAGGAAGATGTAAGGTAATGGTAAGCCACAAGCCATGTGGCAAAGTATAGACTAACAGAAATGGGTTAATTTAAGATAGAAGTAGATAACAAGAAGCCTGCCATGGCCATACAGTTTATAAGCAATATAAGTTTCTGTGTGTTTACTTGGTTGGTTCTGAGTATCTATGGGCCTGGTGGGTGAGAAAGATTTGTCCTGACTGTGGGCCAGGCAGGAAAACTCTAGCAACACTAAAATATCTTCTTAAACCTTAAAACATCCTTTTAGATAAACAACTTAAGCTTTTATGTTTCTCAACTTTATGAACTTTGCATCTCTTATGAACTTTTCCTTTTTGAATTTGATAACAAGGAAAACTGTACAACTATAACTATCTAGTCTTCAATCCCCATCAGAGATCCAAGGATAAAATATTATTTGAGTAAACAGGAAGTGCAGAGCAAACAACTTCCAAAACTAAGAAACAACAGAAACAGCTGGCTACCTGGACAGTTATCCCAAGGTCCCTCTATAATGTTGGGGCATCCATCTTCAACCTACAGATCTAGACTTTTCTGTGAAGCAGGAATTTTTGAAGAACTGTTCTACCCTGTCTTGGCAATGTTTGGCAGTTGCTTTCTTTTGCATCCTGCTTGTCCAATTTGGATAGCATATTGTTGGCAGTAGAGGCAAGGGTAGTTTATTGCCCAGATAGCTAGCTTTTGCCACAAAGAAAGTAAATTCCATATGGAGATTCTTCCAGGCACATTTATCCTTTTATGCAGTAATTTTGTGCGGCCAGGAGCAGGCATGTCTCACTGTCATGAAAAGCCTTATGTTATTAAGACATTTTAAAGGCCATATTCTGTAGGTCTCTGAAGTGTTTGAAGATCACCTATCAAAAATATATCTATATATGACCTTGAAAACATACCTAACATGACTAATAGTTTGATTATTATAGACAACTATTAATCTATATTTTTCTATTATCCTAAATAGTTTTCAAGGACTAAAACTTTACATTGTATTTTTAAATGAGCTGCATAGGTACAATACCTTAAACAAGAGTATAAATATATATACAGTGTGTTCTAACAAAAATAACCTTTAATATGTATTAATATACAAAATTCCATACCAATGTAAAATACTTGAGACTAGTGGTTATTCAAAAGTAGACTCAATAATCCACCCTTTTATCTCATCATTTCTATATTATATCCCCCATTTTTTGCTTCAGAAAGAGATCCCTGAATTTATTCTCCTTTGTTTAGTTTTTTGTTTTGGGTTTTGGGTTTTTTGTTTGTTTTTTTTTTGCTAACCATTACCAACTTGTAACCAAACCAAACTCCTTAAACAATGACAAACACTCATAACCCACTAAATGACCAAAAACTATCCACCCCACCTCTTAGGAATATGGGCATCATGTTCTCTAGTCTTTGTAGGCTAAGCCTACCCAAGAGATTGTGGTCATTAGGAAGCATTTGACACTGTCTTCTGAACTTTTTTTAAAGCTTTCTCAGGCCTTACATGGATATACATGGCCGGATGTTGGGTGCCATTATAGTCTGATTTTTCTTTGGGCCACCAGCTCATCAAAACAACACAGAGACTTATTATTAATTAAAAAAGGTTGTCCTTAGCATAGGCTTATTTCTAATTCTTATAATTTAAATTAACCCATACTTTTTAATCTACATTCTTTAATGTGGCTTGGCTACCTTTTCTCTATACTCCCTATCCTTCTTCTTCTCCATCTGGCTGGCAATGCTCCATTTCTTCTTCCCAGAGGTCTCTCTGTCCAGAAATCCCTCCTGCTTAGCTATTGGCTGCTTAGCTTTTTATTAAATCAACCACAGTGACACATCTTCACACAGTGTAAAGGAATATTCCACAACACTGATTAGCCAATCACATCAGACAGTGAAGTGAAGCTCCCATCAGTGTAAGGAGACATAGTGGCTACCTGCATTAGAACAAAAACTTAAGGGAACTGGCTCAGGGTGCAAGCTAGCCTCATTTGGGTCATGCCGTACTCTTTTTAAAAAATGCCTTGCCCAGTTACTTTCATTTTGGTCATGTCTGTCTTTGTGCAACACTAACAACAGTCTTTTCCAACAGGACCTTCCTGGATCTGGTATCAGATGCCAGTTGCAATGCTCAGATTTTTCTACATGTGCTTATGACCAACTAGCTATAAATCATTGGTCCTACAATCTGCTCTATGGGCTCAATTAATTTGAAAAAAAATCAGCTCATAGAACCTAGGGGAATAATTACTGCCATCTACCAATTTATTATAAAGATCACTACAAATGAAAATTTGTCAGAGTAAGGCATGAGAGGAGAGGCATAGAACATCCATGTTTAGCTATCTGAAAATTCACCAGACACTGTTCCTTCTGGATTTTATGGGCACTTAATTGCATAGGCTTGATTGATAATAGATTGGATGAGAAGCCCAGTAAGGCCTCTCTGTGCAGCAGAGCATGGGATGAACATATGGCATGAAGGTCTTACCACTAGTGCAGAAGACAACTCTCTGTAGATAGAGGGAAGACAGCCCATATGAAACCACACGTCACTCATGCTTCCATGGAGTAAAAAGGAAGATTAAGGGTTGACTTGTCAAACTCTGGAACTCTGAGGATGACAAAAGAGGACTTGTATCTGGGTGTAAGATAACCAAGCTAAACATAAAAGATGGGTAACAGGGCTCTGGGCCAATGACGGCAGGCCAGATGGGCCCCCAAAAGCCTTTGAGAAACAAGTATACTGCACTATTGCCCATTCACATACTCTTGCTTCTAAAGCAACTAATTGTAGCAGACCAAGCTGTAAGAATGGCTTCCAACAAGAAGCTTCTACCTAGGACCACCCCCAGACAAGAAGATAAGTATGAGGTAACCAAGAAAGCCTGCAGTTATGTCTTGGTGGTTATGACAGAGTTAACTCTGCGCCGTGACAAAGCTGTGAGCTGATCGTGTAGATGTGAGGACAAAGAGTAGCAGGAAAGTACCAGGAAGGTTGGAGGGTAGTCGCACTGGCCAGGAGTGACAACCACTAGACAGTCAGTGTTAGCATCTGACAAAGCAGAAACCAGGGTGCACACGGAGAGGCCCAACCATCACGAACTGAGTGGGCAGTACATCAGCGTTACTACCTGAGTGCACAATGTGTGCACAGCACATAATCACCACCTGGTTGGGCCAGAAGAACATGCATACAGTAGGCACACCCTCCATTGGCTCATACCTGGATATCCCAATATCATAACAACTATTTTGAAGGGTTGGAGTTTCAATGGTGACCAATGGAGTCTGATAAGCTGACAAAGCATTGACTGCTATTGTCAGTCACAACTAAAGATTTTTCATTTCCTTTGGTTGTTTTCCAAGTATAGACTTGAAGGCGCTTCTCGTCATGCTTAAAACATCCCTATCAAATCTACATGTCCAGCTCTCTGGGCACGGGAAAATGTTCATGCTTTTAACCCAAAGCTTCTCCTATGACTCAAAGGCATGACACCTGTTAACTGCTTTTCTACAATTTGGATTTCAGTACGGATTACAAAGGATGGTAATGCTAACATAACATATCTAAATCTCTCCTTTAAACAGAAAATTCATGGAAGAGGATGGCAAGGGAGTCATAAGATTTGATTCTACCTCTTATAAGTCAAATAGACTCCAGATTAGTACAGCCTAAGTTTCTCCACCTGCCTATTCCTGAGGGTATGATCTCACCCCCCTGGTCTTGAGACTCCTCTCCTTCCCCAACTACAGGACTATGGACCTAAAACTTCCAAATGTATGATTTTTCTTTAACTTCTATCTCTAGTCTATATCTGTTTCAGCAGATTTCCATTTGGCTGACAGACACCATCCAGGAGTCAGCTGCAGACCACAAACTACTCCAAATGGCTGTGAGTCCTGGACTTTCTGAAAGCTGATATGAATCCATCTAGCCAATATGATTGCTCCCTGTCTCTTCAGCTGAGTCAGTGAACCAGATGCTCCTGGTGAATGCCTCAATGCCTGAATAATTCCCTCCCAGCCTTTGACTAGCATTCCAGCCTTCCTGAGCCTAACAACTATGTCCTAATTTCAGCAGGAACTAGTTAAGGAGAGTATGCCACCTCATATTCTCAACAGGCTGTAATATTAGGTCATAAGGAAACTTCCTGGCATAGCAGACAAAGTGACTACCTATAGTCCCTATTGGCATACCAGGAAAAGTACCTGTAGAAACCAAATAAGCCCAAATCTATCAAAAGGTAGATTCCCTAGCTGAAAAAGTTCTATAATGCGATGGGGCATTTGACCTGCCCTATGTAGAACAGGAGATATTATATGGCTCTATGAGAAAACTGTTGTTTCTATGCAAATCACTTAAGAAGCATTAAAGATAATTTGGCTGTTTTCAAAAACAACATTGCAGAAAAACACTAGTTGCCATTCTCATAGTGTAGGAACCCACAAAGATTCCAACTTGTGGTTTGACTCGAGGTCAGAGGGTCAGAGCTTATGTTGCTCTCCAAGGCTGCATAATAGGGTGCAAAGGCCCGGTTACCAGGTGTCTCATACTTCAAGGCCTAATCACAAGATGCTTTGCCTTGGGGTGTGATTACCAGGTGCTTTAAAAGGTCTATACTTGGTTGTATGTTGTGCTTTAATCTTGAAAGGAGGTCTTTTGCTTCTCCCCTTGCTAGTACACAAATATTCCACTAGAAATAAACTCGAGGCTGCTGGGTATTGACCCAGGGCCCTTCCAAAGCTATCCTGTGTCTCTGTCTTTCTCTTTGTCTATGCCTATATTTCTTCCTAGTATTTCTGAATTCCTCACTCCCCCACTTCTAGAGACCCTTTGATAGGTCAGGGCTGGGCCCCAACATCATAGTATGATGGTTCGAAAGAAAATGCCCCCCAAAGGGAGTAGCACTATTAGAAGGTATGGCCTTGTAGAGTAGGTGTGGTCTTGTTGGAGGAAGTGTGTCACTATGGAGGCAGGCTTTAGAGTCTCATATATATATATATATATATATGTATATGTATCTGTGTGTGTGTACTCAAGATACTGCCCATTGTCTCAGATCACTTCCTGTTGCCTGTGAGTCAAGATGTAAGAATTCTCAACACCTTCTCCAGCACTATGTCTGCCTGTGTGATGCCATATTCCCAGCTGCCATGTCCCCCACTATGATGATAAAGGACTGAACCTCTGACACTATAAGCTTATACCTCAATTAAATGTTTTCCTTTCTAAGAGTTGACATGGTCCTGGTGTCACTTCACAGCAATAGAAACCCTAAGTAAGACACATAGTAACTTGGATGTCAGCCATCACAGGGCCTTTGGCCCTTCTCTTTCTACTCATTACTTGGCCCTTGCATCATTAAAGCCTTAACTAGATACATAAATTCCATTTGGGTGCCATTAAACTGATGGTTATTAGATCCAAAAGCAGGTAACCGCTATAATAACTTAAGTGGGGGAGGTGTGAAGGCAAAAGTTGACCTGTAAGCCCCACTTGCCCAGGGACAAATAACTTTCTGGAATGCTAGGGGCTGTGGTTCTTGTGAAATAAAAAGTCATGTGTATTCATTTCACTAAACAAGGGTGGTTTCCCCAACTGCACAGGATGTGCTTGATCACACGTAGGTGGAAGATATGTAGGCAGGAAGTATGTTAGGATGTATGCTTATCCCTGATTGGATGAAGGCAGGAAGTACAATAGCCTTGTGGGGGTTTTCCCTTATGATCACCTGACTGACCTATATCGGGATCATTCTCTGGAAATACTGGGTATGGACCTTACCAGTGTCCATCTTCCTGGCCAATACCTAATGAAACTTGCTTTAATTGGATAATTGTAGAACTGGTCTTTTTCATCACAATTTTTAGGTTTAATGCTAGAAAGAGCAGGAAAAATGCAGACACACCCAAACAAAACCCATAAAAACTCAAAATCAGAAATCATAATGTACAAGCAGAGGGCCACTAAGGTTAAAAAGTAAGTAAATAGCTCAAACAAAGCAATGTGAGACAGGAAAAATAAAAATAAAAACAATTCTCCAAAAACAACTTTGAGTTTGTCTTGTGCTGGCCATCTACTGCTGCGCTTGGGGCCTGCCCTTGAGTGTGGTTTATAAACCCAGTGAGACTCCAATGGGAAATTAAGTTTTCGTTGGTGAGCAGCTGTCAGTTGGAGACCACTTCTTGGCTGGGATGGGAGCTTGTGTCTACTTCCCCATTTTAGCACTGGGACCTGGTCTGGTTTGGATCTGCCACAGTTTTTATGAATCTTATATGTGTGTGAGCCCTGTTATGTCTGGAAGACACTATTTCCTTGATATCCTTCATTCCCTCAGTCTTTTATGACCTTTCTGCCTCCTCTTCCTCACAGTTTCCTGAGCCCTGAAGGAAAGGATTTAATGAAGGCATCCACTTAAGAGAGACCCTTCTGTTTGTAGAGAATCACTTCCAACCTCTGAGATATGAGGAATGAGGAAATTCAGACTGTTCTTCACTGTGCAATGTAACTCACAACAGGCACAAAAGAGAAAGGCAGGAAGAGGCTCAGGGTGCACACGCCTACCTGGGACTTAGGAAGGAGACAGTGTGAAATGAATGTGCCAATCAAAATGGCACAGAGAAGAACAGCACGGCCACAAACAGGACCCTCAAAGTTTTAGATGCGGTAGCACCATGCTCGCTACCCTAGCTTCCCGCGAAGTCCCTGCAACCATATTAGGTGTATATGACTACAGCTGATCTTTTATCTTTTTCTTAAAATCTGGTCATGTGTGTTTTGGATTAAAAGAAGACTAGTCAGCAGGTGATAAATGACATTTCATTTGAGTATTCTTTAAAGTGGGAGCTCTACAGTCCTATGAAGCTTGAGCCTGTTCTCTTTGTTGACTGAAGGGGAATGTCTGTGGAGTGAGGCAGGAGAGGGAATTTCTCTCCTGATGTTAACCTGATGCCAAAAAATTTGTCTCCAACTCCTGAAAGTCATCAGGAGTGCTTGATACCTGTGTCCACCTGGCTGTCCACTCCCCCACACAAAAGGTCCTCTATGACAGAGGCAAGGGCGGGAAGCACTGAGCCACAGACTCTAATAACTCTCTCCCTGCTTGCTAACATGGGATCAATGAGATCTAAATTGAAATGTGTGCTTGAATGGCTTCCTGAAATGCTCTGCTTCTCTGTCTTTACAAAACTTAAGGCTTCCTCTGGAGAAAGAGAAAGAAGTACTCATGTGGTTCCTTATTTGCCACCGTGCCTTTTTTTGTGGAGAGAACTCAGAAGAGAATGGAGTCAGGTGGCTGACAGGATGGCCATGAGATTTGAGGAAGCATTGTTCTCCAAAGGAGACTCTACAAGACAAAGGCCTAGCAGATGCACTTCTACATTCATCCTAATAACCCCTGGCAAGCTGAAGACATTGTAAGTCACAAATGCAATGAATGAACTTCATGACATAGTATACTGTGGAGTCACAGGACACTGATGACTGAGGTTTCCTGGGAGCTGCCAAATACTGACATCACCCAGCATTAGAAGAACTCAGCATGCCCTAAAACGCTAGGACAGGAAAATATTGGAATTTGCAAAATATGGCTTCTGCTGAATGAGCATTGCTATAAGTCATTAAGTCAAATACTCACAGCAAACTATCACAGATAGAACATTACACATTTTTCTTTTATTAGGGAGTATAACTCCACAAATCAGGAATAAGGGACAAAGGGGAGCCCATGAGGAAGGAAGGAGAGCCAAGGATAGGGTGCAATTGTGGAGTACATCTGCCACTTGACATCACTGCACTCCCATGCCAAGTTCCTTAAAATCTGGGGCAGATTTATCCATGGGGAAATGGAGAAAACTATTCATCAGCTCAGGATGAAGAGCCTGTCCATGGCACATCTGCTCTTTACTCCTGGTTGTATATATGTTGGTGCCAAGCAAGGCTCCATGGTTTCCTGTGCCTTCCCATTAACAAGGAAGCCTCAGGGTGGATGCCAAGAAGAACGAATGGTAAGCATGAAACCAGACACTGTCAGATTGTCCCTCCTTGAAAGTAGCTGGGACCTCCACAGCTGTTCACACCACAGGACTAGAACTGAAGTTAGAAACTGAGGCAGTATATACAGGTATCTTCTAGCAGGAGATGTTAAAGGCAGATAAGATTAAGACACCATAAAGAGAACACATCCCCAAGGCAAGCTTGGTCCAGAAACTATCCCCAAACACAAAACTGCAGCTGATTCCAGTCAAAGTGTGACCATAATAGCAATGATGGTGAGTGGACACCCACCTGCCCGCACTGTAAACCTAGCTTCTGTCAGAAGCAGACGTCAGTCAGCCATTCCCTCCCTCATTGTCAGAATTTCATGATGGGAAATTGTTAGGCTTACTGTATGAATGAAGACCACCTTTAAATGAAGGCTGCCTCATTCCATCATCTTGTACTAGTGATTCTTTTGGTCGCTATATTGTGTAGATGTAACCGTCTTGTTAAATAAGAAACACAGAACCAATCGCAGAGTTAAAAACCACAAGGTCAGAGCAAGAGTGGAAAACCCTACCCTTCACTGCTTCTGCTTTCCTTCCTCTCTGCAAGAGACCTACTGCTGTGTGTCCTATCTTTTTTTATAGACTTTCTGTTCTGTTTTCTCATTGGTTGTAAACCCAGCCACATGACCTCCTTGTCACTGCCTGTTTGTACAGACCTCCAGGTCTTCTATGGTTGGTGTTGAGATTAAAGGTGTGTGTCTGCCATGCTGGCTGTGTCCTTGAACACACAGAGATCTACCTAGCTCTGCCTCCCAAGTGCTGGGATTAAAGGCGTGCACCACTACCACCACTTCTGCTCTGGCTTGCTCTGACCTCAAGGCAACTTTATTAACATACAAATAAAATCACATTTCAATACAAATATCACTATATATCCTAGATATTTGCCATAGTGATGGTTGATATTGTCAGTAGTACTAAAAATCACCTAGGAGACACACTTCCGAATTGAGATGGGAGTACCCACCCTAAATGTAGATGGAAAATGTCCTTCTCTTCTAGTCTGCCCTCCCAAGACTTGATTCATCTCCATGCTCTGCAAACCAGATTAGTGAGTTTTCCCCTTTTCAAACTGAGACTCCATACTTAGTATTCTTGTCCTGTAACTATTGGCTCGGCACCAGGATGTCTCGTGGAAGGGAGGGGCACCCCTCTTAGAATTTTCACATCAAGACCCTTGAGAATGCATTATCAGGAAGTCTTTCCAAAAAGGTGAAATGCCTGCCCCCCTTTGAAGGTTGCACCTGTAAGTGTTACAGCCCTGAGGGGAAAGGTTTCCTGGTGGTCAGGAGCGGAGGAATACCACAAAATGACACCACACAACAAACCTCACACAGAACACAAAAAGCTCCCACAAGAGATTTATTGGGAAAGGCAGAAGGGGGTGGTTGTCTCTGCTCAGGAGAGAATCAGCTAAGAACTGAGCAAGAGGTAGGCTTTATATAGTGTGTGTGGGAGACCAGACAAAACAAACAGGGCTTCAGAAAAGAGAAAGCTTGGACATAGAAGATGCAGAATCTCTCTCCATGTCCCTGATCACTTACAGTATTTGTAAGGGTCCAGAATAATAGTAGGATCTAGAGTGCCATTAGGTGGCCATTGGGGTTGATTATTGAGTATATGGGGTCTTGAGGCCAAATCTGATTGCAATCGTAAACAAGTTTAGAGCCCTTCAGGTTGAGTGCCAAGTGTAGAGGCTAGAGATTTTCTAAAAGGCATCCCAAGGGGAAATGAGATGCTATGGAGGACACCATTCTCATGGATGAGAAGTGGGGGGGGGGGGGTTAAAATGTCGCTGCAGTCTGTAGTCACAGGCATCCCCAGGACTCAGGGCAGATGGAATGGAGATTAAGCCATTTAGTGGATGGTTACCACAATCAACAGGGGTCAGGGCTAATAGCCCAACAAGGAGATTTGGTGCCTGGTATCAGCGCTTTTGAGGAGGCACAAGGGCTTGCCTCGAGGCAACAAAAAAGCCAAGCTCTGGAATGAGGTCTCATCAACTAGAAAGGTTCAGGAATGAGGTCACAAGACCTACAAAGACCTAGAGGGGCTGTGGGATTATGGGTAGCTCCAAAAGGAAGGCAGGAAAAGAAGGCAGGAAGAGGTACAATAGGCTAAGGAAACTACAGGATTGCAGTTCAAAGGTGAAGGGGTCAGGTGAAGAGGGCTAGCCATACCCTTAAAGACTGTTGGCTGGGTGTACCTCCACCTCAGAGCGTACCAGAGGGGTGTCAGACGCTCAGTGGTTACTTTCTTGGGTTCAAGGAAGCGTTTACACTGACCAAAGGGGGAATTTAGCTAACTGCTGCTGGTTGATGGTGTAAGTCCCTCAAGGTGCACCAGTGGCCAGGCCCTGCCCCCAGACTACTCTAATGACTAAAAGGGTCATTTCTAGCCCCTCAAGATGCAAGTGGCCAAGCTCCATCCTACAAAGGAAAAAACCAAAATCAAGCCACAGAATCCTACCAATCCCTGAGCTTGCTGCAAGAAAACAGAATCTCACCAATCCCTGAGCTCAAAATTCCATCAATACCTGAGCTTTCCCCAAGATCAGGCCATAAAATCCCACCAATCATAGGCCACCATGGAAATCTCTGGCCCCCCCACCCTCACCCTGCAAGAAACCCTATATAAAGTCGGTCTCCTGCTCAGTTCCCTGCTGCTTCTCCTGTTATGACTTTCCCAATAAATCTCTCAGGTGAGGTTTGTTGTGCAGTGTGACTTTATGGCATTCCTTGGCTCCCAACTGCCAGGATAACTTTCCCTTCAGAACTGCAACACTTCCATTGGAAGTTCTGCTCACAGCTGTAACACCAACAGATGGGATGCTGAGTAATCAGCAAACCAGAAGGTGAGACCATTGCAGGTGGACTAAAGATGAGGAATAGGGTTCCAGTGCAGTTCAGACCCTGACAGGGAGTGCAGGAACCAGGAGAGCCTATCAGAGCAATGGGACCAAAGCAAGTGTTACAGCTAAGAGGGAAGAGGTATCCTGGCAGTGGGAAGACCAACTTCTAATCCAGGTCTTTGAGGTGAGAAGATACACCTTTAATATGAAAGCCTTTAGAGTTGTATCTGCCAAAGAAAAGAGTGAATCAAATACAGTATTGCTTCCCTGGAGGGATTGTAGAAATTAGGGCCAACATCTTGAAAAATGCAGGGGTGGTGGTTCCCACCACATCTCTTCAGAAGCCTTGCCTGAGTAGCCAGTGATAACTAAGACAACAGGCCACTGAAGAAGAGCTATCCAGCCAGCTTCCCAAGGTTAGGATTGTCGTTGTGTCCAAGAAAAATGTGGAGGGACAACGAGGATGGAAAGACCAGAAAGGAAACAGGTCCCCAGTGAAATCTGTGCTCCAAAAGACTCTCCAAGCAGAAACTACAGCTGTATTCTAACTGTAAGCAGCAGTGTGATGTGACTGAGCACAGCCAAAGAAGACTGACGTACACCTTGATTCCCAGAGCTCCTGGTAGATGAGATTTCACAGCTCACCTTCACTGAAGGAAGATTGCCCCAAAATGAAGACCATCACAGCCCACTGTTCTACACAGACAGTCCTGTCGCTGCCCTGACAGTTGGTTAGTGCTTTGATCCAGTATTTTCTCTTTCTTTCCCCTTTCCTCACTTTTGGAATGGCAATATATATCCTGTGCCATTGTATATTGGAAATATGTGATATTCTTTTTTATTTTGATTTTATAGGGGATTACAGTTAAGAAATTGACATGAGTCTCAGAAGAAACTTTGGATTTGGGACTTTTACAGACTATGGGGACTCTTAAGTTGGACTTAATGCATTTCTTCATTATGATATGGCTATAAGCCTATGGGGGCCTGGGAGTGGGATGTGGTGGTTTGAAAGAAAATAGAATACAAAGAATGGCACTGTTAGGAGGTGTGGCCTTGCTGGAGTAGGTGTGGTGTTATTGAAGGAAGTGTGTTACTGAAGGCAGGCTTTGAGGTTTCAGATGCTCAAGCTAGGGACAGTGTAGTTCACTGTCTTTTCCTGCTGCCTGTGCATCCAAATGTAGAACTCTCAGCTACCTCTCCAGCAGTGTGTCTTCCTTCATGCTGCCATGCTTCCCACCATGACCATAATGGACTAACCTTTGGACTGCAAGCAAGCCCCAATTAATTGTTTCCCTTTATAAATTTCCATGGTCGTGGTGTCTCTTCATAGCAAAAACAAAAAAACAAACAAAAAAACCAAAAAAACCTAAGACAGTAGACTTCTTATCTACTTTGTGTGTGGCCCATACTAAATAAACTTGCCCTGTTGTATTCTGGTCTAATGGGTGAATGCTTTCATCATCTTGTCAATATCACAATGATTTATGAAATAAGGTATAAAAACAAGGAATTCTGGATTAGTAGAAGAATAACATCTATTTTCACATGAGAATAGCAAGTGAGCATCATTTAGTCAAGTAATAGTAATGTGTATATTAAAATATCTTCCACATCAAGAGGATTCAAGAATGAGTCTGTCAAAATGTACATGTCAAGACTCTGATCTTACTGATTGGATTCACTTTAAAATTCTGCCCAAAGCACTAGTGTTGTGCTCTCAAAGCAAATCTAACCTTCCACAGATATGTAAAGCGACACTACTCATGTGGCCCAAGTCTGCTCTTTTCCAGCCTGTCACATTTTCCCCTGGCCTGAATGTGTGGCGTGATCATTTTCAAAAGAGAAGAGTCAGAGAAAAGAAAGAAAAGCTGTAGTTCTCGGCCTAAAAAAATTTACCACTCTCCAGCTGTGGCAAGGAAACAGTACACATAAAACATTTAAGGCACAAGAAACAAGTTTGAATCGATGCTCATTAACACATCAGGAAAGGAACAAATAAAAACACCACCACAGGCTAAATCTAGGAAGATTCCCAGGAAGCTGTTTCAGCAACATTTGTGTAAGAAAAAACAGGCTGGGGTACGAGGCTCAGAGTACACCTGAAGCATTTCCACTACACAAAAGGTGACTTTTATGGATAAAAGGGGTCTTGTTAGAGTTTCTATTGCTGTGAAGAGACACCATGACAACAGCAATTCTTATAAAAGAAAAACATTTAATTGGGGTGGCTTTCATTTTCAGAGGTTTAGTCCATTATCACCATGGTGGAACATGGTGGCATGCAGGCAGACATGGTGCTGGAGAAGGAGCTGAGAGTCCTACATCTTGACCCGCAGGCAGCAGGAAGTAAACTGTCTGCCACACTGGGCATAGCTTGAGCATAGGAGAGCCTCAAAGCCCACCCCCACAGTGACATACTTCCTTCAACAAGGCCCCACCTCCTCATAGTGCCACTCTCTATGAACTCATGGGGGCCACTTAAATTCAAACTCCCACACTGGGCTCACCCACCTCACAGTTTCAGAACAGCTCCACTTATTGCCTTTCCATGTTGTACTTGCACATCTTGGCTACCACCTTGCAACTTGTCCATTGTCCCCAACAATGAAACAGCAGAAGGATAGCTTGATGGAAATTGAAATACAAAAGGAAAACCCCAAAGTGGCGAAAGAAACATTGAAGATCTGTGTCTTACTAGAGGAGCGTGTAGTAGCTGCTAAAGTTCTGAGACACGGCCTGCCTGAGACAGCCCATAATAAACACAATGAATTGACAGGAGACAACGTGGGCCACTCACACTGAAGAAGAAAGGAGTACAAGAGCAGCCATGTAAGACTGAAACTTACAATAATATTTTTCTCAGTTGTTGTGTACACAAAATCCTTGGTGGTTTTAACTCTCAGTACTGGCTAAATAACAACTTCTGCCTGTTATTTTCCTGCTGTAGTACTGCTTAGATTTGATACTCTATGTAGTCAGTCATTTACATAGAAATCAAATTATGAACTCTCACTTTGGCATTGAGAATTAATGTATCTTTCAACAATAAAGGCAAGGCTTCCAATTTTAATTAATTGGGAATTTAAAGTTTGGCCATGGGTCAAAAATTATTATTTGCCTAACAACTCCAAATAGATCAAATACCTTAATATAAAAAGCCTGATACTCTGCAGCTGCAGGGGAGAAATAGGGAAAGACTTCAAGATACAGACATAAGTAAGAACTTTCTGATTAGGACCTCCTTTACGTAGGAAATGAGGCCAGTTTGGACAAACGGGGCCTCATGAAGTTAGAAAGAATATGTACAGTAAAGTGAAGAGACAGCCTAAAGGGTGGGAGCAAACCTTTGCCAGGGATGCACAATGATGGGTTAGCAGCTACGGAGCTGAACAGGGAGTTCAAAAGAAAAGATACAAATGGCCAACAAATACATTTTTTAATGTTTAACATCCCTAGCAACCAGGGAAATGCAAACTAAAGGTACTTTGAGGCTTCATGTCACTTCGCTCAGAATGGCTATAATCAAGAAAACAAATAACATCAGATGTTGGTGAGGGTATGGGAAAAGAAGAAATGGATCAGCTGTTGGTTCGACTGTGAACACGTTCAGTCACTGTGGAAGTCCGTGTAGTGGTTTCTCAAAAACTGAAAACAGAACTACCATATGATCTATAACAATCCTGCGCATATACCCAAATGACTCTACAACCCACTTCAGATATACTTGCTCATCCATCTTAGTTGCTGCTCCATTCACCCAGCAAGGACAGTAGTAAGTCAGCCAGGACATTCAAAAACAGATGAATTGATAATAAAAATGTGATTCCTATACACAATAGAATTTTATTCAACCATGAAGAAAAAATAAAATTTGCAGGAAAATGGATAGAACTAGAAAATATTAAGTGCAGTAAACCAGACTCGGAAAGTCAAACAAACACCATGTTCTGTCACATACAGATCTCCACCTCTAATTTTTATATGTGCATATCTACATGGGAGTGAAGGAATAGATGTCAGGAAACTAGAAGGGGCCCGTGAAAGGAGACCTGGAGGCTTTGAGAGAGAGTGGGGGAGGGGTGCTGCCCCTGTGACATGAGAGTGAAAGGGGGTAGCTTGGGGTAGAAGCATTGAGGGTGTTGGAGAGCAAGTCCGGGAATGTTCAGCCAGACATACTAAGTGTAAAACAAGGAAACTTCTCACTGTGCTAAAATAATAAGAAATAAAACAGCAAGACGCAGAGAAATGGATACGCAAAACCCTACTGTATAAGTGAAATAAATGATAGCAGCACAGATGTGTTTTCAGTTTTTGCTTATTAAAAAATATACCCAAAACTGAAAAAATAGTAAGTTAAATAAATTTAAAATGTATCATTCAAAGGATAAAACCTTGGGAAGAGGTTACCTTAATAATATATTTAAATAGTTGGACTGTTCTTTAAATGCCAAATTCTTAAAGTTTTGTTTAAAAAAGAATTTTATACACTAGCAGCTTTTATTTACTGTATGGGAATCTTATAATCAGAGCTGGAGAGATGGCTCAGAGGTTAAGAGCACTGGCTGCTGTTCCAGAGGACCTGAGTTCAATTCCCAGCAACCACATGGCGGCTCACAACCATCTGTAATGAGATCTGGTGTTCTCTTCTGGCATGCAGGCAGAACATTGTAAACATAATAAATAAATAAAGCTTAAAAAAAAAAAGAATCTTACAATCAAAACCAATGCTTCACTACAGACTCAAAATAAATTTTCCCTTATGTCACAGAATACATGTGCACAAGAACTGTTATAAAGCAATTCCTCTTTGCTCCTAACATTTGCTGAAAAAAATACTCATAGCAACTAAAGGGAAAAAGACTTTGGTTTTATGTCATCAAAATGGCCTCCAAACCCATGGCATTCTGGGAATGGCCGACTCTACCTGAAACACTCGGAGCCACCTTGACTCTCCTGGCTCTTCCCTCTGTCAATTCCTGTCATTGCCTGATCTCCTTAGTCTCCAGGAATTTCCTCACAGCAGAACCATGACTCCAAAACCACTTCTTTTTTTCCCATTAGCTGAGGAAATGGAAGCATTCCTGTGTGCTTTTGCTCATCCATTTGGCTCACTCCTGCACATGCTTCAGGACTCCAGCAAGGTGTCTCTTCTTGGAAGCCTTCTTTGCCAAACCACACCCCCATTGTTCCCCCATACTGACTTACTTAATACAAATCATTATACAGACATCTCAAACCAGGTAAATTGTAGCGTAAGGGCAAAGCAAATGATACATTTTTTTTTTTTACTTTTTGTTGATTTTATGAATGTGAATGTTTTGTAGCATGTATGGCTATACATGCCTGGCCGGAAGAGGGTGTCAGATGCCCTGGGACTGGAGTTATGAATGGCTTGAGTCACCATGTGGATACTGGAAATTGAACTTGAGTTTTCTGGAAGAACAGCCAGCACTGTTTGCCAATGAGCCATCTCTCCAACCTTAAATTAATATTTAATAAAATACATATCCATCAACTAAATACCTAACACTCTGTATTTGATTTTGATTAAAGTGGAGCAAATATGTCCAAGAGAGACGTCTGTGATTGCTTCTGCATGCATGGAAGAGTGACATGTAAGTGCAGGTGGGAGCTACTCGGGCCTTTTTGCCTTCCTGTCCCTTCTGCCATGGCAGGACATTTGGATGATGCCATCTATGAAGTACAAGGCTTCAACAGACATTAAAATATCCCAGTTTCTCTTTCTTGGACTTTCTAGCCTCCAGAACTGAGGAACAGCTTTATATTAACTAAAAAGTACCTCGTCTGGGGGTGTTGCACAGTTTGGTTTTTGTTTATTGTTGTCCTATTTCATTTTTGTAGTACTAAGTATTGAACCTAGGCTCTCTATTGCTAAGGTGCATCCCCAGTCCATCATTGCTTTTGAGACAGGGTCTAGCTAAGTTACTCAGACTTCCCTTGAACTCGCTCTGTAGCTCAGCCTTCTCTTTAACTTATGATTGTTCTGCCACCAGGATCTGCTCAGGTGTTTTGTTGTGATATACAAGTGGACTAAGGCATATAGTCTAAATGACTTTATCCTGGCACATGGTCTACCAAAATGTATTCCCTGGGCTCCTGTGCATCAAGATATAACCATGTAACTCAGTTCCTGTGGGTAGGAGTGGGGAGTTCAGATACTAAATTGAGTCCTTAAAGGGAGACAGTGCATGTTCTAGTTCTTTTGCAGTTCCCACCCCCACGGCCTTAAATGTGAGTGGATATGTGGTGATAGCCCATCAAGCACTACATAACAATAGCAACACCTTCTGACAGTGAGGCAAGGGACAGAGGTGGCTGGGGACTTTCCGATGCAGACTGCTATTTGAGAAAAGGGTATGGGTCATGCATTCATTACCTATTGGAGAAATATCATATTGTCTACTTTACCAAATACTCCCTAAGTCCTGAGAACAAAGTAGAGATAATGAAATAAAAGGTATAATCACACCCCGAAGAAGCTGGTAGCTCAGTGAGGGCAGACACTCTCAAATGTTTGCACACTTACTAGGGCATGACAAGTGCTGGGACAGAATTAACTAGAAGGTGCTATGGGACCCTGCAGGCCTCAGGGGCCTCAGAGAGAGCTTCACAGAGAAGGCAATATTGATACTGATTCTAAACAAAGAACAGAGGTTAATGAGATATACAGAGCAAGAGGAAACATCACATCCCCAGAGAGCATGGTGCTTTCCAGTGAGAAAGCTGTCAACCCAGGTGGTAAAGTAAAGAGCTCTGAGGTCCAACTATGGAGGTCCACACATTCACCATCTATTAAGTATCTGACTGCCTGTGCTTTACCAAGGCTTTCTGTTTCCACCACCTAGAGTTGCATGAGAACCAAGTGCACCAGCCTGTGCAAAAGCCACTGTGCGTAAGCGCTGGAAAACATGCTCAGTGAAGTGGAGCTTTGAAATCAGTCAAGTATTACTAGAACCCAAAGGCAAAGGGAAGAGTCTTCCAAAGTGATGCTGGAGGGAATGATTTATGACCAGATCAAAAGAGCTTGGATATCATCTTAAAGCCCACTGGGCCCCTGACAGGACTCTAAATAGAAAATTGACACAATCAGATAGATTTCTGCCTTAAAGTGTTTACCCTGCCTGTTCAGCCAGAGGGGTCAGGACTTTAAAAAAAAAAAAATCTCAGTAGCTTTGCACAAGAAAAATATTCCAAACATGGCTTCCCTTAGACAAATATTTTTGGGGCCTTGTAGGTAGTGAAATTGAGGAAGGACAAGTCTTCCAAACAGACCATCCCTCAGCTAACGTTACAATCCCATCTGTTGAGGCCTCACTATTGTGCATCTGACAGTCTGCTACTACCTTCCTGCAGTCCAAGTGTCCAATTCCTGCTCTGCTAAGAAAAAAATATATCCTGAGTCATATGATTAAGAATCTCAGGGACCTGATGCCCTCTCTGGCTTCCATGAGCACTTGTATACACATGACATACATTCACATATACATAAATAAAAATAATGAAATAAATGTTTGTACCTTAAAATAAACCTTCAGAAGAAAAAAAAAAAAAAGAATTCCTTTTTTTTTTTTTTTGTTATACCCAGAGTTAAGCTACTGTGGAAGGGTCCCTCACAGGCAGATACCAGTTCTCTGAAGTTCCTTTTCAGGTGAAAGCTGACTTGCTTTCTTTTTGTTTCTTCTGTAGAAATCTAGCAAAGAAAGTTCTCTGGACTCTGTACATTTGCTGACATCATTCAGAAAACCTTAGCGTGAGCCAGGAGAGGGGCCAAATGTGGCAGCACATGCCTGTAATTCCAGCAGTTGGAGGCTAAGGCATTAATAAGATCACCACAAGTTCAAAGTCTGCAACTTTCTTGAAAACACACAAAGAAACCTGATGCGTTGACCAGGGTTGCAGAGGGCAGAGGCTCTCCAGAGAGACAATCTAGAGCTGAGATGACTAGCCACTGCCATGCCATGCTGTTTATGATCCTTTTCCTCAAATACAATTGCCAGCTGAGATCTGTGCTCTTCTCTGTAAGATGTCTATATTGAAGGAAACTGAACGACACATATGAGGTGGGGCAGGGGAAGGTTCTTTCCTAAATAGAGTCAAATAAAAATCACCATAAAATGAGATTTGATGGAATTTTCCAGGATTGTGAAAGCTCCCCTCAACAACAATAAGACAATACACCTCAGTTTTCTCAGAGGTAACCAGCCAGGTCTACAGAGTCTCAGTTTTAAAAGTGTGGGCAAGTAACTCCCTCTGTTGCTAACTCCCCCCAACCAATATTGTAAAATCAGCCTTCAAGGCCTCATTCCTGTGCACAGAGTGTTAGTTATTTAGCGGTACTTGTGAGAAAACGTCTGGAACACAAGACCACAGAAAAGTTTTTATTAAAAGAGGATAGAGAATGTGACAGATGTGACAGGCCTGTGTGAAACACACACGTGAGTGAGAAGAGGAGAGAGAGAAGAGAGAGAGACCTGTGCAAAATGGTGCTGGCTTTTTAAAGAGTGAGCTGAGCATGTGTACAGGACCGCATGTGGCTACTCCACTTTACGCAACCATGTAAATCCATGGAGTCCTAGCCACGCCAGATATTCTGACCTGGAAATGGCTATTTTGAACCAGAAATAATTAGGCAGTCCACCGGACAAGCCCAACGGTGTGGACATGTTGTGATTTCCTATCACAGAGTCTACTCTTGGGGCAGGAATTGGAAATGGGACTAGTAATAACTTAATGGTCTGGAGTATCTCCAAGTGGTCTCATTAGCTTTGAGAAACTCAGTGGACTGTCTCTGTCTCTTGTCCAAAAATGTATGGCCCTGTTGAGATCAAAGTCAGATTGTATGTGGCTAGGATATTGGGTAGGAATGATCTAAGACTACACATTCTGAAAATTCTGGAGTACAACATGATGCTGAATCAGCTGAAAGAGGAACCTCTTTACTTGTAATGTGATGTCAGATCCTTGGGTATACATTAAAGTTCTTTAAGAAGCCCTGACTTGTGTGGGCACCCTTGGTGCTGAGAACAATCCTTCACCTGCTGCAGGCTACAGGAACATATCATAAGAACTCAGCTGGCTATGGCAAAGTCACTACCTGGAGGGATCAGGGAATTCCTCCAGAGGAAGCCAAATTCCAAAGAGTTTTTGGTGTTATTTGGCTTGTTATACACCGGTTGTATTCTGTTATGAAAATCATGTGAGCCTTCATAGTTTTCCCAATTGACTTTTCCCTAGAAGGGCTAAGAGTGTGGACTGATCACTCTCTAGACATACACATTCTAGGTATTTGGAGAACAGCCTTAGGAAAGGCTTTCTCTGGAATCAGGTATCTCCCAAAGCTACTTTCAAGGACTAATAGGAGACACCACCTAGGTTGACGCCCAACTTTCAAGGACTAACAGTGATAATAACCCACATGCAAGTCTCCTGACTTAAGGTAAATTCCACAAGGGGACACCACCTTTACACAATTTAGCTCAGACCCTCCCTTTTTATACCGGGACTTCCAGGGCATGGGATGGAGAAGAGAAAAGAGAATGGAAGAACTAGATGGGTAAGAACTTGAGAGGAACAAACTGAGATGGGGAAGAACTAGATTGAAGGGCTAGAAGAGAGTACTAGAGGAATGAGATGGGAGATGAGGAAGAGCCAGATGAGAGAGAAGGAAATGGGAGAGGAGCTGATAGAGGAAAGAACTAGATGGATGAGAACCTAGAAGGGACAGAACTAGGTAAAGGAAAATAAATATAAAGAGAAATCAGGCAAGAAAGGAGCTAGGCATCAGAGCAGAATAGAAGCTGTATAGAGAGAGAACCATCACAGAATAAAGTGCATGAACTAAGGAGTTTCATGTACATAGATTCATTTCTTTTCATCAAAGATTAATTATCAGCTGGTTGTAGATTCTTCCTGGACCCTGGAGGGGACTATTGAGGAGCTGGACCCCCATAATCCCCAATATTCACCTGCTCCACCTAGCCTGGTGTAGTGGATAGCCATCCCAGCATTGGCCTGGAAGTTCCTGAGGCTTCGGTAATGGTCACGCCCACAAGGCGGGGTGGAGGAGGAATCGGAAGACCCAAGGGAGAGAGGAGGGGGCGCTCTCTTGGTTCGGGATTGTTGGACACAGGAGGTAGACTGAGCAGAGTTCTCCAGAGAACACTGCCAGACTGCGCCATACATTTGCCAGACCCTAAACCTATCCCTTCATTTGTAAGTTACCCCACAAAATAAACCTCCCTTTTAACTACGTGGAGTGGCCTTAATAATTTCACCAATAGCCTGGCACTTGGAAGTCTTTGGGTCTGACATTACCAACTGGAGGAGCAAAAGCAGAGGCCAAAGCCACCCACAGGCTAAATTCCTGTGAAAGATACTAAAGAAAGAGACCTGATACTCAGCCTGATACAGGAACAATGCTACTACCTACTGAGAGCATTGAGTCATATCCTCATAGCGCCACATGGCAAGAATCGTGTACTCACTCATCTGCCCCCAATCTTCTTATATTCTGCATTAATAAGAATGCCGACCAGGTAGTACTACAGAAGGAAATCATATGAAACATGGCCAAGAAATTTATGCAGAGACACCAGCAGTGAACTCTTTGCTTTGAGGCAGATGCACTCAATACCACAGGCCTATTTCCAATCTCTCTATCCTCTCTTAACTGAAAGTCCAACTTTTTCCAAAGGGATTCACAGAAAAGTCTACAAATTCACTGAGACTGAGACTTATCTCGAATTAGCAAAGGCATTTTCCCGTTGAGTAGCTTGCATCATTAATGTTCTGTATGGCATCTCTGTTATTTAGTGCTAATCATTCTAAATTAGTGTTTCCCCAGGGAACCAAAAGAGGGAGGCCAAACCTGTATGTATATGAGAGGATATCGCATGGATTCCTCACTCTGAAAATATCTGAAGGCCAAGCATGGAAGCACACATCTATACCCGCAGCATTTATGCAGCTGAAGCGTGAAGAGTGTCAAGATTCTGAGACTAACCCAGGCTACATAGTAAGTTCCAGGCTTTGAAAAAAATCCAGAGACAGGTGGCCTAGCTATGACACACTCTAATGGTCTCTGGCAGTGGAGAGTGCTGCCAACCTTAACTTTCAGGAGCAGAAACAATGAAAACAAGACCAATTCAGTTGGTTCCAACATCCAAGCTTTCCTGTGACTTCTCTATTTGAAACAGAAAATAGTCCTTAAATCAGAGGGAGCTTCATTTCAGTTCTCCAGTGCCAGCCACACATGCTCAGACTGCACATGCTCAGACTGCATGAGCAGATCTGTCCCACCGCCCATTATCTCTGAGGAATCCACGGCTTACCATGATTTTGAAGTTAATTTCATACACGTATCACTTCTCCCACTAGATTTAGAAAGTCCAAGAAGGCAGAGACAATATCTATTGCCTCTTTAATTTTGAAAACAAGCTGAAAACCATAATTATCCATACACATACTGCTGGTTAAGTGGCAGTGCTCGTGGCTGGCCTCCGCCCATGACGGCCATGCCAACAGAGGAGAGTGCTGGAGGAAAGTCACGAGCCATGGTTATCTTTCTAGAGCTTTACTAAGGGAGAGAGACAGGGAAGGAGGTAGAGAGGGAGGGAGGGAGGGATGGAGAGGAGGAGGATGGGAGGGAGGGAGGGAGAGAGAGGGAGGAAGAGAGACAGGGAGGGAGGGAGGGAGAGGGAGAGAGGGAGGGAGGGAGGGAGGAAAGGAGGGAGGGAAGGAGAGAGAGAGAGAGAGAGAGAGAGAGAGAGGACGGAAGGAGAGAGAGTGGTAAAGGAAAAAGGGACCCACAGAGGGTGCGCCCGCTTTTTAGGCTGGGATGCCGTCACAGGCTGGTGATGTAATTAAGGACAGAATCCTTACACATACACCTTCCTCCTCCTTTTCCCTCCCTATCTCCCTTCCCTCCCCCTCTCTACCCAAAAGTAGCACAGTAGCTTTCTGATAATAACTTTAATTGAATGCCATTCTTTAGACATTAAAAATAAAAATGCATTAAACCAAAGACTTACTGACAGAGACAAGATGTAAAATATATTGTACCCAGTTTTGTCAAGCAATGTCACACAGTAAGCTATGCATAAAAGGGCAATAAATAGGGAATACTAATATGTTTAATAATTCTAGTATGAATTATTTTTATCATTATTCACAAAACAAGGTTTTAAGGGGATGTTGTTGGTGTGAGGGTGTTTTTTAAGTTGTTGTATGTTTGTTTTGTGTGTGTGTACATGTGGCCAGAAGTCTGTGTTACATGTCCCTCAATTCCCCCTGAATCTATAGCTCACTGTTTCTGCTATACTGACTTACCCAGAAGCCCCAGGAATCCTCCTGTGCCCACTTCCCTCATACTTGCATTATAAACATACACCGCCACACCCAACTTTTTTGTGGGCACTAGGGATCTGACTCAGTTCCTCACTTGTGGAATAACCCATCTCTCCAACCAGTTGTGGGGGTGTATTTTTTAAATGAGCTCCATTTTTACAACCAGGAAAAATTTTCCCAAAACACAGATATAACAAGATTGCATAACTAACTGTTATGTGGAACCACAGATAATTGCCAAAATGCTGAGCTCATCAAAGTTTACCCTGAGGGCTTAAGAGTTTAACACAGACAAGAAGAAAGAACATATTACCCACTGTGTTTCCCTGAGATACCAGGACTTGCCTTCTCAACACCAGTAGAGCCTTTGAGAAAGATGCCAGAGCCCCAGAGTGCAACAGTTCTGTGTTCCATCTGCAGAGGGCCATGACTCTGGAAAAGTGAAGGAAGGAGAGCAGAATGATAGGTGTGGACCTAGCCTGTGATAGCATCCATGAGGCCTCATTACAGATGCTGCCCTCTTCTCCAGCAACTGAGTTCTGGGAAGGCCATCATCCTGTGCCAGGTTTGGTGAGATTAGGACTGGTCGGCCTCCTGCCTCCTTGGCTGTATTGTATACCACAGCCTAGTAATTTCAGGTAATGCTTGTACCTGGTGATGGGTCTTTGTCAGCTCTCCTCTAAGGGAGTGATACCTTTTCCATTTCTACCAGCAATGTGAGAGCATTTTGGTTTGTACATGTTCTTGTCTACAGAGTAATCAATCTTCTTGATTCCCCCAGTTTGGTATCTCAGTAGAGTAGTCAAAATTAGTTTTTCTCCTTTGGTGATTTTTTTAAAGGCATCTTCAGTAGTGACTGTGATGTCTCTCACATCACTGGTGCTGGTTACAGGTGTCCTATTCATTGCTGTCCCTCCCTGCTCTGAGGGCTCAACTCTGCTGCTCAGTGGTGGGTAATCTGTTTGCACCTCCAACCCATTGCAACCCACATCTTCTGGACTTCTTTCCTACTTTGCATTTCTCCCCTTTCAGATGAAGCTAAGCAGTTTCTTCATGATTGCAAGCTGTTTGCAGATGCTTCCCTGGGAAGTCTCCACACCCATCTTTTGTCTGTTTTATTTTATTTTATTGTAAATCAGTCTGTGTGTTTTCAAAGGATGAATCATCTGAGGGAGAATTTAGTTAGAACAAAGAACAGTATCACTTAGAAATACCAACTACTAACATATAACTTTCTACAAATCTAAACACATGCAATATTTTCTGCTATTCCCAATACCCATCCCTAGAACTTGTCATTAGCCAAAAAGAAAAGCCACCTCGAGCAACTAAGGCACCAAAGGACAGTGATGCCCAATTCCTTTAAATGTAACAAGAATATTTTCCAGATAAATTGATTAGATTTTCGAGGTACATAAGAATTAACCTTTAGAGAATATCTTTAGATTTTTTAGAGATTGTTACTAGCATAATTAAAACATTTTATTGTATATCATAGAACATTTAATTGCCCTAAAAGCTCATTTCAGATTATAAAATGTTCACTACTTTTATCTGCTATTAATTAAAGAATAAAACTGTATGCTAGCTAGATGGACGAATTATTTTAAACCATACTTTAACTTTTTGCTTTTATTAAATATATGGAAGAATATTTTTGGACACTTTCTATAAATTAAGTTATTTCAGATTATTCTGAAATCCATTATAATTATTTTTCAAGACCACCAGAGTTACTTTATGTACCCACATTCGGTTGTGGAAAAAATACTGTGCCAACAGCTGGCAAAAAAAAATTTACAAAATTAGCTATAAATTATACTGAATTGTTATAATTTTAAAAATAAAATGATTGTAACTTTTTTTTATTAAGCTTATTCTCTAAGTGTTGTCTTAAAGAAGCAGAATGCCAAAGATGGGATTTATTATTGCCTAGAAGCACATGGAATTGTGGGAGGTGGCTAAGCAGTCTTTGTAAAGCTCTTTGTCATCCAGTCTGCTGCTGGACAGGCCTTGGGAAGGTCTGCATGAGCAGGAACAAGGGCAATACACATGTGTTCATGCACACACACACACACACACACACATTTGCACACATGCAGAGATACAAAAGCACACACGTGCACACACAACCTGGGGCCACCTTTAACCCATGTCGGTTCTTGTTAGACTGACTTCAAAGGTATGGGTGTCTTTTGGAGGCCAGGACCTGCGTGACTCACCGGAACTGGCCTAAGAGTCAGGAAAGCTAAAGGGGTTGAGAATCTAGGGGAGGAAGTACAACAGCTGCAGATCCAACCACCTCTCGCCCATGAGACAGCAGAAGCATGACAACCTAAGTGTACTACAAGGGGTGGCTGCTTCACCCACTCCAAGCTCCCCTCTCCAGCCCCAACAGTCTGTCTAACCAGAAACGCGGAGAAAAGGCAAGTCTAGGCAGTGGGTTTCAGCCTTGACGATTTGACACACTTTAAACACACAGCGTTCTACCCTTGTCAAGGTGGCACCCACGCACATGCTTAAACCCTGTTTTCCAATAAAGAAAAGTGGTCGCACTTGGGCCTGATGTGAAACAAGTGCCCCACCACACAACCAACTGGAAGCCCCTCCCTTAAGGGACAGGTGCAAGGCTCTTTGAGTCCATTCTCGAACACTCAGCATTCTCATCTGGTGAACTAAGTTACTAGGTAAAAATTATAAACTTCTAATGCATCTTATGGTAAATGACCAAAAGATTGATCGTAAGGGGGAAAAATGTTTGAGCAGCACACAGCAAATGACAAGAAAAGTATCTCCGTTCCACATCTGCAGATGGTCCCTGCTTGGGTCACTTTTCACAGCCTCCTGAGAGATCTGTCTGTGCCTCAGCTAGTCATGGATCCTTGCCAGGTGCAGCCTGTAAACCAATTCTAACAGAGCCTGGTGGTTTAAATAATTCCACTGCCTTTGTAATCTAGCTTGCAAGTCACTTCTCAGAGATAGTTAAAATACCTCTTGAAATGTTCAGGCTCCAAACAGTTGAGTGCTACCCACCATTACAGCAAAACCCCTTCCTCTCGCATAGACATGAATAAACTATCTGGTTTCTTATACCAGTAAAATCAATATTAAGAAAGTTCTAAATCACTCAGCAGTACATGCCAGTAATCTCAGCACTCAGAAAGCTGAGGCATTGGGGCTTATGTATTCAAACATCACAAAATACCAAAAATTAAATTAATAAGAAAGTGCTGTTATTGGACTGGGGAGATGGCTCAGTGAGCTGAATTCAGTCTCCAGAATCCACATGAAAATGCAGGCGTGAGGGGTGGTGGCATGCAGTTGTGACCCCAGCACTGGGGAGGTGGATCTCACTAGCCAGCTAGCCTCCCCTATCTGGAAAACTCTAGGCCAGTGGAAGACCCTATTTCAAAAAGAAGATGGACAGTACCTAAGGACCAACAGCTGAGGTTGCCTTTGCCCTCCACACATGGGCATATACACCCGAGTGCACGTGTACACACACACAAACATGCACAAACATGCACAAACACACACATATAATAAAACAGCATGATACTGATGTTCAATATCTTATTCTAGAAATAAATCATTTGCCCAGATACATACAGTGTTTATTTTGTTTCTAATAGCAGTTTAATATTTGTTTTTATATATTCATCAAAATATAGTATGTTTGTTTTTGAGGCAGTCTCCTTATGTAGCCAAAGCTGGTCTCATATTCATAATCCTGTTTCCTTAGCCTTCCGAGTGTTGGTATTAAAGTTATCCACCACCATACACAGTCACGCAATTATCTTGATCAACTGTAAACAGACATGCATACACATAGTACACACAGTATCATCCAAGGTCTTAATAGTTAGAGCTTTAAGGTCACAGGAAATAAAACTAATTACGTATCATAAGGAAGTCAATGAGGGATCTTCAAATGTATGTCAGAATAAACTTCCATAGGGCAGTGGAATGAAAAGCTCATGGAGAAAATGTAAAATAAAATGATTTGTTTTAAATATTACAGAAAGCTTTCTAACTGAGAGAAGTTTATCAATGTGTTTTCAAAATAGAGACAGCAGGTTGTAGTTTAGAGATACTTTATTGATAAATACAAAAGATTAACAGATGAATTTTAACTGAAAATATTAATAATTCTTGCATGTCAGGAATTACAATTTTGATATTATTCAAGTCCATGGTGAAACTTTTAGATAATAACAAAAAGGTATTCAACATCTTACCAAAAGCAAGAGCATTTTTGAATATGTATGTCCAAGCAAAGAGAACAGTCATAGCCAGTGCTCTGGGTGTGACTACTTACCTCTGCATAGTGCTTTCCTCATAATTAAATCCTCTGGTGATTACAGTGCAAAGTGGCTTTTCTTTTTGTCCTTTTACAAGTGCAAAAGACATCCTGTCTTCTGTAATTTACTTTCAAGTATCTCAACATGCCATGTTCTATACATTGTTTTTAGGCTATTCCCAAGTGACAGTTACTGTCCTAATCAGGAATATAGACTCCAGAGGAGTCTGCTAGTGTTTAATCAGAAAGCCCCACTCCAGAGGGGGCCACTACAAGACCCTCAGCTATTTAAATAATCTCTAGCCAGCACTTGAGGGTTTTTTTTTTTCTCATTTGCATAATGGTGTCTGTTAACAAACATTTCCACTCATAAAATCAATAGTTTTCTTTACATACATGAACGGCTAAAATAATTTGAAGAGCCCACTTGCATGAGTGCCATATAAAAATACTTCACCCCTATGGGTGTCCTCCCACCTGGTTCACTACAAAGTCCTGTGCCCATCTAATGTGCAAAGGTTCTAGGTTGGCTGACTCCTAACAAGTAACTCAGAAAATCCTGCCACTAGGACCGCATTTGAACCAGATTCAACTCTTTGCTCATGGGGCACTGGGGGAGGCAGGAATTGGGTTCCCATCACTGAACCAGCTATGCACTATCTGTACCTGATCCTAGTGAATATGTGTGGTGGAGATCTCACACTGAGGCTTTCTTCATTCAAACCCGATGGCGAAGTCGCAGCGGCTCTGTAACTCAGTCTCTATTACCCTGCATGGGTGCCCAGCATCTCCCACAGCCAGCCTGTTGTCCCATGAGAACCTAGTTAGGGCATGAGGACATGAAAGGTTACAAAACGTGCTCAGGTTCATACGCACCTGATAAAGGTGGGATTGGAGCCCAAGGCTGTCCACCCTGCAAACCTGCCCTCCTCACTGTCCTGGTCCATGGTCCAAGGAGGTAAACATTCAGGTCAAGCTGAGTTGTTCAAGTTGTGTTCCTGCAGGAAAGGTTGTGACATTACCGCGACTGCCTCGACCAGCAAGGAAGACATGACACCAGGCTCTTCTTTCTGCAGTTTATTCAGGAACCTTGAACAATCTTCTGACTTCTGACCCCAGGGAAACCCGCTCACAGCCTTAAGTAATCACTGGGTAGCCAACCCTGATACACTGTGGGCACTACCAATAGGTCCAGGTGCGCATAAGCAAGCCAGATTCTCAGCCTTAGCCAATTAAGGAGTTGTTTATCACAGAGAGCGCTCACCATCGGGAAGGCAGAGGGTGGAAGCCAGCGCCATCTTTGAGGTGCGGCTGCACGCCGCTCTCTACAAGACATAGTTAAAATGTGAACTCTCAAGAAATGCTCACTAAGAATCATGATATCTTGGGCACATTAGCTTTCTGGTTATCACAGGTGATGTTTAAAGTCCAAACGTTGTATACCTCCCCATCAGTGCTTTATGCAGGGCTGTCTTCTGCAAACCAGCCAGGTCCTGATCATGACATCCCCAACCTCTTTTCTTGCCTATGAATAACCACATAACCTGACAGCTCACAGTTACAACTCTTTTCTCTGCTGAATCTCTCTCTGCTCCCACCTCCATTATCCCCACTCAAGCTGTGTCTGGCCCCTCCTGCAGAAGGGCAGGGGTGGTTGGTGGCAGGTTCTATCAACCAAGCCACCTCTTACTGCTTACTAAGTCTTGAAGGGGGGAATTGTCTTCTCAGCATCTTTTCACAGACCACATGAAGAACCTAAGACAGTTTTGTCATCAGTTTTGGCCACTGACCACCAATTCCCATGTGAAGGAAAAGATCTATTGAAATAAGCAAGGAGGTAGCGAATCAGTAGAGGGAGGTAGATTCTCATAGACGAAGCTTGAAGGTTTCAACGTTGGTCGGGCAGCAGTGGCACACGCCTTTAATCCCCGCACTTGGAAGGCCAGCCTGGTCTACAGATCGAGGTCCAGGACAGGCACCAAAACTACAGAGAGAAACCCCAAAAAAATTTTTTTTCAACACTAATGCTTCAGCAAGCAATCCTCAAACTTGTCACCGCTTAATTAAAAAGGAAGCCGAGAAGCAGCTTGGAGCTGTAAACCAGCCACAAAGCTAAAGGGCAAAGTGGCAGCAACTGATACAATGACCTCTTTCTGGCCTGAGACTAGCAGAAGCTAACAGGTAACTCGGTGGTAAATGCAGTTAGTTGTCTCCTATTTCAAATACCCGTCCTGAGTGTGGGGCCACACAGAACAGCCCTTAACTGACCACACATAAAAACAACAATAATTCTCATAGGCTTTTCCTTTTATGTTTCCGTACTGCCTTCACCAACAGCACCACCCACGCAACAAGTAGAACCAAGATCATGCAAAGCTATCCGATGCATGCATATGCCTGGTGAATTTCACTCACTCTTTGCCTTTATCTAACAGGTACATTGCCTAAGATGTGCTGGTCAAAACACAAAATAACAAAAGCAGATTTTAACATCTCTGCCAAACAGTAGCCTTCATCAATGGGAACTGGATAAACAGGCAAAAATATATCCATGTAATGGGAAGTTACACCAGGGGGAGAAAGTCTACATGTTTATATAGAAATATTTCTGGATCAAAAATCTCGATGGAAAAAAATTATAGAACAACTTATACAATGCTAGAATTATTTTTCTAACAAAAGAGAATGGTACATAGATCCCTAAATCCAGGGTGGATTGGGCTCATAATTCCTCAAACACCAAAGTTAGAGAAGGCTTAATATCCTTATGAAAATAGTATATAGCCTTTCATATATTCCCTATGCACATCTTCCTGTAAATGTTAAATCGTATCTAGATTACTTTTACCTAATACAAGTTTTGTATTCATAGTTATGCTGTGGTATTTGGAGGATAATGACAAGAAAAAACATAACTTTTTAAAAATATTTTCAATCCACAGCCTACAGTAGAATTCAGGAACGTGACACTCACAGATGTGGTGGGCAGGCTACATTTGCTGTTTTCTGTAAAACCATGAAGAACTCGCAAAGAAGAGTCACAGTGACCTGCAAAGATGGCCACGGAGGCAATGAGACTTTTCACTGTCTGAACCCAAACTGTTTCCATTCTGAGCCAGTCCATCACCAAAGGTTTTTCTAATCTTTTAAATTACTTGGTTATACAAGATGTTACTATTTGGAGAATCTTATGAAGGGTATATGAAACTTATTTGTGAGTTTTTTGTAGGTAAAATGATTTCTAAATGAAATGGCTACAAATCTTAGCAACAGTATTACTGGAGATGTTAGGGCGAGAGCCTGTGTTCTGGCCAGCCTCACAGCCAGGGTAAGCCACCTGTCCTCAATAAGACAATTCAAAGAGCCATGGTAACAGGGAGAAGCAGAAAATAAAGAGATTTATTCAATATGGTCACACTGGGAAAAGGAACAAAGAGATTCAGCAGCCCAGTCCCACGTCCATCTTTGGGGTCTTCACATGATGTTTCAGCTTCAGAAGAGTACCAGAGTGACGTACATAACCGGAGCAGCTTGGTCAAGGTGTGGTCCCACCTGTCACTGACCCTTCATTGCTGGGCTCCAGTCTCTCCTGAAAGCTGGCCTGAAAAAAATGCAAATTTCTTTCAGGAAGACAAGTTCTCCCTCGGGCTGGAAATTCCAGTTTCCTGGGACCATCATTTCAATAATCTGAGGGTCAAAGTAAGGGTCCCCAGTGTCCCTAGAATATCTTCATTCCTGTTGAATGGGGAAAAAAAAGAAAGAGAAATAAAAAAGGAACATGACTGGTCCCAGATTTCAGAACCAAGTGGAGAGAGAGAGAGAGAGAAGAGAAGAGAAGAGAAGAGAAGGGAAGGGAAGGGAAGGGAAGGGAAGGGAAGGGAAGGGAAGGGAAGGGAAGGGGGAAGGGAAGGGAAGGGAAGGGAAGGGAAGGGAAGGGAAGGGAAGGGAAGGGAAGGGGGAAGGGGGAAGGGAAGGGAAGGGGGAAGGGAAGGGAAGGGAAGGGAAGGGAAGGGGAAGGGAAGGGAAGGGAAGGGAAGGGGGAAGGGGGAAGGGAAGGGAAGGGGGAAGGGAAGGGGGAAGGGAAGGGAAGGGGGAAGGGAAGGGAAGGGAAGGGGGAGGGGGGAAGGGAAGGGAAGGGGGAAGGGAAGGGAAGGGAAGGGAGGGAAGGGAAGGGGAAGGGAAGGGAAGGGAAGGGAAGGGGGAAGGGAAGGGAAGGGAAGGGAAGGGAAGGGGGAGGGGGGAAGGGGAAGGGAAGGGGGAAGGGAAGGGAAGGGAAGGGAAGGGAAGGGAAGGGGGAAGGGAAGGGAAGGGAAGGGAAGGGGGAAGGGAAGGGAAGGGGGAAGGGAAGGGGAGGGGGAAGGGAAGGGAAGGGAAGGGAAGGGAAGGGAAGGGAAGGGAAGGGGGAAGGGAAGGGAAGGGAAGGGAAGGGGGAAGGGAAGGGAAGGGAAGGGAAAGGAAGGGAAGGGAAGGGAAGGGAAGGGAAGGGAAGGGAAGGGAAGGGAAGGGAAGGAACATGATTGCTCCTAGGTATGGGGGAGAAGAAAGTTTATTATAGATATGTAGGAGAGCAGAGCAGAGCCAGAGGAAGGGCCATCTGGGAAAGTCCAGAGTCCAGAGTGGACATGAGCAGACTGAGCTGGGCCATGTGAGGAGAGGTGGGGAGGGAGAGAGGACAGAGGGAAACCAGATGCAGCAGCCTGGAGGCCCAAAAGTACAAAGAAGCTGGTAACCGAAGTGGTTGGATTATATAGGGAAGAGCATCCCAGCCTCCAGCCTGGAGAAGTATAGGGTAGGGGGCAGAGTATGCCAACCAGGAAGGCCCTGTAACCAGTAAGGATTGAAGGATAGAGGAAGAACATGGCAGCCAGGCCCACTTTGATATGTTAAATAGGCACCTCAGCCATTTGTCCCAGGTTTGAAGTCTAACACCTGTGGAGCAGGCTGGTTCTATTAAAAGAGCAACACATTTTAAAAAGCCAACAAATGATAGAAAGATCAAACATGTGGTTCCTGTTAGGAAAGCAGGAAGGAAGGACGGAATAGTAGGGTGAGGTGTGGCGGAATGGACAAGGAATAAAGGAGGGAATCTGGAATACTAAATCCCATTTTCAAGATCCCCCTTGCGGAATGGACAAGGAATAAAGGAGGGAATCTGGAATACTAAATCCCATTTTCAAGATCCCCCTTGCCATGCCGATATCATACAAATGAAAGAAGGCTCCTACAGACACACATGTGCCTGCAAGAGGATGCCTTCTGACCCAACTCTGGGCAAGGCGCTGGTTCTGAAGAACAGCCTGGAATGTGTAGCAGAGCTTGATCTGTGCCCTTTCTGTTGGTAACATTTAACAAGGACTTCAGTAAGCTACAGGACCCACTCTTCTCTCCACAGGAGGGATCATACAAATTAAACCCTCACTGCAGGGCACAAGCATAAAAGCCTTTACTGTGGGTAATGTATTTACCAATCCCGGTTGCCAGAAAGCAGAGGCCTCCAGAATGGTTACTATGGTGAGGGAGGAAGCCTGCCACTCACCTGCTGGGTGGTATCTCCTGCTTGTGAATAGGTTCACACCAGCACATTCTCAAAAGGATCTATTGTATAGACTCTAATATATGAAATCCTAGCCTAAAAGTGTACACACCCCCAATAGCTTGCTGGGAAAGTGGTGTCAGCTTCTAGACCTTTGAGATAAGAAGTAAAAAGGACTCCATAATCACACCTATACCTTGACCTCAAGACTATGGCTTTAACACCAAATTCTAAGCACTAAGCTGCTGGAACTCAGCATTATTTTCATCAAGATTACTTTGCCACAGATGTATTGTTTTTTTCTTCAAGTGTGAGGTGGCAGGTGTCCAGATGAAACTGTGGACTAGAAGCTGCTTCCACTGTTAGAGTCGGCACTGAAACCAGAAGCTTCACTCCGATATCGGGTCACACAGAAACAGTTTATTTTATGCGTGCACATGGATCAATCAGTCAAGCTTGGGACTGAAGACCCCGAAGCTCAAGCTCGCAGGCTTGTTATAGGGCAGTTTCGCATGGGTTGGGGAGTGGGGTCACTTGGAGTTCAGCCATCCGGCTTGGCTCACATGGATTGGGGAGTGAGGGTTGATTGGAGTTCAGCCACAAGCAGCTTGTTCTTCCAAGAGCTGCGAGCTAGCTTTACAACGTGGAAGCCTTCTGTACGAGCTAAGCAGGAATATTTTTCCACTAAGCAGAAATACATTTCTCTACTGGGATAGAGCCTAAAATGGAGCCTTTACATTCCCTCCTCTCCTTGTACTGACCTTTAATCCTAAAGGTCGGTCTCTGGTATAGGCTGATATCTTTGTCTCAGGACCATCATTTTAACCCCATCTACTTGGGACCGAACAAAGCCTGAAATCCGATTCAGGACACATGGTCCAATCATTAGTACTAGGAGCAGGACAATCAGGGGCCCCGTGAGGGCTGAGAGCAGGGCGGTCATCCAGGGTGATTTTTCATACCATTCCTCAAACCAGCTCTGGGAGCCGCGTATGGACCTTTCCCTTGCATCTAGTCTCTCTCTGAGTTTTGTCATGGATTCCCTTACCACCCCTGTGTGGTCAGTATAGAAACAACAGTTTTCTTTTAGGGCGGCACAAAGTCCTCCTTCTTTTAAAAATAGTAAGTCTAGGCCGCGTCTGTTCTGCAAGACTACCTCTGACAGGGAGGTTAAGGACCTTTCCAGAGCAGTTATGGATGTTTCTATTGCCCTTAGATCTTGCTGTATTGCGGCTTCTAAAATCCCTAGCTGTCTAGGGCCCTCAATCAAAGCTGTAGTTCCAGTCCCGACCCCCGCCAATATACCTGCTCCTAATAGAACAGCCAGGGTGACACTGACAGGTTCTCGTGTGAACCGAGTTCTGCCCAGAAAATGTCCTTCAAATTCTTCTGTTGAATAATAAACTAACCTTGGGTAAATCCGGACTAACACACAAAAATCCTTAGATTGGCTAAAGCTAGCAATTGAGACACACGGTGTGATCCCAGTATTGCATGCCCAGTATAAACCTGATGAGGGGATTATGTACTGGGATGTGTCAGAAGAGGACACACTCACTGTACGTGCACAGAGCTTGCTTCCCAGCACTTGGGAGTGTCCTAGGCATGTTCCTAAACCAGTCACTTCAGGTAAGGTTAGCATATGCTTTGTTCCCCAGTCGCAGCTCTTGGAGGTGTTATAGGTGAAACTCCCATTAACAGCTATCCCTTCATAGTATGGGGGGCTTGCTTGGAGGCAAATCCAGCAGGATTCAGTAAGGTTGGGCTGAGTAGAGTTGAGGGCTTGGTATCCCCCTTCGATTAGGTCTATCAACCGTTTTCCTGACCCTGGGAGAGTGGGATTCGTGACAGCCGGTGTGGTCAGCGGGAGGATGGAGGGGTTCTGGCGGGTTGAGTTAGATGGGGGTATTTGCCTTGGGGGTACCCGTTTATTATTTGTTTTAGGAGGAGGAGCTTTCTGGTCCTGTAATACTTTATTAGGGCCTATCGGCTGAGGGTTGGCGTTTATTATTAACTTGATTTTGAATAGGACTCCTGGATCATAGGCCATCTGGTGATACACCCTCAGGCCCCACAGTCTACCTTTTATCCAATCCCTTGATGCTTTTCCTGCCTGGGTGAAAGTGATGTTCAAGGGGTTGCAGGCAAACTCTGTACAAGGTCCCGACCCGTACCATAGGGTCGTGACTGTCCTAGGTGTGCTCCGGCAGTAATCTTGAGAGAGTGGGGGTTCATTCCCACCTGTCTCCCTCTTTACCTGGATCAGATCCCAGGATGAGCTCGGCTTCCACCAAGCGTCTCCTGTAGTTTCACATCCCCATGACTTACAATAGTAACTTTCATGCTGCCCACAAGAGCGCGCTAGCGACCTGCTTCTCCCGTCCCTCGGACACACATAAAACGGTCTCTTTGTCAGGGCCGCCCGGGCCCTCGGGTCTCGGCACCCTGCCGGGTAACGCGAACAGGGGCAGCGTCCACTTTGGGTGCACACTTCTGGTTCACCTGGGTTTGCCGGGTCAGTGGTTGGGATGTCAAAGTCTTCTGCTCCTGCCAGCATGTGGCAGAGGTCGGGTTCCAGGGCAGGCCACCAAGTCCAAAGAGGGTGCCTACCGGTTTTCTCCCAAACCACATCCCCTGCCCCCGACAGTACTTGCCATGTTTGGCTCACAGGTTGGTGCGGATTAGTTCGGCTGATTTCCACATCGGATCCGAAGCTTGAGGGGATTGTCAGTCCGTTCCACAGTCCAGTCCAAATCCACATCTGGAGCAGGCGCGGGCTTAAGGTGGGAGCCATGAATCCACGCAGCAACTCCGTCAACTTTAACTGCCGTCGGGGTGGTCAACAGGACTTGATAGGGACCCTTCCACCGAGGTTCTAGGGTCTGATGCTGGTGCCGGCGGACGTACACGAAGTCCCCTACATGGAACCGGTGGGCAGGACCATCTCCACTGGGCTGGTACGCAGCAGACAACTGTTTCCACAGGGTGTGCTGGACCACCGCCAAGGCTCGCAGTCTGTCAGATAGGAAGGAAGGCATGATTTCCCCTTTCTGGAAAGCTAGGTCCTTAACTGGGGGAGCACAACCAAAGAGTAGTTCAAAAGGGGTAAGGCCCTTAAGGGAAGGGGTATTCCTAGCTCTAAAGAGGGCATACGGTAGGAGCATCGTCCAATCTCTAGAGCCAGTCTCCATGGTCAATTTTGTTAAGGTCTCCTTAATGGTTCTGTTGGTTCTTTCTACCTGTCCAGAACTTTGGGGTCTGTATGAACAATGCAGCTTCCAATCGATCCCCAATATTTTTGCCAGTCCCTGACTTACCTGAGCCACGAATGCTGGGCCATTATCTGACCCAATTACCTGAGGCAGTCCAAATCTTGGGAAGATTTCTTCCAGGATTTTCTTAGCGACTATCGCTGCAGTCTCCTTTTTGGTGGGGTAGGCTTCTACCCATCCTGTAAAGGTGTCTACAAACACTAGTAAATACTTTAGGCCATATTTAGCCGGCTGTATTTCAGTGAAATCTATTTCCCAATGTTGGCCAGGCCGACTTCCTCGTAGCCTTTTTCCAGGAGCCAACCGACTAGGGTAGGCATTAACCTGTTGGCAGGCTTGGCAGTCCGCTATCACTTTCTCCGCCATCCGCTTCCTTTCAGACGGGGAGTGAGTTTTATTTTCTTCAGTGAGTTGAACTAACTTTCGGCTACCCAGATGGGTCAGCTTGTGGATTCGCTCCAGCGTGTCCTTCAGGGATTCGGGGGACGAGGGTTCTTCAGAGACCGGGCTTTCAGGGGGTGATAGGTGGACTACCAGGTGCCTGGTGCCTCGGAGAGCTGCTTCCCTTGCTTCCTGGTCAGCCCTCCGGTTTCCGACCGCAATTGGGGAGTCACCTTTCTGGTGCCCTGGGCAGTGCACGATGGCCAGTGCGCGAGGCAGCATGACAGCGTCTAATAATGCCTTGATTTCTTGTTTATTTTTAATTTCTTTTCCGGCTGAAGTTAACAGTCCCCTCTCCCTGTATATGGCCCCATGCACATGCGCGGTTGCAAATGCGTACCGGCTGTCTGTGTAGATGGTAGCCCGTTTTCCGGCTGCCATGGTAAGTGCTCGGGTGAGTGCAATCAATTCGGCTTTTTGAGCCGAGGTTCCCTCTGGGAGGCTGCTAGACCAGATGACCTTATTTTTGTCCACTACTGCCGCTCCCGCTCTCCGCTGGCCCTCATTTAGGAAACTGCTGCCATCTGTATACCATATCAGGTCAGGGTTGGCCAGCGGTTGGTCCATTAAATCTGTCCGGACCCCGGTTTCTTCCGCCAGAATGGCACCACAGTCATGAACCGGCACTCCCTCCTCTCCTTGTTCAGCAATTGGGAGGAGCATGGCAGGGTTTAAGATAGCTGGGGGCCCAAAGGTGATGCGGTCCCGGTCCAGCAGAGTTACCTGATAATAAGTGGCCCGAGCATTGCTAAGCCATCGGTCAGGCGGCTGGCGGACAATGCTCTCCAATGCATGGGGAGCTATAACAGTCAGATGCTGTCCCAAAGTTAATTTGTCCGCGTCCCGCACCAGCATGGCTGCCGCGGCCACCGCCCTTAGGCAGATTGGCCATCCCCTGGCCACAGGATCTAGCCGCTTGGATAGGTAAGCGGTTGGTCTTTTCCACAGACCGAGGGCTTGTACTAGGACGCCGACCGCCACCCCACCCTTTTCATGCAAGTACAAAGTGAATGGCTTCCTCACATCCGGGAGAGCGAGTGCTGGAGCGGATAAGAGCGCCCTCTTTAACTTTTCGAATGCAGCCTGGTGTTCTTCCTGCCAGACAAAGGGGGTCTTTTCTTTTAACAAGGGAAGAAAAGGCTCTGTGATGGCAGCAAACCCTGGAATCCAGAGCCGACAGAACCCAGCTGCACCCAGGAATTCACGTAACCGCCGGCGGTCCGTTGGAGCAGGTATGCTGGCCACGGTTCGCTTACGAGCATCGGTGAGCCACCTCCTCCCTCCCTCCAAGGAGTAACCGAGGAAGATGACTTTGTTTTGGCAGATCTGCGCCTTCTTGGCGGACGCCCTGTACCCCAGGCTGGCCAGGGTATCCAGAAGTTTCTCAGTCCCTTGTTTGCAAGCGTCCCGAGTCTCAGCTGCCAGGAGTAGATCATCTACATACTGGAGGAGGGTGACATCAGGGGTGGTCTCTCGATACTCCCGAAGGTCTCGGTGTAGAGCCTCATCAAAGATAGTTGGAGAGTTCTTAAATCCTTGCGGAAGTCTGGTCCATGTCAGTTGCCCTGTCCCCCCTCCCTCAGGGTCTGACCATTCAAAGGCAAAGAGCTTTTGAGAATCAGGGTGGAGGGGGAGGCAAAAAAAGGCATCCTTTAAATCCAGAACAGTATACCAGTTGCGCCCTGGAGGTAAGGTACTCAAGAAATTATGAGGATTGGGCACTGTAGAGTGAATGTCCATTACCCGGGAGTTTACTTCTCTCAGGTCCTGGACTGGTCTGTAGTCATCTGTTCCTGGCTTCCTTACCAGCAGGAGCGGAGTATTCCACTCTGATTGACATGGTTTCAGTATGCCCAGTTCCAGAAACCTCTTGATGTGGGGTTTTATGCCTTCTCGGGCTTCTCGACTAAGCGGGTATTGTCTTACTCGCACGGGTACCGCGGTGGGTTTGAGGGTGACCACCACCGGGGGTTGCTCCTTAGCCAGTCCGAGGCCCCCCGTCTCTGCCCACGCATTAGGGAACCTATGAATCCACTCCTCGTTGTACGGTGAAACAGTGGCTACAGAGGCTTTTGCCACTGCTCCATACAGACGGTATTCCTCAGCAGCTGGAAGTTCTAGCATGAGGAGATGGAGGTCCCCTACTTTCGGGTGGGCAAATTTTAATTCTGGGCCCCGAGAGGTAAAGGAGATCTGAGCTCCCAGTTTTGTCAGGAGGTCTCTACCTAATAGGGGTGCCGGACAGTCAGGTAAGACCAGAAAAGAATGCTGCACAGTACCTTTTCCCAAGTTGACTGTTCTCTGGGTGGTCCAGGGTCTCTCTCTGCTTCCATTTGCTCCTTGGACCAGTGACTTTCGGGTAGACAGAGGGCCTAGTGGATGCTTGATGGCTGAATAGACTGCCCCCGTGTCCACCTCAAAGTCCACTGGGGTCCCCTCCACTTCAAACATTACCCGGAGTTCGGGGAGGGGGTCCGAACCCTGACTCCCTCAGTCCCCAAGGGCGAGGACCTGCCGGCCCCGCCCTTTCTGCTTCTTCGGGCATTCTCTGATCCAATGACCCTCCTCTTTGCAGTAGGCGCATTGATTTGGTCCCAAAGGAGGACGGCCTCCCCGACCTCCTCCTCCTCGCCCCCGCGGCCCCGGCCCGTCTCTTACCGCGGCTGCAAGAATCCGTGTTAGATCCCGGTTTTGGCGTTTCCGCTGCTCTTTTTCTTTTTCCTCTCTTTGTTTTTCTAACCGAGCCTCTTTTTCTTCCGCGGTCTCCCGCTTATAATAGACTTTTTCTGCCTCTTTAACCAGGTCCCTCAGGCTCATCCCTTGTAACCCCTCCAATCTTTGCAGCTTCCGCCGTATATCTGTGGCAGACTGCCCTATAAAGGCCATGCTCACTGCCCCCCTCAATTCCTCTGACTGTGGGTCAAAGGGTGTATACCTTCTATATGCTTCCATGAGTCTCTCAAGAAAGGCAGAGGGGGTCTCTTCAGACCCTTGAAGAACCTCGCCTACCTTAGCCAAATTAGTGGGCCTTCTGGCCGCTGCACAGAGACCTGCCATTAGAGTCTGGCGATAGAGGGACAGATGCTCCCTACCTTCCGGAGTGTTCGGATTCCACGTTGGGCGCCGCAGGGGAAAGTGCTCATCAATGAGATTGGGGAGCTGAGTTGGCCGCCCGTCCGGTCCAGGGACCAACTTCCTAGCTTCCAGGAGGATGCGTTCCCTTTCTTCTGTGGTGAAAAGGACCCCCAGAAGTTGCTGGCAATCGTCCCACGTAGGCTGGTGGGAAAACATGATGGACTCTAGGAGTCCAGTTAGGCGGGAGGGGTCTTCAGAAAAGGGTGGGTTATTATTCTTCCAGTTATATAAATCTGAGGAAGAAAATGGCCAGTATTGGATGGAGGGCAGGCATGTCTCCTCCAGCCCCATCATCAATAGTTCCCCCAACGGGCCGTAGGGGCAGTGTGACTGCCGGTGGGGCCTCATCATGAGGGCGTGCCCTTCTCTGGTGGGTGCCCTGTGTGGGGCCCGAAGGGGAGACTGTGACCGGTCCGGATCCTGCCCCCGCTGGTGGCGGCGGCGGCGGCGATCTGTAAGGTGGTGGGGGGTCTAGGTCAAGAGAAATGAGATCAGCCTGAGACTCTGGCAGGGGTGCAGGTGTCGGGATCAATGGGGGAGGGGAAGATTTAGGCGAATCAGAGGTTTTGGTTAGAAGGAGAGAGGTATGATCAGGAGTAGGTGGTGCAGACGGGCCGACCTGAATGACCGGACCCACTTAGGCGGGTCCACCACCAAATCTTCCCAAATCCAAATATAGGCTTGTTGGTCCGGATGCCCATGTGAACCTGGAATGAAGATTTTTTGTTTAACTGCCCTAATAAGGTTCAGATTGAAAGTGCCATCAGCGGGCCACCCCACACCAAAGGTGGGCCATTCAGATGAGCAGAAAGTCTGCCACTTCCCTTTTTTCACTCGAACTGCCAGGTTCGATGCATGAGCCGTCACTTCTGACCAATGAGAGAGAGTGAGAGAAAGTGGTGTAGAGGCAGTTTGTCCCATACCGAACAGATAGAGTAAGACACCGAAGGACACAAACGAAATCACAACACACAGAGACAGGACAAGCCGGCAAATTGGTACAGAAAACGAAACCAAAAGAGTATCTAGCGGCCCGGGCCTTCTAAAAAATCTCCTAGGCAGGAGGGTGTCCGAAGGGGTCCCTCTTACAGGATCCCCACACTCTAGAGCGTCCTCCAGAGTTGCAGCCTGTGGGTTCCGGACACGTCTGTCCCCCACCGTCCAGGAGTCCTCACGGGCAGCCTGGACAGCTGCTCACCCTCCCAAGCCGACTCACCACCAGACGTGAAGACAATCTCGGTGGGACCTCCAATGTTAGAGTCGGCGCTGAAACCAGAAGCTTCACTCCGATATCGGGTCACACAGAAACAGTTTATTTTATACGTGCGCACGGGTCAATCAGTCAAGCTTAGGACTGAAGACCCCGAAGCTCAAGCTCGCAGGCTTGTTATAGGGCAGTTTCGCATGGGTTGGGGAGTGGGGTCGCTCAGAGTTCAGCCATCCGGCTGGCTCACATGGATTGGGGAGTTGAGGGTCGCTCGGAGTTCAGCCATCCGGCTGGCTCACATGGCTTGGGGAGTGAGGGTCGCTCAGAGTTCAGCCATCCGGCTGGCTCACATGGATTGGGGAGTGAGGGTCTCTCGGAGTTCAGCCATCCGGCTTGTTTTTCCAAGAGCTGTGAGCTAGCTTTACAACGTGGAAGCCTTCTGTACGAGCTAAGCAGGAATATTTTTCCACTAAGCAGAAATACATTTCTCTACTGGGATAGAGCCTAAAATGGAGCCTTTACACCACATGACCTGATTATGACATGACCACTACAAGAGATGGTTGAGGTTTTATTGTAGATATGAGGAGGAAAAACAGCCAGAGGCATCTGGAAGAGTCCAGATCAGGGAGAGAAAGTAGTAGATTGAACTTGGTCGTGAGAAGAGGCAGGGAGAGGTGGTGGGGGAGTGAGCGATAAAGACAAAGAGAATGTGGGAAGAGACCAAGAGAAGGGGCAAAAGAGAGGGGCCCAAGAGAGGAAGACAAAAAGAGAGGTGGAAGCATGGCCATAAACAGTAGGGTTATAGGAGAATAAGAGGCTAGGAAACTGGGGGGGGGGGGGCGCTACGAGCTGGAGAAGTTTAAGGTAGGGGGCAGGGCGAGAGGAACTGAGAAGAACCACAGGTAATTGTGATGTTGAAAGAGCCTGGAGGACAGCATGCTCTTTGGTGTGCTAATAGACACCACAGATGGTCATTTGTCCCTCTGACAGTGGTAGGAAATGGCTCCTGTGGTCGAGGGGAACTGGTATCAGAATATAGGGACTGGAGTGTCCTTCAGACCTGACACCGATAAAGAATTAGAATTAAAAAAAATGATTATTCAAAAGTGAGGAAAGATTTCAGAAACTCACAAAGGTAATGAATAACAGGATACCTGTATAGCATGGAGGAAAAGAAGGGAGACAGCAAGAAAAGAAGCCAGACACAGCTCCTGGCCTGTGGCTTCCCCAGAGGGGAAGAGAAGCAAGGGTTCCTTCAAAAGGAGAAGGTGGAAAGAGATAGGATGCTACCCTCAGCGCAAGCCTGCAGCACGTGCAAACCCCCAAATTAATTGCTGAACTTGGTGAGACATGGATTGTCCACTGTCAGCAGTGGGGAAGAATCCCATTGTATCACACTGTTTGAATTGATGGGCAGCATCCAGGAACCATCTTAAGAGAGAACTTACTGTTTCTGATACCTGATCAAACTTCACACCAAAATTAGAGTAAAGATGGTCACTACATATTAATGAAGGGAATTCATTCAAGAAGGGATTCTTCAAGAAGATACAGCAGTTATAAGCATACTCACCAAACGTTGGGATTCCCAAATCATAAAACCAACACTTCTAGACATGAAAGGTCAGACAGGTCCTGATACAACATTAGCAGGTCCTCATTTCCCCACTCCTATCTTTAGATATACAGTTCAAACTAATTCAGCAAACTGCAGTCAGCCAAGTGTGGCAGCATGTGCTTATAACCCTAGCACTTGTAGGGTGGAGGCAGGGAGACCAGAAGTTCAAGTCCATCTCAGCCACATAGTGATTTGTGGGCAATGTGAAACTCTTTATCAACAACAACAACAACAACAAAAGAGCAAGATCTCAAGTAACCTTATGAGGTAGCTGAGGGTCTTGGAAAGACAAACACAAGCCAAGGTCTAAAGCAGCAGGCAGCAAAACAAATAAAGCTTGAGGCAGGAATGAAAGAAGGTCACTAAAAGAACAGTGCACTGATTCAACCAGACCAAAAAAGATAAACTAAGTGAATAAACCCCTACGCAAAGAAACTGCAAGAAAGGGGAAAGATCCTAATTAATAAAGTTGGACACAAAAGGTGAGGCAGATGCTGTGGAAAATCAATATGGAATAAATGGATAACTTACATTCCAAAATACTGGAAAATCTAGGGGAAATCTAGGATGGATTTCTAGACATCTATGACCCACGGCTGTTAAATGAAGAGGATATAAGTAAATTAAACAGACTTGGAACAAGCAATAAGACTGGAGCAACAACAAATGTGTCCCCACAAAGAAAAGCCCAGGACTGGAGAAACTCACTAATGATTGAAGGAGCACTGACATCAGTGCTCTTCACGCTGTTCCACAAATGGGAAGGGAAGGCACGTTGCCAGGTTCATTCCACACAGCCAGACTATCCTGATACCCAAGTAGCTAATAAAACAAGAGAAACCCACTACAGGCCACCTTCCACAATGAACATACCTGAAAAAAGTCTTAAAATGTTAGCATATTTTATTCAACAAAACATCAAGAAGCATATACATCACGTCCAAACTGGTCATCTTGGAGATGCAAGACTAGTTCAATATATACAAATCCATAAATATATTACAACACATATATGGACTTAAGTAGAGATATCATACAATTTTTTCAATAGATGCAAAAAAAAAAAAAAAAGAGGCCATTGATGATGTTCAACATTCCTTCCTGGTAAAAAGCCCTGAAGAAATTAAATGAGAAGAAATGTTTTCAACATCATAAAGGCTACATACAACAAACCAGGAGTCAACATTATACAAAAATAAAGCATTCCCTCTAAAATTCGGAATGATAAGGGTGCCCACTCCCACCACTCTTATCCAATATAGAGCTTGAAGCCTCAGTTAGAGCAGTAAGATGAAGGAAGGAAATAAAAGGGGCCGAAGGAGGAAGGGAGGCAAGCAAAGCATCTGTGTTTGCAGAAGCATCATGATCCCATACTTAATAACTCCACAAGAAAACTCTAAGTCTGATACGCATTTTCAACACGGGAGAACATATAAAAATCATATACAAAAAGTAGCTTTTCTATGTATCAGCAATGAATTTGCTGATAAAGAAATTGGGGTGGGGAAATTTCATTCACAATAGCTGCAAGAAAAAGAAAACAAAACAAAACAAAACAAAAACAGGAGATGAAAGACCACTATGATGAAAATTTTATGATATTAGAGAAAAAATATAGAAGACACTAGAGGGAAAGACTTCCCATGCTCAAGGATTGACATAGTTAATATAATAAAAATGACTATATTACTGAAAAAGATCTACAGATTCAACACAAACTGTGATGATATTTTGTGTATGCTCTAACAAATAAAGCTCATCTGAAGAACAGAGGGCAGAGCCAGCCACAGGGTTAGCCATAGAGGTCGGGCAGTGGTTGCACACACCTTTAATCCTAGCACCAGGGAGGCAGAGGCAGATGGATCTCTGCAAGTTCAAGGCCACCCTGGACTACATGAGATAAATCCAGTCTAAAAGAGAAACTTGGGAGTTATGCACCTTTAATCCCAGCACTAGGAAGGTTGAGACAGGAAGTAATATGGCTGGGCAGAGAAAAGAATTTAAGGCAAGAGGAGACAGGAGTTCTCCCCTTTAGGCTAAGGACTCAGGAGCATTCAGTCTGAGGATTCATTGATATAGGATCTTCCCCTTTCAGCTGAGGAGTTGGAGAAGTGAGAAGTGGGTTGTGGCTTGTTTCCTCTGATCTTTCAGCATTTACCCCAATATCTGGCTCTGGATTTCTATTAAGATCAAAATTCTAACTACATTCTTCACAGTAATAGAAGAAAAAAAAGTCGGGCTGGGGAGATGGCTCAGCAGTTAAGAGCACTGGTTGCTTTTCCAGAGGACCAGGGTTCGATTCCCAGAACCCATATGGCAGCTCACAAATACCTGTAACTCCAGCCCTAGGGGACGGAACACTCTCTTCCACAGGCACCAGGCACACATGTGGTACACATACATATACACAGGTGAAATATTCATATGCATAAAATAATAAAATATTTTTTAAAAAAAAGTCCTGAAATTCATATGGAAGCACAGAAGATGCAAAATAGTTAAAACAGTCTGATCAGAAAAAGCATGCTGGGGGTGTCACGCCTTATCTCAGAGTGTACTACAGGGTCATAGTAACAAAAACAGCACAATGCTGGCACAAAAACAGACATTTAGACCAATGGAATAACAGAGGACCCAAAAGTAAGTCCAGAAAGCTACAGCCATCTAGTTTTGGACAAAGGTGTCAAAAACATACATAGAAAAAAAGATAGTCTCTTATTGGTGAAATTATTAAGGCCACTCCACATAGTTAAAAGGGAAGTTTATTTTGTGGGGTAACTTACAAATGAAGGGGTAGGTTGCAGGGTCTGGGAAAGGTATAGCACAGTCCGGCGGTGTTCTCTGGAGAACTCTGCTCGGTCTACTTCCAGCGTCCAGCGTCCTGAACCAAGAGAGCCACCTCCTCCTGCTCCTCGGTCTTCTGCTCCCTCCTCTGCCCCGCCTTGTGGGCGTGACCATTACTGAAGCCTCAATGGGGGTTGGAACTTCCAGGCCAACGCTGGGATGGCTCCCCACTACAGTCTCTTCAACAAATGGTGCGAGGAAACTGATGTCCATCTATGGGAGAATCAAATTAGATGTTTACCTCCAACACGGTCAAAAATCAATTAAAAATGGAGCTAAGACCAGAACCTTTGAAACACTAGAGGAAAACACTAGATAGATAGATAGATAGATAGATAGATAGATAGATAGATAGATAGATAGATAAGGACCTTCTGAAAAGGCTTCCAATAGCACAGCAAACTACCCCAAAAATTAACAAATGAGATCACAGAGTGAAGAAACAGAATATGAAAAAGGAATTTACTAACTGTGCATCAGACAAGAGATTAATCTCTAGAATATAAGAAGTGGATTGATGGGGCTGGAGAGGTGGCTCAGAGGTTAAGAGCACCGACTGCTCTTCCAGAGGTCCTGAGTTCAATTCCCAGCACCCACATGGTGGCTTACAACCATCTGTAATGAGATCTGGCTCCCTCTTCTGTATACATAATAAATAATTTTTTTAAAAAAAGAAGTGGATTGATTAAATACCAGAAAAGCATAAAGCATACAATCTGATCAATAAATGGGGCTGATGAATGGAATAGACATTTCTCCAAAGAAAATAATGTAAGCAGCCAATAAACATTTAAAAACTTGTTGAACATCCTTAGACACCAGAGAAATGCAAATTAAATCAATTTTGCGGTTTTATCTCATCCCCGTAAGAATGGCTACCAACAAGACAACAAAGGACAGCAAGTGCTGATGAGATTGTGGGAAAAGAGACACTTATACACTGCGGGTAGGGAGTGTAAACCAGTGCAGACACTATGAAAGTCAGTGGGAGGTTCCTCGAAAAACCGAAATAAGTAAATAAGTGCCATATGACCCAACTATACCATTCCTGTGTATATGTCCCAGAGTCAACATGACCAGAGACACTTGCACATCCTGTTTTATGGATGCACTATTCATGAAAGCTAAGAAATGAAATCAGTCTAGACATCTATCAACAGATATGCAGACTCCAGCTTTGTGTGTGTGTGTGTATGTGTGAGAGGGGGGGCAGGGGGGCTGTAGAATGGAGACAGTGAGAGGAGAAAAGAGCATAAAGCAAGGTGAAGAAGAGAGAGCAATACAACACATATGACATGGATGCAGCAGGGAGGTGTGCTGGCGAGTTTTATGTCGACTTGACACAAGCAAGAGTCGTTTCTGAAAGGGGAACCTCAATCGAGGAAATGCGCCCACCAAACTGGCCTGATAGACTTGCATGGCTGATGGTTGATGTGGAAGGCCCAGCTCACTGTGAGAAGTGCAACCCTTAGTTGTTTCTTAGAGCCATTTAAAAAAAAAAAACCAAGCAGACTGAGCAAGCCGCTCCAAAGCACCCCTCCACAGCTCTTGCATCAGCTCCTGCCTCCAGAATCCAGCCCTGTTTGAGTTCCTGTCCTGACTTCCTTCAATGGTGGCCTATGATGTGGAGGTGCAAGATGAAAGAAACCCTGTCTTCTCCAAGTTGCTTTTAGTCATGATGTTTTAGCACAGCAAGAGAAAAGTGACTAAGGCATGAGGACTGTTTGGGAGTGTACAGAAGGTGGGAGGGCACCGAGGAATGGGGATGAAGAAGAACAAAATATAATTTCATACAGGTATGAAAATGCCATAATAACACCTATTATTTTGTACTAAAAATGGGAAGGAATGGGTGGCAGAAACGAGCTCCATTGATTGGACCTTTACAGACTGCAGGGCTTCTGTGCTAAGTACTGGCAGCCCCCACACAAATAGCAGCATTGCTGTAGTGCACTTATTCATACTGAGCACTTACTAAGTACTTTGCACAGGTGATCCTTTTTACTCATCATAATAATTGTATAGAGTACCTTTATCCCTAATGCAATGATAGAAAGGCTGGGGGGTAAGGGTTAAACCCACTTGCCCAGCCAAACCACAGCATTTAAAGTGTGCACTTCCTTTTTATGCCACTAAGATACAAAAGATGCTGCCAACCAAACTGTGGTGCAGAGTTACAAGAAAGATATTTGCTGCGAACAGATGCAGGCCTCAGACTCTGAACTGCAGCAGTGAGTAATAGAAAGCTCTGTAGCTTCCATCAACTGGGCGTTCCTGTTGTATAATATTATTTTAACTAGGCAAAGATGTGTTACATTTGTTTATGCTGTGGAATATTACTTTAACTGTGTAAAGGTGTGTTACATTTGTTCATGCTGTATTTGTTTAATGATGTAAGGTTGTGTTACACTTGTTTATGCTGTATTTGTTTAATTATGTAAAGATGTGTTGCATTTGTTTCACCTTGCCTGCCTAAGGCACCTGATTGGTCTAATAAAGAGATGAACGGCCAATAGCTAGGCAGGGCTGGTGGGAAGTGAGAATAAATAGGCAGAGAAATCTAGGTTTGAGAGAAACAAGAGAAGAATGAGGGGGAAAAGGAGGAAGAGAGAAGAAGGGAGATGCTGGGGAGGGGGGAACCATGCAACTGCTAGGCAGCAGGCACAGAGTAAGACACACAGAAAGAAAGGCAAAAAGCCCTGAGGCACAAATGTAGATGAAGAGAAACAGAAAAAGTTAAAAGAGCTAGACAGAAATGAGCCTAAGCTAGGGCAAGCATTCAAAACTAATAGTAAGTCTGCATCATGATTCTGTAGCTGGTTGGTGGCCCGAAAGAAAAAGCCTGGTATACATTTCCATAGTCATTATCAAACTTCTTTCATAGAAAAATTTATATGCAATATAAAGCAAGCATAGTTATCCCCATTTTCAGCTGAGGAAATGGGAACAGAGTAGAAAAGCCATTTGCCCAAAGCCACAAACCTAGCATGCATGTATAACAAAAACACAACTCAGCTCATAATGCAGAATTTTCTGTATCAGCAGCCTCTCCTCACCTGAACAAAGATGGAGGGTGAACAGGACATCTCTATCACACACCCACCAATAACTTTATGGTGCGGACCTCTGGTTCTGAGTACAATGCTGCCCCAGTTCAACTTAATTTATGTAACATTTATAGAACACATAATGTGAGTTTGCAAAGGAGACACAGTTGTTTTAACTTCATGTGAAAATGCTCAAACATTTAGAGAATTGAGGAATAAGGCAAGGAGCCCTTATTTCTGCTCCCCCTTGGGGTACCAACGCTAACCTGTGGTTGTATTTGTGTTTATAATCTAGAAGAGCATGATCTGCAGGGGTCATGACACTTCTGATTGAAGATTTCAACACATCTTCTAATAACAGACTGTCTTTTATAGAACCATCATACCCAAGCCTGCCAGCTGAGCTGCAGCCCTTAACTATCAGACAATGTTGTGAAGCTCATTTACATCTGTCTTTGAAATCCACACTCAGTCTAACTTCCATTAAAGCCATCTTGGTCTACATAGTGAGTTCCCAGCCAGCCAGAGCTACAACGTGAGACTTCGTTTCAAGAAAAAGAAAGTTGGGTTTTGTTTAGTTTTTTTTAACAACAAAAATATATTCCCATGAAATAAGTTCTCCCTTTATTTTTCAACCTAATTTCTAGGAAACTGTTTTCATAAAGGTAAGCACTCCTCCTATTTACAAAATCTAACTTGCAAGCAGCCTTATTTTATTCTCATCAACCCTTGGACATAGAATTTTTTTTTAAAGCTTTATTTATTTATTATGTATACAGCATGCAGGCCAGAAAAGGGCACCAGATCTCATTACAGGTGGCTGTGAGCCACCACGTGGTTGCTGGGAATTGAACTCAGGACCTCTGGAAGAGCAGCCAGTGCTCTTAACTTCTGAGCCATCTCTCCAGCCCTGGACATATAATTTCTATGAGAAGGCAGGAAAGGGAGATTAATTCCCCCATGGCCATGTACCCTTTTACAAACAAGGCCATGTCCTTGTCCCAGGTGGCTAACTACAGCCCAGGCCTGGAACTAATAATCCTTGTCCAATAAGAAACAACCAGCAGCCCAGGTTCAGGGTCATATGGGGCCTGGAATTGGTCACCGGGTATAAGGGCAACAACTAGTGCCCAGATGTAAGCCCTCAGCCATTTCCTTGCCCTAGCTGATTCCCCTGGCTTCTGCCTTTTGTTTTCTTGTGACCTATGACTACAATCATCTTCCAAATACCTCAGCCAATTCTGTGTGAAGTGACCGTAGAGATCTTGATTTACACAAAAACTCCAGAGTGTGACATGAAGTCATAGTTTTATAATTGGTCTTTACTTGATTGGTCTACAACTGATTCTTTTTCATCGGGACTACCAGCCCACAATAATGACACGGAGACTTATTAATTACGAAAGCTCAGCCTTAGCTGAGGCTTGTCTCACTAGCTCTTATAACTTAAATTGGCCCATTTATTTTCATCTGCATTCTGTTGTATGGCTCCTTACCTCATCTCTCTGCACTGTTCATGCTGATTCCTCTGCATCTGGCTGGTGATTCCACCTTCTTCCCGGAGTTTCCTCTCTGCCCTAGAGTCCCACCTATACCCCTTGTCTGGCTATTGGTGGTTTAGCTTTTTTTTTTTTAAACAACAATCACAGCAATACACTTCCACACAGTGTACAAATAACCCACAACAGGGATTAGGGGGGAATTAGTGAGTTTCTTGACTCATCAGATCAAATTTTGGTGGTGGTCTCTCAGTCTATTTGTGCTGCTTAAGAAAACACCTGCCTGGAGTGGTGGTGCACACCTCTAACCCCAGCATTCAAGAGGCAGAGGCAGGTGGATCTCTGTGAGTTCAAGTCCAGCCTGGTCTATATGAGAGCCTCCTTCGCGAGTTGCCTTTTTCTCAACATGAACTACTTACAACATGGGGAGGGAAATGATGTCTAGTGGTACAATGGAGCAAACAGGGCCTGTCACGATGCTGGCATCTCTCCACCGGTCATGGCTGCCTGGAGCATGGAGTGAGTATTGAAAGGACACGAGTGACCTGGCCAAAACAAGAGCCATTCTAGTTAGGAACCCTGTCCAGGGGATAGGGAGAGAAGTGGGCATGTGGCATGTTGCTAAGCCTGGGAGCTAGCTCTTCAAAGACAAGCTATCTCTGTGCAGATGCAGTAAAGCTCAAAAGTCGTAAGTGGAAAGGCCTGCAGGCCTCCAGAAAGTGAGGTGAACAAGCAGAGCAGACAGTTATGCTGCTCCCTGGGGGCATGGGTAGGGGGTTATTTTGGCAGCAAGTATTAGAAAAGCCAACTGACCTAGTTTGGATGATATGGAAATGTGCTATTGTACTTAACAAGCCTTTGAGGGGTAGATGGAGCCAGGTGAGCAGGGTGAAGGCTCTAGTTCTGTTCCTCAGCCCTCTCTTGGATTTCCTTGCCTCTCCCCTCCCCTCCCCCACCACCCTGTGGATGGCACATCACAGCATCTTTATTACTTGCCAAGATCTGCCTTAGGAACCCAGCTCAAACTAGCAATAGCTGGGCTTCCCAGAGCTGGTCCAGAGACGAGCATACAACCCAACCTGGCCTGATCAGATGTCCAAGAATGCCTTTCTCTGGCTGTAATCAAGGAAGCTGACCCATCCCCACCCCCTACACTGTTAATTGCATTTGGGGCAGGAAGGAAGCATGAGTAGAAGGAAGGGGGGTAAATGCAGACCCCTCGCTGTAGCACATCTGGGTCACCCTGACTTTACAAGTCCCACAAAAGTCTCACAGCGTCATGACCACGATGTGGACAGGGCTGGGTTTCTTCTGAAGGCTCATGGGAGAATCAGTTTCCTTCCCCTCCCCTCCCCTCCCCTCCCCTCCCTTCCCCTTCCTTCCCTCTCTGGGTTCTGCAGTAGCCCGCAGCCCTCTCCTCCACACTCAAAGCCGGCAATGTCTCACCACTGTTTGTAGTCTTTACTACCCTCAGGAAAGGGTCTCTGCTTTTAAAAGCCATGCAAGGAGAGTGGGTCCACCCCAATAATGAATGGTCCATCTCAAATCTTTCAGTGGATCACAGACGCAGATTGCTTTTGTCAAGTATAGTAAGGTACTCACAGGTTTCTGGGATTAGGATTTAGCTTTGGGGAGTTTATTATTCTGCCTGCCATATGGCTTAAAGTTTGTTCAGGCCCAGACCGATACTTTGTGCTTCTATATTTACAAACAGTTGACAGAAGAAAAAAAAAAAGTCAAGAAAAAAGTAATTACACCAGAAGGAAAAGAAATAAGCTAAGTGGGTTCAGCACTGCGTTGCATTTGATAGCGGCTGCACAATGAGCTATTCAAAAGGCTCCACAGGTCGACTTCAGCCCAATGAAGGCACAGCAAATCCCATATTAAACTGTGCGAGCTCTGTGAAGCCACTGGAGACGGTGCAGTGTGAAGAAAAGGTCACAGGTGAGATTATATTTCTTATAACCCCAAGGATACAATAATAGCTTTTATGACAAGTAAGAAATGAAATAAAATGCCTGCTTCAGAAAAACTGTCAGATCAAGGAAATGTCTGGACTGGACAATGAGAAAATAAATAAATCTTCAGCCACCTCCTTAGTCCTTCAAACTCTAGGGATTGCCATTCACTAGCAAACCCAGCCATGGAAATGAACTTACTTAACAAAAGGAAACTGCCTGGGGATTAACCCAGAGGATTTGGCTACAATTAATAACTTTGCTCACTTAGCATGGTTACTCAATGGAGAGGGAAGGGCAAGGTGGGGGCAATCAAATGCAAGAAGTGGTAATGAAATCCGCCAGCCACATTTTTTCCTAGACAGCAGTGGGGGAGATGGGGAGATAAACACAAGGACTCAGCAGACCTGGGTAACAGCCTATGCTTGGATATCAACCAGTGTTAAGACCTTGGTCAAAGACATTCAGTCTTAGGTTAGGAACCATGTTTCTTAATCTGCTTTATGAGAGACTAAGTGTATTAACTTTATGTTTAAAATACATTAGAGAAAAAGTTCCTAATACTCCCACCCCTACAAACACATGCATAGATAGCTCTTACCATATTCCCAAGAGACAAATGTCTGGTGAGTGTTATAGCCCATTTTCTTCTCCCTGCTGTGCACAAGCATTTGTTCCTAAAGAGAGAGCTAGACTATTGTGTTCTTACAATAACATGCCTGTATTATGTTCAACAGTATAATTTGCTTTTTTCACTCCATGAAAATGACCATAGATAACTTCTAGAAAAATTCATATAAGTCTAATTCACCTAAGTTGAAATGGAATATATAATTATGCCAAATTATGCTTACATCAAAATATATCCTACTGATGGACATTCGATCATGTGTCAGCATCATTTTGCCACTAAAATAACTGCACAACCTGGGCAGTGGTAGAGCATGTCTTTAATCCCAGCACTTGGGAGGCAGAGGCTGGCAGATCTCTGAATTCAAAGCTAGCCTGTTCTACAGAGTAGGTTCCAGGACAGGCAGGGCTACATAGGGAAACCTTGTCTCAAAAAATCAAAATTAATAAATCAATGAACTGTGCAACAGTCATGAGTGAACAGATAAACGGTGCTGGTTGTGGCACGCTGTGCTGAGCTGGTGACTGCGTGGAAAGGTCACGGTCGTAACAGAACCCAGTGTTAGTTTTTAGAGCTTTATTAGGAGGGAAAGGGGGAGGGGAGAGAGGAGAGCCAGGCCTGGAGAGAAAGATGGCGGGGTGGGGGTAGAGGGGAGCAGAGCAGAGAGAGCATGGGGTCTGCATCCAGCTTTTAAGGCGCAGATTGTGTGACCATGCCGCGCATACATAGTTGCCAGTGCCCACTGATGGCATAAGATGCAAGACCCTGAACTGCACATGTGCAGGAGTGAGGGCAGAATTCCAACAATGAGGGCTCAACCCTATACAAAGGACCTACAGGTAACTAAGAAATGCTGACGGTAAGGGATTAGTCTTCTCCAGGGACGAACAAACCACACCAGTTATGCAAAACCAGCTTCAGCCCTGAAGACATATACACACAAGCAACATTACAAAGACTGATTACGTTAGGAATGGGGGGTACATAACAACAATTAAAGAGAAAAGAGGGTAGAAGACAGGGTTTGGAGGGTGGAAAGGGAAGAGAGGAAATGATCACACACTTTTTCCGTTGCAATAGATACATTCTCATTCCCAAGACAGCAATAACTGAGTGTGTATGAGAAGGGTCTGTTTTACCAAACTGCACTGCTTATGTATGTTGTTAGTCTTTAACTTTTGCCACTCAAGGAAAACATTAACTAATTTTGCATTTCTGAATGTTAGTAAGGCCATTTATCTAACTTGTTAATGAACTTTGTTATCTTAGAAACTGGACAAACCCGACCTTCATGAGAAAAAAGATGGAAGGGTTGAAACCAGCAAAACCTCTGTAGCTGTGACCAGCGTCTGAGCAAAGATTATGCTTTGGCCATTACATAATTACACCTTAGCTGTATGTTAGAAAAGACCCTTCCAGAACACTCTGAGGTTTTCTAATAAAAATCTGCTAACACGACCTACCATAGGAGCAGGGAAGGCTACTATCCAGTTCAGCATGCGCTGGGTTTGACATCTAGGCATTCCTAATCAGAAATGGTGGCCCTCTGACAGTGACTGTCCGAAACCTGGGTTGAAGAGCACTGTGGCTAATGATGGCTCAAGAGGGAGAGACACAGATGAGCACAGTGTGTCATGGACACAAGAGCACAGAGGAGCTATATCCCAGAATAACCTGATGCTTCTCCCAAACTCGAAGGGGGACAAGCGTGGCAGGTGGGGCTCCAAGGTGTTGGGGCTCTTTGATGTGAGGAGGGGAAATCCACCCCCCATGTTCCTCCTTCTCAGGAAGGGGACACAGGACCTTCTTTCTCATCCCCCTTCCCTTCCTCTCCAGGCCTCCCCTTCTCTGACCCTGTTTCATCTTATCCAAGATTCATCTGAATAAAAACAGTGTGGGAAACAGGGAGACGACAGAGGTTTCTACATCCTCTACCCACTAGAAAAGGTCAGACCACACAACTGGTAAGGGAGAGAGTAGTGACAGTTCACATTAGCAGAAAGAGAACTGTAGCAGAAATAACAGGCAAACGGATGCCGACTCACTTTGGAGAATTAGCATTTAAGCCAGAAAAATAAAAAACAGACATAAATACATAAACCTTAGCATGTCTGCATTGGCACTCTAGCTAGGATTGGCATCTATCTCTGCCCCTCTTCTCTCCAATGACACTCCCGCCTTCATCAGGACGTGGCCTGACCCCTAGTGGCAGAATTGCCTTCGGTGGCACAGGATGAGTTTCTTTGATCTATTGGCTTGGTGACTGAGGTGTGTACACGCTCACAGCAAAGAATGTGCCTACACTTTCAGAGCAGCTGCAAAAGGACGAGCTTCAGGGAAATGAACAGAAGAAAGGAAACACAAAGGACATAAGCTAGCCTTTGTCACAAGGCACCAAGGCTTTTTGCCTGAATCAGTTTTCCCCTGTGATCATAAACTCAGGTTCTAAAGCCTTGAGCTCTGTCTAAAAAGAAGCCAAGGATTGGAGAGACAGCTTAGCAGTTAAGAATGCTTCCTTCTCTTCCAGGGGACTAGGGGTCAGTTCCCAGCATCCACACTGAGTGGCTCAAAACTGCCTCATAACTACAGCTCCAGGGGATCCAACACCCTCTTCCAACCTCTTCAGGTTCACACACACACACACACACACACACACACACACACACACACACACACACGTGTGTGCCCTATGTACACAGAGAGACATACAAGCAGGCACATAAATGAAAAATAAAAATATGTCTTTAGAAAGGGTCAGACCTTGCTGCCAATGTAGTGTCACTACAGTCAAGGAAGTGTCTACATGCTCACAACCCAAAGCCCTCCCTGTCCCGGTTTTCATAAAATGGGATAAATCTTGAAACCAGAATGTGTTCACAGAACATGAGCCCGTGGCTGGTGCCATCTAAATGAACCAGGCAATTAGAAAACACAGTTCTCAATATTTCGGTCCCTACTCTATTTCATGAAGCATTAGGCAAGAGATGGAAAGGTATTGAAAGTGAGGCAAATGGTTCATACTGAGTCACACCTCAGTCTACTCAGAGTCTGCCTTCTGATCCCACCCTGCCCCAGTCAGAGGTGACTCAGGAACTGGGTGGACTGAGCTCCCCAGGAAAGAACTCCTGAAAGGAGTCAGCACTGGGTGTTCCAGGTTCCCCACTCCATACACATACACCCAAAATTGACCTGAAGTCCCAGATTTATTTCAAAAGCAGGGTGACTCCTGGTTTCTAAAGGGGGACAATACGGACAGTGATCTAGTCAAAGGAAACATGCAGAGGACGTTGTCAAGCCCACTCTGTCAGACATGCAGTTGTAATGTTCAGGATGGCTGTAAAGGGTTAACAAGACTGCAGCAGAATTCCGGAGTGCCCTGTGTGGATAAGCAGAAACCTGATAGAATTTCAAAGGTCATCTCTACAGGAGCTGGATAATGAACCCATTGGAGGTCTGCCGCAGGCCTAGGGCAGAACCAGAGTTGAGCAGAGCCACAGGGTTGAGTCAGCTGTAGAAGTGAAATACCAGGCTATGAAGGCTGTGGATGTGAAGGGTCTGCAGATGGTTGGTATCAAGAGTGGAGACGACACCAAACCAAAACCCTCAGGATAGTTGGGAGCTCTCTGTCTGCTGGTGCATTGATGCCCACACTGGGTCAAGAGATGGATGGAGATCATCAGCACCACAGTGTTAGGTGTCCTCCTCCTTCAAGGATCCAGGTGGACCTGTGGTACCCTTTCCTCAGTCCGGTGTAGTCACTAAGCCCAAGGGCTTTGTTTACCTGATATGATTTTAATACACTGGTAAATGTCCCAATTCACTTTAAATGTATAGGGCAGCATCTTTTCTACTTTTAGGAATAAATCTCTTCAGTCTATGTTGTGTGGGAAGTGCTGAGCAGATGGCATGGTTTATGTGTCCAACAATGGACAGAGTCATCACACCTCTGTGTTTGCACTCAAAACAGAGTCAAAAGCTGTTTGTAAAATGGAGTCTCTCAGGTCAAGTCACAGCCTGAAAAATCCACGCTTTCATACATATTGTGTGTGTGGTGTGTGTGTGTGTGTGTGTGTGTGTGTGTGTGTGTGTGTGTACCACGCTTTCATACATATTGTGTGTGTGTGTGGTGTGTGTGTGTGCCTGTGTGTCTGTGTGTGTATGTGTTGTGTGTGTGTGCTGTGCATGTATGTGTGTGTGTATATGAAAAGATCTTGTACATAATTTGACACAGGGAATTGTGGCCCAAGAAAGTAATAAAGCGGACTTTGACTACAATAAAACTGTAAGCATCTGTGAGTCCACATGGATATAAATAAATAATTGAATAAATAACTCAGAGGTAAGAGGACAGACTAGGAGCTGTCTCCATGTGACCCAGTTCAGGAGAAAAATGGTGTAAGGAGGAATAGACTCTATTCCAAAGAGAGAAAGGGTGTAGGCTTTGAAAACTCACAAAGCTAGTGAGAGAACACCTGGAAAATACCAAGAAAACTATGGCAACATGTTGTAAGCCAAGCAGAGCTCAGCCTTGCATCTCCTGATGGTGAGTGAGCAAAGCCTTGTCTAAAAATGCAAGGCAGGTGGCCCTGCTAAAACAGTCTGGCAGTCGTATCCTGGGCCAGAGCCAGGGCCCTCCCAAGCCTCAGAGCAGGTGCAGGTTTAGATAACACAGGGATTCTTCTGATGGACGGGTCAACAGTGAGAGAGGTTCCATTTCGTCACTCTATATGACTCGAGGCCAGCACCTGGGCACCATCTTGAGAGAAAAGCTATAATTTAAAATTGAGCTGCCCTGGGTCTTGAGAATAGTGAACCCGACTCTGGGAGCTTGGACTTAGCCTGCTGTAGCCCCAGGTTGAGAGATATTCCTAGGCAGTAGTTATAGAGAGCAGGGAGGCTGGATGCAAGTTACAAGGAGGTTCTGTTTCATCAGCAAAGCACACAGAAAACATGGTCCTACCCTTGGTGTCCAGGAGCAGATGCATCAGCTGAGAATAACTCTGGGATCTGATATGCCTTGACGGGAGGCCAGTGTGTGGATCAACTGTCATCTGTCTACCTTTCGCTGCTGCGGAGTCTGAGAACTGTGAAGCTGCATGGGACGCCCACCGCTACCTCCCTCCAGCAGACTGATTAATACCTAGAGGGTCTAAATGTACAAGGACAGCTTTCCAGAAGTCAGCCCTGCCATTGCATCCAATCCCAGCACAACTGTCCCAGAGAGAGCACATGTTCTGGAGAGTCCTGCCAGCCCACAGACTGCAATGCTAAGTGTGGCCATCGGGGCCCCTGTCATACGGGTGAAAGCTTCTAAAGTGGCCAATGCTCAGGTAGAGTTGGACGAGGGATCTGAAATAATGGATGTCCCAGCTTCAACAACGGGAAAGACCAGATCACAGGCTCAGCTACCCCTCCCCCACCCCTGGTAGTCTCTAGTTTTCAACATCCCAGAAGGAAACTGCTCCAAAACTTCATCTTTTTTCTTGACCCCCCCCATTTTTATTCTTTTCTTATTTTACTATCTCTTTAGTAATACTTTTTTCATCATATTCTAAAATCACCTACTTATTTCTATTTTCTTAACTAATTCCCATTCATATGTTCATCTAATTTTGCGAACATATTTTCAGTATTTCCCATGATAAAAGCCCTGAGGTTTGACAAACCATGAGTCATTCATAGAGCACGATTATGGAAGCTTTGATGGCTCCTTGGCTAGTAAGGCATTGCACAATTCTAGCAATGACTCACCCACATTCATAAAACAAGTCAGGTGTATCGTTTGAGACCTATGGGAAACAAAGACACCATATGACCAGACCTGACATAGGGGTGATTCAGCCAGACAACTACTCAGGACACTCATCTATGAAGCTAGACTATCACAGAGGCACTAAAACTTATAAGGAAGCAAAGCAGAGAAAAAAAATGACTTTCTATAATTGCCCTAGGAGGTTGCTGTAAAGTTTCTGGGTAGACAGCAAGTTCTACTCACATCTGAATATTTCTGAAACACAGAAAAGCACACCTCAGATGAAGTATAGTGGTGGCTTTCCAATGAGTGTCTGGTTGGATGTTGTTTGAATCTTAGATGGTCTTTAAAAAAAAAAAAAATGGAGCCAGGTATCAGGGTGAAAGCTGAAAGATCAGAGAAGCAGAACAGCCAGCCACTAGTTCTTACCTCTATGAAATCCTCATCCTAAAGAGAGTGAGTTCTTGTCTCCTCATGCCTTATATACCTTTCTCTGCCCTGCCATATTACTTCCTGGGATTAAAGGCGTATGTGCGTATGTGCTTCCCAAGCAAATGCATGAGATCTCAAGTGCTGGGAATAAAGGTATGAGCCACCACTGCCTGACCTCTGTGCCTAATCTAGTGGCTGGCTCTGTCCTCTGATCCTCAGGCAAGCTTTATTAGGGTACACAATACATCACCACAATTAGATATATACACAAATGGTTTTGAAGCTTCCTTTTAAACAAGGAAGCTGTGGAGATACCCCACCCACTCCACCCACAGACTGGGGATTGCAGAGGTAATCATGCACCTCCTTCTCCAGAAGGAAGGGCAGTGAGCCTCAGGCCTCTGGTTCTGTTGTGATGACTGCAGATTGGAGGGAGCTAAGGGTTTTGGGGTTTTGTTTTGTTTTGTTTTGTTTTTTGTTTGTTTGTTTTGGCTCTTTCCCCTCCATACAAAGCTCAATCCTTTCTCCAAACAAACCAAAAATAAATTTTCAAATCTGTAGGTCTGAAGGATGGACAAATTATCAACCTGCCTAAGGCATCTACTAGCTCAATCCAATCCAGGTCCACGAGGGCAATGTGTTGGGGTCAAAGGATTAACGCTTGTAGTATTCTAGACTGAAATCTTGCCTGGGGCACTTTTAAGTTTTGTAGCTTTGTGCTGAATCTTGACTGTGTCACAGTCCCCAGATTCCTCTGCTGTATAAACAAGACCATTTCAATCATCTGATTTTCAGTTGTACAAGGGCTCAGCTCATGGCAGGGTCTG